>NC_090895.1:5086898-5124398 GCF_036669925.1 Montipora capricornis | reverse complement strand
GCGCTGGTGTTTACGTTTGGACTGATTAAATATGAGCCCAGAAGATTCGGACCAGCTGACAAGGTCATTAAGGTCGGATTGCAAGGCATTACAGTCTGTGGTAGACTCTATGCTCTTAAAAATCTTGGTGTCATCGGCGTAACAGGCAACTCTTGATGTCTTAACAGTTTTTAGTAGATCGTCCACGAACAGCAGGAAAAGTATCGGCCCTAGTAGGGACCCCTTGTGGTACCCCAGAACTAGCAGTTCTCCGAAGGTGGACGCGAGAACTGTAACCTGTTGCTTGCGTTCCTGTAAGTATGAACGGAACAAGTCGTGCAACCTTTCAAGTAACTTGGCGTGATCCACTTTATCGAATGCCTTACTCATGTCGAGATATCTAATGTCCGCTTGTTTACCGGGGTCGAGTTGACCACTAATGTGAGCTGCGTCACGCAAGATCTACCGGCTAAGAAGCCATGCTGTTCCCGACTGATGAGATGGGATATATGATCCCCTAGACTCGCCAGAACACTGCACTCGAGAACTTTAGAGATGACAAGGCGAAGAGAAATGGGGCGATAATTCTCCACAAGATCTCTCTTCTCTCTCTTGAAGATAGGAACAATGTTCGCGAGTTTCCAGTCCCCCGGGAAAATGCCGAGCCGCAGGGATTTATTAAACAACATGGTCAGGGACAGTGCAATCTGGTCAGCGGTTTCCTTCAGAAGGCGCACTGGAATTCCGTCGGATCCAGTTGCTTTGTTTACGTCAAGCTGTTTAAGAGATGTGCAAACCATTTCCACCGGGATCTCCAGCTCATTTAGTGTGGAGTGTGAGGGCCTCAAGTATGCTGACGAAGTGTGGGCCTCAGAACGAGCAGTGAAGACCGACACAAAATAAGAGTTAAACAGATCGGCAATCTGTTGAGGTGTTGATGCTTGAGGACCCTGTTGATTGACATCGCCCGAGCTCATCGTTTCATTTTTGAGCTTTAAAAGGGACCAAAAGCGTTTAGGCTCTCGCGTATAAGTGACTTAGCCTTTGCACGCAATTCGCGTAACCTCTGTTGTTGATGGTCAGTAGGAGATTTCTTCAGCTTAGAGCGAGCAGCCTCCTTTTTCCGGAGAACGTGAATAATTTCACATGTGATTCAAGGCGGGGTGTTTTTTCCCTTGATCTTTTTAGTTGGAATAAAACCCAAAACCGCGCTTAATGGTAATGGTAATGAATTTATATAGCGCATTTTCTATTAAATGCGCTTTACAAGCAAGGAATCTATGAGTAAGATCGGACATCAGCATATATAGGCGCCGCTGGCAGCCGCTATCAGTCCATTAGCGATCTCATCCAGCACATGAATGAATGAAATGAGCTCTGACCACAACAACGGGAGCTCCATGCCCTACTCTTTACGAATAGTGTGTGGGTTCTTTTACTGTGAGCATTGAAAGATTGTGAGACGGGGCCTACGGTTTATAGTCCTTATCCGAGAAGACTTGAAAGTCTTAAGCATTTGCGGATGTAATTGCAAAGGCAGCACTTTCTCCTCAGTTATTTTAAGACCATGAATGTTGGTCCCGCCGGAGTCGAATTCACGACCTCCCACATGACACCCCGATGCTCAACCAACTGAGCCACCGGGCTTATAAATGCATCCTTCCTGTAAGTCCAGTTCGAGTTGATGTCATCACTATCTTGAATAAGATTACATAAATTCAAGGCTCCAAGAGCTCCCCGAAGACCGTCAAAGTCTCCATTATAATCATACACTGTTCTTTTTATTTTGTGGGTAGCTTTCACACATGCGTAAAATTTAAAAGACACCGTGCCATGATCCGTGAACACATCCGATTCTTTTGGACTGAGCACCTCGCGCACGCAAACGCGGTCCGGCACATTCATAATCACGAGGTCTAACACTTTATCACGACTGGTGGGAATAAAGTTTAATTGTGTTAAGAAATAATCGTTAAGAATTTCTAAGAACGCCACCTCTTTTGTGCCTCGAGTGTTTTGTAGTGAGTTCCAAGAGATTTTGGAAAAATTCAGGTCGCCTCCAATTACCATATTATCGTAACTTTCTGAAGCATGATTAAGAAAAAAGTTCAATTTCTCCAACCAGGAGCCTGGATTATCGTCGGGATCTGGCCAGTAAATCGAGCAAAACAGCACTTTCCTGTTACAAAAAGTGGTCATCTCAGCACGCACAAGTTCTAAGTCCGCCAAATTTTTAAAGTCTGGTACATATTCAGATTTAAAGGAACTAGCTTTAGCAGCAATGAGGACTCCACCACAATTGCGATCCTTACGGTCTTTCCTCTAGAAAATAAAGTCAGAAAGTGGAAAAAGTTCTTGGTCGAGAATGTTACTATTCAGCCAGGTTTCGCCGGGGTGTTCGGAACAAACGATGTCTTGAATCCAATCTAGATTGTTCGCTCTGGAAGTCCCAACTTTGTGTTCCGATTTCATACTCCTGGCATTAATCACAAGACCTTTTAACGGGACACTAGAACTTCCATTTTGCGCTCTCTTTGTGTTTCTAGGGCCAGGCTGGCTAGTAATATCGCCACAGAGCAGCAACAAGCCGGTATTGAAGCCACTGGAGCTGTTAAACTTGCGTTGGTGAGTAAGCACGAAGCGATGGTTTCCGCTCTTGGCAGAAGGTTGAGAAATCGAAGGTTTAAAGAATTTCCATGCTGCATACTTACATCCTTCTACTGGCGTCCTCGCATACGCAATATCCTTCTCCAGCGCAGTTTGCGAGTGTTTAGCCGCCAATAAAAGACCAGAAACTATAAGGCAACGGAGAAACCTGTGGAGCACACGTGAGTGAGAAAGAGATGGGAAAGAAATTCCACGGTTTCATAAATAGAGCAATTGTAGTAACGCAAAAGAATGAACAGTTTAATTTTGACCAATAAACTTCGCTTACACTAAAAGTATTTAAAGTGTCCCTCGCAAGAGTGAGTGTAGTAATCATTCCGTTTGTAACTGTTCGACTGATATGGCTGAGACCAAATTATACAATCAAGTTTTCCAGTATCTCCGAGATAATCAGTATCCCGAGGGCTGGACAAAAGACCAAAAACGAAACCTGCGAAAAAAAGGCGCACAAATTTTTTCTTCGATGACGGTGCGCTGTTCTTCGTCGCAAATGCTACTATTGGGCTGGAATCGGTGAACACTGCGACGAAACCGTGAGGCGTTGTGATGTTTGCCAGCGCAGCTCAAATAAGTTTAATAAGCCTTCATCTAAAATCATTTGAAAAGCAAAACTACCTAATATTTTCATTTCGCAACTCAAAAAACAATATTCAAAGGAATTTTATTACCTAAATCAAACTTGAAGAAGGCTTATTTTCAGGGGGTCCAAATCCATGAAAGGGGGTTCATATCTGCCAGCGGATCTGGACCGGGGGGTCCAAATCCGCTGTGACACCGGTGTAAACAGTAAACGAATGTAACGTGGTTTATTAATCTGACCTTGGTCAATGGTAGCCGCGGTAAACACTCAAGTGTAAACACGGCATTAAAAGTCCTTCTCTTTCCATCTATGCGTGTCATATTTGAAATTTCGTATCACAGTACCATCCATCGTCTATCGTCACTTTTCTCTTGAAGTTTTAACTTTTAATTTGTAATTAATTCATTTAATAAAATAAAAGGACATTCATTCCAAACTAAATACGTTAAATATCCGGCGGCAATTCGCCTTTTTTAATTTTGGGTCACATGACGCCTCGTGGGTTAAAGAAATACCGGCAAATGTCAACGCGTCCTAACAAACAGATATGGGCGATCGTTCATATTTCCCAGTCATAACTGAACTGAACTAAAAGTTAAAAATTTCGTATAATAATTAATAATAATTAAAGGCTGTGACAATTTGTCCAATATCGTCCATTGTTTGTCGTCCAGAATCCATTGTCCGTGTTTTAGCAAAATGTCATTCCGAAATTAAGGCTCTGGGGCCCGTTTCTCGAAAGTCCCGAAACTTTACAGGCCATTTTCGGGTGTCACAATTCCCTTTTTATTTCAAGAACGGAGAGGATTTAACGCGTCAATTTTCACAGACGTGTTTCTTTTAGTTAGCTTGAAAACATGTTAAAGATCGGCTTTCCAAAACAAGCGGTTAGCAATATCACAAATGGCTTCTCGGGCCCGAAACGTTTTCGGGACTTTCTAGAAACGGGCCCCTTGTCCACTTCCGTATTCTACACCCTTACTGTCTTTGACCGTTTTTGTGAAAACCGGAACGAAGGCACAATTGTTTGGCCTTCTAAATCTAAAATTTAAAATGAAAACGCACTTCGCAACCCTTTTTACTTGAATATGGCCGCTACTATTGGCCTATCAATGTGGTGGTTAACACAGATGACCCGAAGGGCCTGCTATTGAGCTTCAAACAACAGGAACGTTGATCATTACGTTTTGCTTTGTCATTTTCTTTTGTGCGGTGCATTGCATGTAGCACCCGATTGCGTTAACAAGACGACAAAAGTTAGAAAATGCACTTGAAACTTGAAATAATCATACTAACAAGCGGGTACTAATTTTAACCATGTTGAATGTTAATGTCCTTTGTCATGACTTCCTAACAAAAACCAGCACCTGAAAGTACTGAGGGAACCTGGCACGAGGTAAGCCAGTGCAAGAATCCTTGTAATGTGAAGCGATCCTGGAAAAAAGGTCGTTCAGTGACTTTGGGATGTTATATTCATTTTTCCTCAAAAGTAGCTGTATTTTTGCACCCGATTCAATCATATAGTGAGCAGAACTTTTATTTGGGTCGTTTGCTCTTGTTTTCCTAGAAACAACGTTTGCCAAAAGCTCCGTTTCTCATTGCGGCATCTTTTGCTGTCCGCTGTGACTTCCTAAGTAGTTCAACTGCCGAATAACTTTTGGATAACCATTGTGCTCGCACAAGTTCACAGATAGTCATGGCGTTGGCAAACATACCTTTTTTTTTCAAATTTTTCTTGAGGTTGGAGATAACATGCTTGCTAGAGTAGTAGTAGTAGTAGTAGTAGTAGTAGTAGTAGTAGTAGTAGTAGTAGCAGTAGTAGCCGTATTAGCAGTAGTAGCAGTAGTAGCCGTATTAGCAGTATTAGTAGCAGTAGTAGTAGTAGTAGTAGTAGTAGTAGTAGTAGTAGTAGTAGTAGTAGTAGTGGTAGTAGTAGTTGGCATAGTAGTAGTACTAGTAGTAGAAGGAGTAGTATACGGCCTACTACTACTACTACTACTACTACTACATATACTATATTATTACTAAAGGTTATTATGATTGACATCTACAAGGTCATTATGCAAAATGAGCAACTGATGCAGTTGTAAAGGAGCTAAAAAAATATTCAAGCTTCAACATGATTTGCGCCCCACTTGCTCACGTTGCCAGTCATTGAGTCTCGTGTTAAACGTAAACTGACGAGTTAGCGATGTTCTTCCCAAGACTAAGGGAAGAATCTATTTTATTTTGTTAACGCCGACTTCAGTCATTTTTGAAAGAGTAGTAGACTAAAAGGCAAATTTCCTTCACCATTCACCGCTTTTCGTTTTGCGTCATTCATTACACGGATGATTAGCGAAGCAAAATAGAAGAAGGTATTCATTATGACAGTCTTAGATCACAAGGGTTTAAGAATAGCGATATTTTGTCTGATTTTTGACAGCATAATGCATATAGCTGGTAAGTGTAATGTTCTTTGAGTTTTGAATTACCATCAGTTTGTCAGGTATCGCTAATAATCCTGTTAGTTTAACAGTTTTGTGCAACTTCAATGGTAGCTGCTGCAAACAGTCTTTTCATCAAATGTCCTTTAACAAATAGCACGGGTTATCCAGAAAGACTTAAAAACCCCGCAATTAAACATTACCGTTGATTCTCCCAAATATTTTGACAAGAATGCGATTTTGCTATTGCAGGATTACGCTGACGTAAATAAAAACTTGAAAGAACTAAAGAACAGAAACGTTGCCTGTTATTTGGCAAAAGGTCTGAATATTCGGCGTATTCCAACGTTAAGTGAAGATGATCATAGCAAAACTGGTCAAAAATACTCTAATACACTTGTGATCGGCTTCCCCGAGGAGGGGGGGGCTGATGTGCGGGAATACGGGAACTTTACGGGGACTTTGCAACAAATTTCTGCCCTTGTGGTGGGGGAAATGTGGGGACTTAAATTTTTGAATGCCCTACTCTCGGGAAGAATGTGGGGACTTCGCTTCTGTTCAATTGAGACGAGATTGGGAACGATCGATTGTTCGCTCGATCGATGGCAAGACGGCATCCATTGTTTTTTGTCTATCAAACAGACCATCCGTAAAAAAATTGTTCGTATTTGTAGGCATAAGCAACTTTAAAATTCCCCTGTGTATATATTATTGTTTGTAGAGGTCACTGTTAAAGGTCAACAGGTCGTCTTTTGTTAGTGATACAATAGAAGCGGTATCGCTTTAATACTGCTTTAATCAACTTGGATCTTCTTTCTCAATTGTTCTGTTTTCAGAGGACAACAGTTTTAGAGCTGTATCTATCAATAGTCCCTTTGAGTTGTGTTAAGGTGCATGCGGACTTTGCAAGAAAAAAATCCCCCACGGAAATACAAGAACTTTGAAATGCACAATCAGCAAAGTCCCCACATCAGCAACCCCCCCTCCACCTTGGGGAAGCCGATGACAAGTGCATAACTCAAGCCGACTCTTAAACGATTTTATTGTAGTTTCCGTGGTTGACGGAAAAGCGTCACATACAATTGAACGTTGCTTTACGATTAACATTTTAAATTCGATATTATACGATTGTCAGAATGTTCTATAATATTTAAAAGAATGCTAATTCATTGAAAGGAGAAAGATTGCTTTTTTGTGCAGCAAACTGGTATACTTTTTGTTAATGCTTCACACTTGTGCCATTTAGTTTGAAAACGAGATTTACAGTCGTTGGGTTCACGCTTGAAGAATACGGCAGTCTTACGTCTCTGCGTCGCTAGCTTAAACCGAAATCAAGAAAATATTTGGTAAGTAAGAGTTATCGGCCGGAAGCGAGGGCGCAGCCCGAGGCCAACGCACGAGGGGAATAAATGGATCTGTCTCACTTTGAAGAAGTAATTGCCAATCAACTGAGCTAATGTCATCAACTAATGAAGTCTCACTGAACTTAGAATAATCTCTCTTGTACAGTTTTGTATCTGATGGTAAATCTGAAAATGTATTTAAAATGATAAAATTTGCCAAGTGATCTGTTAAGTCATGTATCAAATTCCCACATATAATAAAATGTTCTATTAATTAAAAATTATCAATCAATGTAGCAGAGTGGTCAGTGATTCGGTTTGCTTGAAAAATCTGAGGCTAAAGAAAGCATGAACCCAAGGAATTAGTAAAGGATTCTGAATCAGTGTGATTATCAATTTTTAAATTAAGAGATCAATATTAAAATCATCCATAAATATACAAATTGCTACTAGGATGTCTGTAGATCACTCCACAAATAAGATTATACTGGTTACCAAATCAAGTTCAATCCTTAATGTTTCAAAGTTATAAGTAGATTTTGTAAATTGTGATCTAATAATATATTTAAGATTGTTCTTGATATAAAAGGCAACGCCTCCTGCATTGGAATGACTGGGTTCAGAAATAAGATCATATCCAGGTATGTTGAGATTGAGTAAAGGTTCCTTATCATGTGTAATTTTAGTTTTAGAGAAGTCAAGCATATGGAATTTACGATTTAGCTTGGATATATTTACAGCATTGTCATGGTTGGCTAAGACATATTCTCTACCAGAATGACCACTTTTCTCGTGGAAATGATATACGATAAGGCGAGCAAGGTGAGAATCCTCTCGGGAAAATGGAGAAGGCCTTGCACTAAGATTGGATCTAACTTCACAAGGACACTTAATTTCTTGGCAGGTCTACCCTTTTCTAAGGCTTCCATTTATTCAGCAAATTAAATATTCTGATTGAACTTGATGATCTCGTTCTCTGCATTAACTCTCCTTCTGCATTAACTCTCCTTCAGTTCACAGTTTTGCTTTAACGAGCATTTGCTTGAGTGATTTACCCGCCTTGCATGGTATTAAAGGAGTTTTCTTAAATATGTTTGCCAGCAATGGCTGGTTTTCAATAAAACTGCAGTTGCGTGTCAGTATTGCTTGAAGATTTGACACTGCTGGGTTATATCTTCTGACATATGATAGAATTTAGGTCATAAGCGACCTGCTTTCGTTGCGACCACTTTTTCGAATTCCCTGGGTGGTCGCTTACAAAAGCTTTGACTGTGCTCATATTTAAGGGACGCCTGACCATTCTTCACTTTAGGAGACATTAACCATAGATTATAAGGTCCGTTCGTGGCGAGAACATCACTAAACGAGCCGAAATGCTATGAAGACGATGCATTTATGTCGTCCATTGAGAGTATTAATATGCGAGGCTTGTAAAATAATGTGGCTAAAAGTTAAAAGTTGATGACGTCACAAAATTGTTGAAATAGGCTTTTTATTCACGATAGCCGCCATGTTGGTTTTCAAATTGTCATGCAAATTAGCCATGTGTTATGCTGGGGGGCAAACATTGGAAAAAAGGTAAATTGTGGAAAATCGGCTCGTCGAAATATTGAAATAGCATTGCTAAAAGTGCATTTTAGTATTTAGAATTAACTACCTTTTATAATAATTTTATATCTTTTGATTGCTTTTGACAGTTTGACTTTCTACTTCCTTATCTGCTCATTTTTCACTAAAAAAACATCGAAGTAACTTGTGTAGTCATTCTATTTTACTGCTCAGGTGATAAACATTCAATGAACATGAAACAAATCATCTGTGTGGCTAAAATGTTCGTTAAAACCTCTCGAACTTGTGTTGTTTACCCCCTCAGAAGTGTGTAGCTAATTTGCATGATAATAGCAAATCCAACATGGCGGCCATCCTGAATAAGGCCTATTGTCTGAAAGATTATTACTAAATGACATCAGATCGAGACCAATACACGATCCACGCGAGGTTGTCCCTTCAAACAACAAAACAATCCTCGGGGCGGCTGTTTTCGTGTCCCATACACAGAGAAATCTCGATTCACTTTGCAAAGACCACAGATAATCACCCAATCTGAACAAAATCAGGACGCGTTCTTCTTCGTCGAACGCAAAAAAACAGACAGTATTCGGAGACAGTATCAATCTTAGAAATCCTGGACACTTCATCAACTTGTGTGTGTGGAGATGCGCTTAATGTTGATCACGCTATGGTTAGCAGACGTGGTGGTTTTATCGTTCAGCGTCAAAACGAGCTCGGAGATGTTGAAGCTGAGCTGTCATTATGTGGAAGTAGAACTTGTCCTATAAGAGATCACGGGAGAAGTATTCAACAGAGGGGCCAGGAAAGCCCCCGATCATGATGTTCGCTTTGACATCCACTCCCGCGGCTTCGGGGGAAGGCAAAGATCTGAATTTTTGATGTTCGGATTTGTCACCCAAATGCAGAATCTTATGAGGACCTCACTGCAAATCACCATCATCACAGTGCTTTGATGGAACTCCTATCTCCCTTCCTTCTTTTATGACCTCATAATGCTAATAATGAATCTGCTCAACTGAGAGAAGAAAATTGCGGTTTCCAATCTTAAAAGTTAATACACTTGGATGATTCTAGTGTTTAAACCTTGCAAAAAGCCTTAAACCATTTGCTTTCTCACAAAGTGTTTTTATGTCATTTTATGAAGACAACCAAGTCAACCGCTTATTCAGCGATAAACTACCCTCCATAAATGGGGTTTGATTTCACGTTTTAGTGCAGTTTTTCAGCGGTGACCTATAGTTGGTTTCAGCATAACTTTTCATTCATGGTTGACTTTCTTGCAAAAATCAAAAATGAAAAGAGTATCTGGGCCTAGAATTTAAATGCTTGAAAACCCGTGCAAGTTTGCATGAAAGCAATTAGCACCGTTTTAGTTGTTAGAGATTGACGGTTGCAGCTGGGATTGACTTTCATTCTCTTCGCGGGATTTTTTTACAAGACTGAATATTTCCAGCTTGCTAAGGATGGAAATTGACCTGGAAAAAAAGAATTGTTACGATTATTTGTGAAAAATGTTTTGGTTGTTCATCGAGGTAAAGAACAATAATATGTAAATACTATTGTTTTTATTACAACGGTGTCACGATTATAGATATTCTCTTCGCACATGATCATGATAGACAAAAAATATACATATTGATTTGGCTGGTTCTATTTTAGCTACATCGCGCGAGCATTTTTAGTAACAGTTTGTCCACAGTCGGCTACAAGAGTTGTGTATTTTTAATATTGGGTGATATTTCCTGGATTCTTCCTAATTTCATAGTTCCTACTTATACTCCCCTCCACACCCTTTCACTGATACCTATGTCAGCTGGACACTTACTTGAAGTTTTGTTCCTATTTATGTTGTTTTCTTTGTTTTCAATTTATTCATGGAATAACAGTTATAAATGGCAGTTTTTTTTTCAAATCATTTTGTAACTGACGAAGATGTGGGACACATCAAAACATGAATTTCCGGTTAAAAGAGTTTTATAAGCTGATAAAATTTGATAATTATGCAATAAATAAGAGATATGTAGGTGACACTGACACTTTTTGTTTTCTAGTTTCGCCAACGTTGAACGTTTCAAAAAACCAAACAGTAACCGAGGGAGCGGATCTCAGTTTATTCTGCACAGCTGATGGCAAACCACCACCAAGAACAACTTGGATAAGACTTTTTAATAACAATGTTGTGTCTGGGAATTTCAGTAGCATCAGTAGGCAGGATGCAGGAGGCTACAGATGCACCGCTGACAATGGAGTTGGAAGTCCTGTTAGTAGAGATGTCTTCATTGATGTGCAGTGTGAGTATGACAAGACATTATATATTGCTTTATGTTAATTTGCATTCCAGAAGTTCAAGCTCTCAACATTCTTGTCAGCGGTATTAAATCCAAGGACTGAATTTTAGCTACGCGGACCTTTAAGGAACACTGCCGTGAAGGGTGCTGCCACTCAGAGGAAACCTTAAATGCCCACTTTGTTGCTTTCCTGGCAGCCTTATCAGATATAGAAATTAAAACATTCGTGCTTGTGTTTTACAAAGTAATTAAAGATTCTTAATATATATGAGTTAAATGTGTACTTATCAATTGCTATTTGCAGCGTTTGATGTTACATGGCGTTTTTCAAGTTCTTTTTTTCTATTGCTCTGCATGTTAGCGTTAATAGCGTCGAAGGACAGCCGTTGAATTTGCCATAAGCATAAACAAAATCCTGAATGATTGGCTCAAAGTGTTTCGTCATTTGCATGTGTATTATAGCCTCGATCCCCGGTCTGTAGTTCTTTTTTGTCAAGAACACTGTCTATCTTGTGGCGTGGTGTAATATATCCGCGCTTCCAGGTGTCAGGTATACATGTGATCCACCAATTATAATATTAATTAGATAGCTGAGGGCTTTCGCTATGGAACATGACGATGCCATAGCCGCCCTTTTCGGAATCAACTTATGTCCTTGAGCTTTGTGCGACTTAATGTTCTCCAACACTGCTTTGAAGAAGTGAAGTGAAGTGATCCTCAATACTATTGTTTTTATTACAACGGTGTCACGATTATAGATATTCTCTTCGCACATGATCATGATAGACAAAAAATATACATATTGATACTTTTTTGCTATTAGGTTCCTCTCATTCATGTACAGTTTACCTAAATGCGTTGCACGTCTTAACATCTTGTATTCGACGAGGAAACATGGCACTGCGTCGGACAGGTCGATCATTAATTTACCGAAGGCAAAGTCAATACGGAGAGAACAAAACCAATATGAATGTGCAAATGAGGACGGTGCAGGAATTTGTACAGAAATTCCCGGTCTTTTGCGATGAACCAAAACGTTTATTATGCAGTTGTGTTAGTATATGTTTTGCATAATCGATGTCAGCCATAAAGAGTTTCTTTGGCTGGTTCTATTTTAGCTACATCGCGCCAGCATTTTTAGTAACAGTTTGTCCACAGTCGGCTACAAGAATTTTGTGTATTTTAATATTGGGTGATATTTCCTGGATTCTTCCTAATTTCATAGTTCCTACTTATACTCCCCTCCACACCCTTTCACTGATACCTATGTCAGCTGGACACTTACTTGAAGTTTTGTTCCTATTTATGTTGTTTTCTTTGTTTTCAATTTATTCATGGAATAACAGTTATAAATGGCAGTTTTTTTTTCAAATCATTTTGTAACTGACGAAGATGTGGGACACATCAAAACATGAATTTCCGGTTAAAAGAGTTTTATAAGCTGATAAAATTTGATAATTATGCAATAAATAAGAGATATGTAGGTGACACTGACACTTTTTGTTTTCTAGTTTCGCCAACGTTGAACGTTTCAAAAAACCAAACAGTAACCGAGGGAGCGGATCTCAGTTTATTCTGCACAGCTGATGGCAAACCACCACCAAGAACAACTTGGATAAGACTTTTTAATAACAATGTTGTGTCTGGGAATTTCAGTAGCATCAGTAGGCAGGATGCAGGAGGCTACAGATGCACCGCTGATAATGGAGTTGGAAGTCCTGTTAGTAGAGATGTCTTCATTGATGTGCAGTGTGAGTATGACAAGACATTATATATTGCTTTATGATAATTTGCATTCCAGAAGTTCAAGCTCTCAACATTCTTGTCAGCGATATTTAAATCCAATGACTGAATTTAAGCTAAGCGGACCTTGAGGGAACACTGCTGTGAAGGGTGCTGCCACTCAGAGGAAACCTTAAATGCCCACTTTGTTGCTTTCCTGGCAGCCTTATCAGATATGGAAATTAAAACATTCGTGCTTGTGTTTTACAAAGTAATTAAGGATTCTTAATATATATGAGTTAAATATGTACTTATCAATTGCTATTTGCAGCGTTTGATATTACATGGCGTTTTTCAAGTTCCTTTTTTCTATTGCTCTGCATGTTAGCGTTAATAGCGCCGGAGGACAGCCGTTGAATTTGCCGTAAGCATAAACAAAATCCTGAATGATTGGCTCAAAGTGTTTCGTCATTTGCATGTGTATTAGCCTCGGTCCCCGGTCTGTAGTTCTTTTTTGTCAAGAACACTGTCTTTCTCGTGGCGTGGTGTAATATATCCGCGCTTCCAGGTGTCAAGTATACATGTGACCCACCAATTATAATATCAATTAGATGGCTGAGGGCTTTCGCTATGGAACATGACGATGCCATAGCCGCCCCTTTCAGAATCAACTCATGTCCTTGAGCTTTGTGCGACTTAATGTTCTCTAACACTGCTTTGGAGAAGTGAAGTGAAGTGATCCTCGCACTTTAACTGGACAATTTTAGAAACTGTCTTCTTATAGTCACCTGAAAAATTCAGATGGCCTCAATAGGATTCGAACCCATGATCTCTGGGATACTGGTGCAGTGCTCTATCAACTGTAAGAAGCATTTGCATTGCACCGATAGCGCAGAGGTCCTGGGTTGGAATCACGTTGGAGCCACCTGAATTTTTCAGGTGACTATAATAAGACAATTGCTCAAATCGTTCAGTTAAAGTGCGAGGATCACTTCACTCTTCGTCTGTGTTCTTGTTCTGTAGAGTTTGAGTAAGAGCATTTCTTTTCTGCATGGCTGATCTTACTTCTGGTGTAATGAACTTAGATTGTCCAGAAGCACCTATGATTTTTCTTGTTTTTAACGGTGTGTGGTCTGCTGGTTTAGAAACGCCTTTTTATTTTAAGCAGTCAAAACGTTGCTGTCTACAACTTAAGCGACTCCATCGTGAGAGAAACGATTTTTATTACAGTATTTGTTCGTCACCACGATGACCAACAACCACGTTTTTCAGAATTGCTATCCTTGGCGGTGATCGCAGAAAATGGTTCATTTTCACGACAAACAGCTGAGTTGTGCAGCTGGGTAGCGGGCGTATAGAAAACGGAATCCTAAAAACAGAACTTAGGATCCGGAACCGTGATACCGAATCGGAACCTGGAAACGGAGATACGAATGGAAAACCGTTATATTCTGAATGCCGAAAAATAACACCAAACAAAGGAAAATGTTCTTCACATGACAGTTTTCATTCTGTACAACTTTCATGTTGTTTCTGTAAAAGTTCTCAAATAATAATTTTCAGTCTTCGTTTTAAATTTGTCATGTAAACTGTTGTGATCTCCCGTTTCTTCTCTTGGATGTTCACCTGTTCCATCAAAGGGTAAGCTTGTGTGTGCTACAACATGATGTGGGACATGGGATATTAGAATCTATTTTAGCAACCATTGCATTCCTACGAGCAAATTTGTGGAAAATGAGAACGGGAATTGTTGCTTACGGATCCCACGTTCAGTTTTCGTTGATTCGCAGAATGAATGGAAAAAGCGTATTTAATAGATTGAACAATTACTGCAGTTCCTTTATTACAGTTGACAATTTAGTATCCTTTGCGGGCTCTTGTAATAATTATCAATGACCTTTTAGATAGTTCGAGGATGTCCGCTTGCCTCTAAGGGGTTATTGTGTGTTATATGAAAATAAGTCAAGTCCAGTTAAAAAGAAAAAGGAACTTAACGCCGACGACTTATTGAAATGAAATGAGCTGATTCGAGGTTTCTAAGCTAGGAGGAAAATTGCATTTTACAGCGCACGCAAATTCACATGCCACGTCATGCACCGAGCGCGCGCTAAGTACTAAAATGAACAATGATAGGGCAGATGGCCATTGCTATAGCTTTGCTAGGATTTAACGATCTCGGATGTTCGGTGACCCCTACTTTTCTTTGCAGAAACAGATTTTATTTACAATTATCTCCACATTGTCCAAAACTGAACAAAAAATCAATGTGGTAAGTTAAAAAAGTTTCAAGATTTCTTTCCTCGGGACATGGAATCCTGCCATCTTGCGGCTGCAAGGTGCATGAAACTATGGTCGCTAAATGCAAACTCGTTTTTTAAGGAACCTCAACAGTTAACTAAATTCACTTTTGGGTCCACTTAAACAATGTTTGGTAGAGAACATTTCACTTAAAAGATGTAATTGCAATATTTTTGGGCTTACAGATACTGTGGCCTTATTCGATAAAGAAGACGGATTTTTTCAGATTTCTCTCCAAACCGAAGTCGGTGACATCACTAACTCATCTTCTTTCAAAGGAAAAATTTGCAGAAAAAAATCAATGTTAGAAAATTTTCGCGCGAACGTCCTTAATTTAGGGGACGAGCTTGTAAGATCAATGCTTATAAAAGGTTTAAATTAAAGGCAATTTGAAAACAAAGTTAAAGAATTAAAAATCTTGAAAAAGTCAAAACGCATTTTGTAGCTGTCTTTCTCCGAAAAGAAAAGGTATTCTGCTGAAAACCACATGTGCGTTCTTCCAGTATTTGGGACTAACAATTACACATTTTACAAATACCACAGGTACTTGGCTTATCCTGTGAGTTGTGGTTGTTTTCGCTCGTCACACCCCTAAAAGGACATGATTTACACTGTGGAAAAACGTACAAGCGTAGTCACCTCTAGATATTTTGTTCAACTCATTGAAATTAGCTGTGTAAGCGGACGAAACTGTTAGGAGAATAAAAGGAAGTTTACAAGAGAAATTTAGAAAATAATAATAATAATAATGGAAACTTTATTTGTCTTCGAGTACAGTTGTAAATCTCTCTACGTATAGGCAATTAACAACTGGCTATTTGAAATTGAGTGATATACTTGTATACCGTATTTACAAATGAATAAAAAAAAAAGAAAAAAAATTACAGTTTTATTAAGTCTGGGCTGTCCCAAGTCTTATTTCTACGACAGAAGATAAAATATGTCGCTCTAATGGCTAGACTTATCTTTTTTTTTTGTTATATAGTGTTTTTGCGTTTTGTCAATGCCAATGTCATTCATCATTTCTGAGAACGTAGAGCATTCGTTGGAAAGAACACCAAGGGAGCTCATGGAAAGGTTTACAAATTTAACACGTCTGTAGTTACTTCTCGTGTCTTTGACCACGTTCATGTATTTTTCTTTTTTGCGTACTGCATTGTTTTTAAGGTTAGATTCGAAACCAACCGTTTGTTCTAGAATATATAGGCACTTGGACTGTATTAGGAAAAGAAGATCTGGACGATAATTTTCACCAGTTATAATTGAAGGACTCGGAAAGCCATTGACATCAGCATAGAGTGAAGAGCGATCATTAATTACAGGTTGAAGTGAGTTGGCAATGAAGTTGAGAATTGAGTCGTGTCTCCAGGTGAAGCGATCAAGGTAATGTTGACAACCAGGGACAATATGGAGGAGTAACTCAGGATTAAGGCAAAAGAAGCAATCAGGACTTTGTGATAATCCCCATCTTGTCATATTCGTACGTGTAGGAAGGGAGTTGTTGATGTAGCGACTGGTAAAATTGTAGATGTTCTTAGGTAGATGAGACTGGGCAGACGACCAAATGATAATAGTAATAATGATAATAATAATACTGATAATAATAATGATAATAATAATAATAATAATAGTAATAATAATAATAATAATAATAATAAACGAAACGAAAGGAGGAAAACTGGCACCCAACGACAGCGCCTCAGAAATGCCTGTAAGTAACGAGTGCTCCATCCCAGTGATAGGCAGCGAAGATCATTACAAATTCTTAGGAAAGTACCAGAATACTCAGCATCTAGAGGATAAAATTATTGAAGAGGCTTCCAATCAGTACGAGAATCGGCTTTGGGCAGTTTGGACTTCTCCATTGTCAATACCACGAAAAGTTCGTGCAACCAATGTTTATGCCGTACCTGTCTTACAGTACTATATGTGGACCACCGATTGGTGTCTTAGTCACCTCAAAGAACTCGACAGGCTAACAAGGAAAGTGATCACTGACTGTAGTGGAAAGCATAAGCATGAATCAACACCATTGCTTTACTTACAGCCACAACAAGGAGGGAAAGCATTAGTGGAATTAGAAACACTGTACAAGAACACCAAGATAAAAATAGCGAACTACATTAACAACTCAAAAGACCAGCATATAAAGCTCGTAAAGTCATTCCAGCTGAAAAAAGAACAAAGCCATTTAAGATCTATATTTAAAGATGCCAAGGTACGCAGAAAAATTGAACATAGAGTGTGATTTTGAAGACGGAGAAACAATCTTGAGAAACGGCGACAAAGAAATGCGCGTAAGCGGTAAGGAACCATACAAAGTAAAGAGCATTATAGATAAGGCGAACTCCGACAGGCACATGAGAGATACACAGAGACAGCCCTGGGTTGGGAAATTTGTGACTCAACACTGGAATGATCCCCAAATATCAAATAATTCATATGACATCTTTAAAGAGTGGAAGAACATTCCAGACATTGTAATGTCAATCGACACAAGTATCAGGCAACAACTCCTAAATACGAAGACCTACAGATCCCAGAAGTTGCACGAACAAGTAGAAGAACTGTCCTGCCGACTCTGTTCTGAGAAACAGGAGACTGTATCACACGTACTTTGTGGCTGCTCACATATAGCTCAGTCACTTTACAAAACTCGCCATGACAAAATGCTTCGCCCTGTCTATCATGCTCTCCTTGAAAAATATGGTTCCGTTGAATCTGATTATTCTTCTCCATGGCATATGCAATCCCACCCTCAGCCAAGCAAAGAAAACAAAGAAGCAAAGATATTATGGGACATACCATGGCAACTTGAAAAATGTCCTAAGGATGGTGCAAACAAGCCAGATATAAGTATACTAGACAAGAAGAACAAAGAATGGTCTGTAGTGGAAGGTACGATATGCACACCAGGAACAATTGCTGAAAGAACCAAGTGCAAACAGAACAAGTACTTAGACCTTAGATTAGGAATAAAGAACTTGTATCCAGGCTACAAAGTGAAGCTTATCACCATAGTATTTTTACTATCTTGGTGCATAGTACAAAGACCTAGACAAAGAACTGAATGTGTTATTTGGGCCGAAAGTAGCAAGGTTGACAATTGAACGGTCCCAGAAATGGGTTATTTCTCAGAACTGTGAGATCGTTAAGAGATTTTCGTGCATGTAATTATGCAAATGCCCAAATATAGCAACATAATAGTTGAAAGAGCAGATTTTAGCTTTATCATGCTGAGATTTTAGCTTTATTATGCTGAGATTTTTAAATTTAATTTTTTTTAATCAATATTATTTATTTATTTTTAGAATATTTATCTTATTTAGTAGTGCATTTATCGCTACTTTTTATTATCTTAGATTTATACTAACATATGCAACATGCACATATATATCTTTTATATCCTAGTCCACATTGCCTAGGCTGTGCCCGCAATGATGTTGATATAATTATACCTTGAATGATTTTACCAACAAAGTTTACCATAATAATAGTAATAATAATAAGAAGAAGAAGAAGAAGAAGAAGAAGAAGAAGAAGAAGAAGAAGAAAGAAAGAAAGAAAGAAAGAAAGATGTTGATATGTCGTGGTAATTTCTCAAGAGCTGAAACCTTAAAAGTTGTTGTTTTCTTTGACTTATTATGACAGACCCACTAAACATAATATCTATTTCCTTGAATCAAACGGTTGATGATGGAAACGTTGTGCGACTCAATTGTACAGCTGATGGTAATCCAGAACCAAGCATTACGTGGACGAGGCTGTTTGATAACAGTATTGTCAACATGCCTTTGAACATCACAGGAAAACAGGATGAAGGAGGTTACAGATGCACTGCTGACAATGGAGTTGGAAATGCAGCCATTTCTGACGTCTTCATTACTGTGCAATGTAAGTCTCAACTGCTTCCTATTTTTAAAATTGAGCTTTAAAATCAGACTGCCTACCGCCACTCTTTCCTCTTTTAAAACTTTAAATTCAACCTGCGCATCACAGGTTGCAAAGTAGTCAACCAGTAGCGAATAAGCAAGGATAGCAATCACATCCTTTTTTATTCGTAAGTATCTGGTTTACAGTCTTGTCCCCAGCATCACATTCATTGAAGCTCATTGTGCCTTCATCAACATGCAGACTCTATGTTCTTGAATCATTTTTATACAGCTACTGTCTGTTTCATGCATGGTTCCAATTATTGGTGTAGGCTTGATTACCAGGTGCCAATTATGGTAATGACAAGCGCTCATTCCCAAAAATGCAGCTGGATGCATAAGGCAAGATGTGTTTGTAAATTCTAACAAATAAATCAGGGAAACCCCCACCACACGCTTCTTGACGACATCATAAAAGGGCTCTCAAATCTATTTCTGATTTCTTAGAATGTATATTTCGTAATTTTGTAATATTTAAATTTTGGAATACATTAGAATGAAATGAAAGTTCAAAAGGTCATTACACTTATGTAGCAACTTAAGCATTTGCAAAGGAAGCCAAAGAAATCCAGGCTTGAACGGAACTCTAACCCACGACCATGCGATTGAACTGCTAAACTACATGTTTAGCTCTTAGAGAAAAAGAATAAGGAAAGTTGCTCAGCTGCCATGCAATTGTAATTGGACAAGCTCTGTTGTGCTACTGTGTCCGCGGACAGTAAAGGGGTTTGGTTCCACGAGTTTTGCCGCCACAATGTACCATTCTGAGCTTAGCATCTGAGTTAAAGGTTTTAGAAGGCGTTTTATTTTGTATGATTTTATAGCCTATCATCCAATCAACACAGTCTTCTCAACAAATCTGCCCAACAACACAGTTAACTTGAATGAAAACTTTACTCTCTTATGCAATGCTGATGCAAACCCAGCTGCAAGCTATCGATTGTACAGGGAGCAGGAAAGTTTGGAGGAACAGAACAGTGGCAGTTATCTTACATTTGTTAGTACCAGAACAAAGCAGGTGGCGTACAGATGCATCCCATTTAATTCCTTTGGTGACGGACCTTCAAAGTTGATCACTGTCACAGTGTACTGTAAGTATATATACATCGACTATTCATCTCTTGACTTGCGTGCTATGCGACTTCCGCAATGTAGGTGACAAAAACAGTTCATGTCTCAACACCTTTTTTACACCGCCATCCTGGCAACAATGATGTAAAATCCCACGAGGATATTGTTATCTGTGTCTCTAGAGATTATTCACCACGTGAGGTGTTACACGTCAAGGATACATGTTTTTCGTAGTTCTGTTGCATGCAGTAAGAATGCCTTTAAAATAAAGGTATAGCAGGACTACTCTTCACAGACACCATGAAGTGCCCTATTTTTTAAATAGGGTGTTTGTGTGTGTTACAACTAGCCCTGCCATTATCATGATCATCATCATCATAATGATGATAATAAGAATAATAACAATGAGTTTATTTTTATAGCGTTATTACACTAACTGTTCATAGCGCTTTACAAATCATCATACAGAAATCTGTTCACAGTGAATACCCTAGAAATTACTAATTACGTATCATTAACAAATTAAGTATTCTCACATTACAGATAAAATAAGGTAAAGCAATGTTTAAAGGTACGCTTTCTTAAAGAGATGGGCTTTTAACGAGGTTGTAGACGAATGGACTGACAGCCACCTGAGGTTCCTTTGACTGTTACACGTTGCTGGCATTTTTCAACAGGACTCCATAAGTACTAAAGCCAGATTGATTTTTTTCTTTTTAAATTTAACGAACGTGGGTAACATAAAATACGACAATTCTCTATGTACAAATGAAAACTCAATTACAAAAAGAAGTTGCAAGATAATTAACAATTATTCTTTGAAATCGTGGTAAATAGTGGCAGAATATTTACCTCGCCGCCTCGCGGCTCGGTAAATATTCTGCCACTATTCACCGAGATTAAAAAGAATAATTGCTTTAATATATGCTCAGGAAGTGATCTCAACAACATTTGCAGACGAAAACCATCCAACGTCGCTTTAATTGACATCTCAATTCATGCGTGGAAAACGTGCAAGCAGCACAAAGCATGCGCGAAAGTGTTTACAGAAGCTTTGAGCCATAGCAACCCCAAATAACATTCGTTCAAATCCTCGCCACAAAAAGCCAAATGGTCATTTAACACCGTAACGGTTTAAATCAGCAATCTATATCGAAAGTCTGCTTGTTAAAACATTTTCACCGTTCGTTCAAAGTTTTAGAGGTTCATTTGAAATGGAAATTGAAAGTGTAGTTGGTAAAGGATCCACACGAAATGGCGGCTCTAATTGAGGTAGGCGTTGGTTTGTTGCAAAATGACCCGTCTTGTTTCCTTGCAGCCAAGTGGAACTTTCTTAAACATTTTAATTCCTCGTTTTCAGTGACAAATTCGCTAGGCGACAAGCCCGAAAAAATAGAATTACTCCGAGTGAAACATATTTTTGGCGTGAAGATTGTTTAATTTTGAGCATTAATTCTCTGGAAAAACGCTGGTTGGCAAAAGTATGAACTCTCCTCTTACCTTTGAAAACTTTCAGGCCAAATTTTGTGGCCCTCTTTTTATTCTGTAGCACAGCATCAGCTTGTATTCTCAACATTTCCAATTCAGAAATGCTGACGAGGTTACGCCGGCCATCTTGTTTTGTTTGGATCACGCATTATTCACTCCGTAGGGAGTGAATAATGCTCAATTACTCCGAGATAGCGAACCAATCAGATTGCTTGAAACAACAAGATCACTGACTGAGTATATACTAATTGTTACTATTATACATCAGACTCACTATGAAAAATCTGATTGGTCGAGAGCATTCAATCAATTCACAATAGCTTGTGAACTTGACATGATAAATGTAATATCTGCTGCAGATATTACATTTATCATGTCAAGTTCTACGTTTGCGTGGTTACTAAGCCCCTTGGAGTGTTATCCTCAGAAACAAAATGTCTGAACGCTTCGCTTCTGTTTCTGAGGTTGAATTATGTGAAAAATGTATAATAAAACAATTATTGATTTCGGTTTTCGTTTTAGCCTTCGGCTTCGGCAGATAACACAGACCTCGGTTTTGATGTCTCATGATATCATGCTCAACCTCATCCAATAATTGTTTATTATCTCACAATCCAATCTGTGTAAACCGTTCTGTAATTTGCAGAACCAAGAATACTTGAAATGAATGCATGCAATATTACTCTACTTTGCTGGGAGTTTTTTGGGCAGCCTGCAAATGAACTCTTGATTGCTCACAGTGAGTCTCCTAAAATAGCCCAGGTGGTCAAAGTTCCCCATAAAACACAGCCAAACTTTGACCAATTGGGAAATTCCACCAGCGTTTGGGATATGACCGGTCTTTCCAAGCAAATAAACACAAGCCAGAAGAGTTAGCCGATTTGGTATATTCTTTATTTTCCCGCAAAACGTGATTTCAAAATGGACACTTTTCTGACGCTGGTGGGGACAAACGTGATACCAGATTCTTACTCTTGGATAATGGATTGGGAGAGGTGAAGACAAAGTGAGACAAGAGAAGGAAGGTTTGCTTCTGTTCGCTCAGTTAAGGAATTTATTTTAGAACAAGAAAGCAAAAACGCCGCAAAAACTGAACGAAATGTAAGATTGCTTGAAAGACTTTTGAAAATGAAGGCCGAAGAGAGGAAAGTGGAAGCTATTCCAGCGGTTGAGCTGAATGAATACTGAACACATCGACCAAAATGAATTTATCCGTCCGCACTGAAGATGGCAATAGGGAGCTTAAGATCTACGACGACGACGTCGTCGAAAACGCTAAAAAAACAATGATATAATTGGTTAAAAGAGCATAAATAATCTTGCTGCACGTGCGGCACGGATTTTAGCTCATATTTTTGCGGTTCTCTGCGTGACGACGACGTGAAATCGCTAAATTTTAGGTTTTGACGACAATGTTAGCATGCAACAGAGTATATTTCATTCTCTATTTTCAGTCCGAAACCGCTCGTACCAATTTATTTTTAGGATACATCGCACACATTGTACGACGTGAACAAGATGGAATAATCGCGAAAGACTTTTACTAGAGCAAAGTTCTATTTTGAGGTGACATTTTCGTCGACGTCGCCGTCGTAGATCTTAAGCTCCCTAATGAATGCGTGACGAGGAAGTTTAGTGGCAACTGAAGAAAAAGGGCTGTTCCGGAAGTGTAACAAACGACTCAAACTGGGCTCAAACTGCAGACACCAGGTAGTCCTACCATTTCAACCGTTACCACCTTTAAGACTCGCTATGGCGATTTGACCGAGTCGGACTAAGGTGACTTCGGCGTACTTCGCGCCAAACTCAAATGGTTAAGATTTCTTTCCAGTACGGAAATGAACAAACTTCGGGGCGTAAAATATATCGTATTCTTCATCTTCTTTTATACGTTAACATTGAAATTCCTTCCCAGTTTACGGATACGAGGGACTTTCTTTTGCTTTCATACGAGATGAAATTAATAACAGACGATTGATTTGGTCTTCTTTACGACACGTACAGTTCACCAAACTTGGATTTGCCGTACGATTCTTTCCCGTTTTTGACCTGAGTTAGCTGAACGAAGACGAACGCTTTGCACAATTTCGCTTTTTTCAGTTTCATAGAACAAAGGAACATCATAGGACTCAGCATTAACTCTAGGAAGGGCCGTTAAATTATTTCAACCCCAAGCCAAAACAAGGTGTTTACATTTTAATTCCTATAAAAGGAGAGAAACAAAACAAATTTGTTAAGAGTTTGCAAAGCAGGTGAGCACAATAAGGTAACAACTTGTGATTTGATTACGTCTTGACAATCGGATGAACAGAAACTTAGAAACTTATGATTTCTTGCTTGTTTTTTGTATAAGGCTTTCTAGTCCGCGGCAAGCCGGCATGATGGGTCCAAAGGAATCCTTTAAGTTTTCACTAAAAGACAAAGCCGTAAATATTTAAGTACTTAATAGTATGGTTAAATACTTTATCTATAAACTTAACTTCTGAAAAAAAAAAAGAGAAATAAGCATTAAAATGGCAAGGAAATGAATGTTTATACTCGCATAGTGAGAAGCACGCCAAGCGAGACACTTTGCCATAGTAGAAAAGAATGTTACGGGTGGAAAGCCATACTGCTACGCCTGTGCTCGCGTCACCGGAAGTGATTTGGACCTCTCGTAGCCGTAGTAGCACCTTAAAGTCACTAATACCGTACGTAAGACGTACGCATACAGCAACCTTGCAAGCATACGCTTTGCCCACACACCTATAACGACTTTACGACGCTTAGTAAAGGATATTTCGAAGACAAAGACGAGCCCAGGGACAGACAGGTAGCAGTATACAAGATCACATACTGGGATTGCAAGGCCAGTGCCATTGGTGAAACCAGCATGAACCTAAACACACGACTTAACAGAACACAAAAAAGCGACGAAGAATGGTGATCTCAATAATAATATTGCTGAACACTATTCTTAAACACACTATCGACTGGGACTGTGCTAAGTGCTCAACCGGCTGTACGGACGACTTACACTTTAAAGCTGGTATACAAACTTAGAGCAAACGACTTTAAACCCTTGCCAACTTCTACCGGCGCCTTACAAACGATTACTTAACGGAAAACTTACAAGCCGGAACGTAATGCACCAATCACCACTCACCAACCTCACAACCAATCACCCTACTTTTCCAACTATCAATCGCATCACAGTCTAGACCATCGCTACATTCGTTTGAATTTCCAACCGTCACATGACTCTTCCGCTCATGTTGTTAAAACGTCGGTTACTGCAATTAACAGTCCTTCTCAGGACTCTTTTCACACGGACGACCAAATGCCATTAATTAAGCAATGTGTTTTCATAATATAATGAAAGCAAGAAAAACAGGGATGCCAAATGATTAAAATAAGATGTAATGTTTAGAAGTACTCTGACCAGAATCTGGAATTGCTCTGAATACATAGTCCCTAGCTAACTTCTATGGTTTTTTCACATATAAATAGCCCACTTCTGTTACTGAAATTTATGCTTGTTTGCAGCTTAAAATATTGATATAGTGGACTAAAGAAAGTAATAAGATGTGTATGTGTTGAAGACAGTATTTGTCGGCAACGATGATGATTCAAACGGAAGCCCTTATTTGCGCAGCACAGGGACAGGCTCTCAGGACTATTTACGTGAAACATCACATTGATCGGACTGCTGCGTCACCGCTGGGTAGAATGGGCGTTGAAAAGGGAGAGAGGGTATTTCACCTAGTAAGTGACTGCAAAAAGTTGGCCCAGAAGGAATATATAAGACGATATGATAAGGTGCGAGGATTATACAGTGGAAGTTGTGTGAGTTACACCAGTTTTAGAGGAAGAAAAAGTGATATGAACACGCACCAGAAGGTGTTGTGGAGAAATGTAACGTAAAGCTACTTGGGATATGAACATCCAATGTGATAACGGTTGTTAAAGCAAGACGACCTGACATCATCGTAGTGAGCGAGAAGGAGAAAAAATGCTTAATTGTGGACATTGCTATCCCCGGAGGTAGTAGGGTACATGAAAAGGAATTTGAAAAAAAAATCGAAAAAATACCAGGATTTGAAGGAGGAGATTAGAAGAATGTGGCGTGTAACGTGGATGTAGTACCTGTTGTTGTAGGGGTTCTTGGAAGTGTTACTAAGAAACTTCTTCAATGGATTGAAAAATTGAGGATTCGGGTATAAGAATTGGACTGTTGCAGAAAACTACGCTATTAGGAACGGCCAGAATTTTAAGGAAGGGGGTTGAGGAGAGTGTCTCCAGGGAACAATTGGTTATTGGTTATGACTCGCTCCCTTGGGACGAATGTTGGCAAGCTAAACACGATAGAATGCTGCGGCCAATCTACCACCACCTACTACAGAAATACAACTTCCAAGAGAGTAACAACAAAAGACCTTGTTATATGAAATCAACACCAACAGCTGTCATGGGAAACGCAAACGCCAAGATTCTATGGGACACTTCCTTTCAACTGGACAGTGCCCCAGAAAAATGGTGCCAACAAGATCGATATAGCCGTATTGGACAAGCAAGGCAAGTCGTGGTTGCTAATCGAAGGCACTGTATGCCAGGTAGGACGGATCAAGGAAAAAACAGTGAAGCAAGAAAAGTACATCGATCTACTGAAAGGAATAAAGAACTTATACAAGGATCACACAGTAACTCAAATCAACGTAGTATTCCACTTCCTAGAAGGTTATTATATGGGAATGGAAAAGAAACTTAACAACATCACAGGAACAGACAAAGAAACTGGATATATTGTTATTAAATGCTAAAAGTGGCTCCTTTCACAAAACAATGAGATAATTATAACGATTATAACAGTTTTACACGTAACGCAGAAGCAACAAAGCATATGGGTCACCCGCATTGTTGTAAAAGAAAATACATTGAAGAAACAAATAAAGATACCATAATAATTAATAATGATGATGATAATAATAATACTTATAATGGTAATAATGGTAATAATAGTAATATTAATAAAAGTTATCCTATCAACTTCTGACGATCGACCAATAACTTGTTCAAGCAGTCTATACAAAGTGATAACCTCAGTCACTGACCACCTTTTAGAAATGCATCAAGATAAGAACAACGTCATAATTGATAAGATGATACAAGAAGATGCCCACTTTCATAAAAAGAATTAATCTCGTGTTTGGATCGATGTCAAGAGGGCCTTCGATTCTGTTTCTCACGAATGGATCACCAAACCACTTGAAATGCATGGAGTAAACGCAGATCTCATCCATATCATCAAAACTATTCTGAAAGCATGGAACATCAACCTTGAAGTAATATCAACAAAGGCAAGGAAATCATTGCTCCCATCAAAGTAAAGAGAGGAATTCTTCAAGTGGATTCTTTTTGTGTGCGACTATTTACATTAACACGTAATCCTATTGCATGGTATCTGAGGGGTACAGAGGGATATAAATTGTCCCATGCCCAGAACCAAAAGATCACACATGTGCATTTCGTTGATGACTTAAAAAACTTACCATCGTTCTGAACACATAGTTGTGACCGTTACAAGGAAACTAAATAAAATGTTCACAGACACTGGACTGGAATGGGGGATAAACAAGCGCGCTGCCATACACATGAAATGAGGCAAGCTAAGTACCAACAACAACAGCCGTGCAATGCCTGTAAGTAACAACTTTACCACCCCAGTTCTGAGCAATGATAACCACTACAAATTCTCAGGAAAATATCAAAACACTCATAGAAGAAGCTGCCAAGGAGTACAAGAACCCACTATAGGCAGTTTGGACTTCCCCATTGTCAGTCCCACGCAAGGTCCGCGCAACGAACATCTGCGCAGTGCCTATCTTACCAACTGCATGTGGTCAACCGATTGGTGTATTAACGACCTTAAAGAACTCGCTAGATTAACAAGACATGGAATCAATGAGTGTAGTGGAAAGCATAAGTATGAATGGACAAGATTATTGCGTCTATCATCAGAAGATGGAGGAAAAGGATTGAAATGGAGTCACTGTACAAGAATGCCAAGCTTAAAGTAGTCCATTACATAAAATAACAGTGAGGATCCACACATTAAACTAGTCAAATCATTCCAAGAAGAAAAAGAAAAAAAGAAACTCCTTCATCTTCTTATGATAGACACAATAATCTTGTCGATTCATACTTATACCAAAAGGTATGGAGAGGAACTGGAACTCAATTGCCACTTTGAAGATGTCGCAACAGTCTTGGAAGGCACTGACAACGTAACAATAGTGAAAACGTTAAAGAACCTAGGAAAATAAAGCAGATCATCCATAAAGCAAGTATGAAGAAACCCGAAAGTAAAGTCATGACACAGCCATAAATCGGAAAGTTTGTGACTCAACACTGGCCGGATCCAGAAGTATCAGCCCACTCGTACGACGTCTGTAGACAGAAGAAGAACATTCGGATATAGTTATGTTAGTAGATACTAGCATTAGACAGCAACGTGTTAACACAAAGACCTATAGATCACAAACGTTACGTGAACAAGTAGACGACTTGGCCTGCCGACTTTGTTTTAAAGATCAGACGACAGTATCACACCTTCTCTGTGGCTTTTCTCACATAGCACAGTCACTGTATAAAGCACGACACGACTATGCTACGCCCCGTTTACCGTACTTTATTGGAAAGGTACAGATTTGAAGAATCCGTGTATTCTAACCCGTGGTACAAGCAATCCTATCCCCAACCAAGCCAAGAGAACAACAAAGCAGAGATCTTGTGGGACATACCCTGGAAACTAGACAAATGTCCAGTGAATGGCGCAACTAGACCGGATATCAGTGTATTGGGTAAAAATAAAAATGGATCATCATAGAAGGAACGATATGCAACTCAGGAACAATCACAATGAAAACTAAACACAAGAAAGATAAATATATAGATGTAAAACTAGGTATTAAGACCTTATACCCAGGTCATAAAGTAAAGCTCATTACAGTAGTCTTTGATTTTCTCGCAGTTTGCTGCAAGGATCTTGAAGAAGAAACTGACCAGCATATTAGATAACAACTTAGCAAAGACAACTATTGATCGCTCACAAAAGTGGATCATCTCCCAAAACTGTGAAATAGTAAAAAGGTTTCTCTCATAAACTGATTTTGGTTAAAGCCGTTTATGGATGGCAAAGATGTACATAGTATCTTATTTGCAATTTTTTTTCCTTCATAAGCATCTATGAATTTTACTAATTCTATTTTGTTAACTATATATTCATATGTAAGTTTTACAATATTACATTGTATTTATTAGATTGACCATAGTCATAAGGTTTTATAGGATAGTTACATGAGCACCATTGCCCAGGCCTACAGGCCCACAAAGGTTGTAAAATCATTTGAGGATATTTCAATAAAGTCTCCCATAATAACAATGATAATAATAATAATAATAATAATAATAATAATAATAATAATAATAATTTTTGATAATAATAATAATAATAATAATAATAATTTTTGATAATAATATAATTTTATTAGAATTTTAAATATATCTAATATAATACAAATATTTACAAATGCGTTAAAATTTATCCCATCATACCTTTTTTCCTTTATACTCTCATTTTACGAAATGATAAAAATTGCTTACCTAAAAAACTAAAAAGCTAATAACTAATAATCTTATAAGAAATATTATATTATGAAAACAATATGTATTAACAAAAAATATCTAAAAATGTTCTTTACTCTACTCTCTAAATCCTGCTTGTTCTTTTTCAATCTCAAAGCCTCATTGCTCAATGTTCAAAGGGACACGCCTAGTGGTTCGTGAACCTCCTAGGCAAAGTAAGGCGGACCTTAGTAGAGCGAAGGGCACTTTTGAACGTATCCATGAAATTGTTGTGCTGTACTCCTCTCCTTTCTTAATAGATATTAGTTCCGCAAATCTACTATGGAAACTTTTGCATTCGCCCGCCATGCCTCCGGTAGTCGTGAAGACTAAATGTGTGAAAGTCCCTTGCTCAACCTCCAAAACCCTGCTCGCGTACAACCTCTTCTTCTCATATTCATGTTTGCGATAAATCTGCTGAATGGTGAAATCTTTGTAAGACCGTCGCGAAAAAGGCAGAGCCTTGCCTATCCCAAAAGCCATAATGATGATGATGATGATGATGATGATGACGACAACAACAACAATAATATCCTAGCACGTTTTTTTTCTTTTTTTTAGGAATACAACATTTGGGACGTTTTATGAGCTAGCATAAGTTTTAGTAATTTCTTAAGGTTTTTGATTAGCATGTATGGTTTAGTCTCGCAGTAACTGGCTACGGTTACAGCTGGGCAACCAGTCGTTTTTATCCTGCTCATAATAATAATAATAATAATAATAATAGTAATAGCTAGGACAGGACCGGCAGAATGTACAGGCCCGTTACGCCAGTCTTTCAGCCAATTAATTTGCATTCTTTCATTACGCTAAAATAAACTACCGTGTACCATTTTTTTTCTTAAATTTGATCTCGTTCTTCCTTGCTTTTATAGACGCTGCCGAAGCTACGGGTAGGGGAGGGAATTTTTCGTTGCTTGAAGGAGGTTCAAAACTGTTCTCATGTCCAGTTGACGGAAACCCTGAACCTAACATAATATGGTACAAGGGCAATAGCGTAAATACAAAACAGTTGGAAGCAAGGGAAACTGGATGTTACACTTGCTCTGCAAGCAACTCTCTTGGAACACCAGTCACCATCACACAGTGCCTTACTTTTGGTAAGATTATCAGCCTATTTTGTCACTATCCTTAATGGAAATTACTTTTAAAGTGCGTACACTGTAGATATCAGTGATCCTCATATGATGAGTTCGGCCTCCATGAGTAGACCAACGTTTCATCATAGACAAAAATGCCATTAATATGTGTTCTTTTGCATTTATTTTGGGTGTTACTAAAACGTGGAACCACGGACCGCGGAATGTCGTAACCCCCTGACATGTCCAGAAATGCACGCAATCGCAAAAATAACAAATATAACAATCACTCAAAAACACATACCCAATATAACATTCTCAACAGCTCAAAATTCTGCTAGTCAGGTGTTAAGAAAACACTGTCAAAATCTGATTAAGTTTTTTTTTTTATCACAGGGGCACTTTAATTCCACATGGCACCTTTGTTCTTAAGAATTTACCAATTTGTTGGAGAATTTTATCTCAACTATTTCAAACTGTTACCCTGCATTAAGTAAGAACCTACACAAAAGAAAAAATAGAAATTTCTTGGAAAAAGAGGAGAAAATAGGAAGCAGGCCGAAAAATAGGAAAAAATAGGGAGAAATGGGTTAATGTTTATTATTGAAAAGTTTCTCTCTATAAACGGTCAATGGTATAAAATGGTGTCCAAGACCCTCACCATTATCGCCATTATCACCACTCTCTGTCAGCGTCATGAAACAGCTCGTTTACTAGGAAAAACGAGTTACAATTGTTGAAGAGGTTCTTCACTATGACAAATCACTGAAGTTTGTTACAAGTGTTGACGTCATTATCTGCTCATAGCTCCTGGTGTTCTTTATTTAGTGCCAGAGGAACCTACCTCGGCTACGCCCACCTCTACAGCACAACCAAGTAAGTGGTTAAATTAACATTTACTACATGAAGTCAGCCATCCTTTTGTTTGAGATGTAGTACTAGAATCCTGTTTGTTTATCGTTTACAAGCTTAGGGAAATGAAACCTTGAGGGTGAATGTCTAAGGCTTCTAACTTTGTACCCTCAGATTTATGTACAACACATGACCTATAAACTGGCCAAGATTTTTTTAAAAGTGCTGGACATACATACACAAATTCATCTTCATTCGGACCTCCAGATAGCACACTTCGTATTCATCAAAATATCTGCACACGCGTAACAAGAAAGAGTTAATAAGGAAATAACAATACAAACAGGATATACTCTAGATGTGAGGTTCCTTGCATACATTGACTCTCAATTACGTTTCCTGTTTATTCTGGACTAAAAAGCCATACCTTAGTAAGTAAAGTACTTGTAAGAGTCCATTTCTTGTGGTAGTCACCTTCGATTAAGAAGCATATTTTCCAAAAGTGCCGCTGTGATAAAAAAATAGACAAAAAACAATTTTTCTTTCTTCAAATTTTGAAAGACATTGGTGTGTTTGTTTAACACTTGACTGGCAAATTTTGAGCCTCGATTTTTATCCAAAGGCCGTTGACTTTGAGTGAAAGTTTTGGATTTCACGGTCAGCTATTACTCACGTTCAAAACTGACCGATTGGACCTCAGAGGGTTGGATCCAAGAAAAAGGTACGTCAAAGGCTCACTAGTTTAAAAACTCAGCCCGTGAATGCAGTTTAGTATGTAAGCGAGTTTAAAAGTGTGAAAGCCCAAAACTCCCGTGCTGCATTTTAATTCTGCGGAGTACACACGCATTACATTCTCAAACTAGTGAGCCTTAGACATCATTTTCTCCTCTATCCGGCTTTCTGAGGATATTAAAATTAGTAATCGCGCATCTTTAAATAGGAAAATCTCAGTTAAATAAAACAAGTTTTTCTTTTCAAATCAAGGCTTAAAACTTTGGTTGTTTAGTGTTTAGTTAACAGTTTTTAAAATCCAAAGAAAAAAATTAAATTGACTTTCTTGGTCACAGGAGCACTTTAAAGCCGGATTGTACAATTAGGTACAAATATTATTCGTACACTCAAAAATTTGTAATGTCATGTAGTCATCAGGTCTTTTTGCATGTTTTTCATCCCATGAACTTTCATTTGCGCTATTTAAACCCAAAAGATAACTCAACTTACCTCCATGTTCAGGACATCAAGCTTTACTTTAAAAATTAAAAACTAATAATTAGGAGCTATTTGTGAGTTGTATTGTTGTAAAAAAAGTCTGTTGCTGTTGTTGTTGTTGTTGTTGTTGTTGTTGTGCCAAACATTGCTTTAAATAGATAACAGATATTCATAACTTTTTGTCTAGGATTTGACTTTTCAACCAACAGTGAATGAAATGTTTGACTCTTCCCTTTTTAGCAAAGCAAGTTTATGCGGACCTGACGATAATGGAAAACTTTTTATCAGAATACGGAGATTTGAATAAGCAAGTTTCAAAACAATTGGCGGATTCATTTGCGTTAGAGGTGCATTTTGACATTTCTCACATAATCTGGAATAAAAGACACGTGAAGGAATATTATTCATTTGTTTATTTACAGTGTATTATTGTAATGTAAAAAGTTCCTATCGGTTTGTATTTACAAGTGTTGGGAATTCCGTTATCACAAGTGTCACAATTGCAGACAGTAAAATGGAAAAAAATTGCAGTACTAAGCGTTCAATAAACTAAGCCATTGCTAAGCAAACGATTTACTAGTCATTTGTTTGTTTTGGAAATATTGTAATTTTTCTTCATTATTTGTTATTAATTATGATCACCATTAGTCTAAGGAGTAAAATTGATTTACTGTACATTTAATTAGTAATTATTGTTTGTTGTTAAACAAGGAAGCGGTATCCTTAATAAAAATTGCCTTGTAGAATGGTTAGATGGAAGAATTAATTGCAACACTAGTTCTTCATTAAATGAAGCCATTCCAAGGCAAACGTACTGGCCACCTGTTTTAAGAGAGAACACTCCATTTTTCTTCTACATCTGTTAGATGGATAAAATATACCAGAATGACACCAATTATCTCAGGACTGAAGTGACGGGATTGAGGTTGGTAAAGAGTTGAATTGGTTTAAAACGTGCTTAACCTCAGGCTGTTTCGACTGCAATTTGATAATATTTGTCTCCTTTGTTCTCAGGAGAGGAAGTGTAATTGTATCCTTTATCCTGTACTTTAAAAATCCCGTGACCCCGACTCGGGGACTTGCAAAACTTCAAGCTGCCATGTATAATAACACGTTTGGCGATTATGAAGTTGGACGTTTGACTCTTCTGTCACCTGGTGCTAGCCCTTCCACGTCCTCCACACCAAGAGCTTCTAAACCATCAGGTATGAAGGAATGACCATTCAAACGTTTCCATTTCCTTGTGCATAAGCAGTGTTTCGTCCGTTTTCGACTAACCTCTAGCAAGGAGTCTTATTGTCATCATTAAGTCTGAGTTGTTGTTCCTTATGTCTCAAATTATGATGTGTTCCTTCCTTCTTCTGTCAACTTGTAGTCCACATCCCTTTGCTGCCTCGGCTCCTTGTTGACCCCATTATCTTCCTTCCTGTTATCCTTTACGGTAGGTGCCTTCTGGGTCTTTTCTCCTCATTCCTCAGCCACCGTTCGTCTTTTAGGAGCGATTAGTTAAACAGAGTTTATCCCCATACGAAAAAAAAAAAGTGTTCCAAGTCAATTCCATGCTGGCCAAAATAGATAATATATAAAGGGTATCTATTGTCAAAGACAGTGTCGAGAAGGCAAGAGCAAATGCAAATGAGAGAACCATATAGAGCGAGTTTCAATTGAGTGTCGTAAAACCAAAACCAAAGTAATTACTTTGGCCAATCAAAAAGGACGGAGACAATCCGGCAAACCAATCAAAACTCGAAGTAATTACACGTAGCCGACACAAAGCGCGGGAAAATGTGCACGCGTGAGCCACGATTGGTTTTGGTTTCACTTCTGATTGGTTGAAAAAATGGCGCGAGAACTTTGAACCAATCACTGAAAGAAGTAATCATAAACCAAAGTAATTATCTAATTACTTTCGACACTCAATTGAAAACCGCTCTATATACTTAAATCAGCCAGCTTCCTTCTAGATAGGTAATACTGATGACCGCATTTTAAACTGGTTGAATAACCAGTTTCATATTTTTGGTCATCTTGTCCTTCTCCTGCTCATCCCCCCTGGTTCTCCAATGATAGGGGAATGAATGCCTTAGTTTTTTATGTAAAAGGCATTAGTAATAAGTAGGTCAGGTTGGATTTGCTACAGCAACAACAACAACAAAAGAAAAAAACAACCACAACGACAAAATGGTTTATTTGAACCACACGCAAATACATGAAACACTTTTACCATTGTTTAGGAACTTTTGTTAGCACCATATGTATTTTTCTTTTTCGACTAATTATGTTCTTTCATATTTCTCTTCACAGAATGTCAATGCACATACGACACCACTCTGTTGGTAATCATTGGAGTTCTTGTGTCAATCATCATTCTTCTAATACTGGTCATAGTCTGGCAGCACAGAAAGCTAGGTGAATAATTTGATGTGTCTTTTAGGATTATGCTTTCCTTTCTTTTGTACTTATTGTAAATCTGATCATCTTTTGTTAGGCATTGCAAGAAAGAAAAGGTAGGTATTTTAATTTTTTCGTGTTTTTGGTCCATTAAACATAAAAGTAAGAGGTCTGGCTTAACGTTAAGGGGAAAGTTCCAGTTCCCTGGTAAGTGCCTACTATATGTCATGTTACTCCAGGGTCAAAAACTGTCCTAAAATATAAATGTTTATAGTAGAAAGAAAAAAAAACTTAACAAAGCGTGGAAAGCTATTTTCCTTCTTAAGGAAAAAATTTGTCTGGGAACGGTAGGCGTATTTTCTTAAAAATGTGACACCTGCCTTTTAGCAGAAATAATACTGGCAATGATTTGCCATCATCCCAGATATCTGAGTTAATGTTGCTAAAAAAAAGCTGTTTTCCAAATGACCTTCTCCTGTAAGACGTTTGCCACCAATCTGTGCAGGCGCCAGATCGCAATGGTGCCATGCTAAAGTAGTGATGCGCAAACAAAAGGAGCTCATGAGAGATCTTTTCTTCTCGCCCACCAGCAATGAGGTGATGACGTAACTTGAGAATAATGTATTGTCCTCTCTTGTTTTCTGTTCGGTTCTCCCATAAAATAAATCGCCTGTAAGAAATGATGTTTCATTTCTTTCATTGCAATTACTTAGGAAAGGAAAAGAAGGCAATAGTAATAAGAAACGCAGGCTAAATTTGAAGAACTAATATTTTTGCCTACTCTTCGAAATGTCGTTAGGCCATACGAGGTTGCAGAAGATAAAGATAGGGGAAGCTGTGACGTGAGTTTTGAAAGCGAATATGCAAATTGATTAAATTTGAGTGATATTGTTTTTTTGTTTTTTTTTTATATTGCTGAGACACATTTGCCGCCATTTTCCGGCAAGTTTAAGGCATAAGTTGATTATTTCACATCGTAGAAAAACCTCGACTTTCCAGGATAATCAATGTGCTCGTTTCCTATATATCTATTTTACTTATTGATTGTAACGGGTGAAGGAAATTTTGAAATGTGATTATAATTGCTATAAGCGATCATTCTCACCAACAGTCATTTCAAACGCTGTTCAAAACATGTGTTTAAGAAATTTCGGTTAACTCGTCAGGCTGACCAGCTCCAAGATAGCTTGATTGCCCATATATGGTAGAGGAATTAAGTGTACTTGCATTGCCGCGGGTTTGAGTCCCTTAATTAACTGCTTAAGTTGTTTGCAAATGTGATGATAGAGTCTTCGAACTCCTTGAATGTAAAGTAAAGGTAAAGTCACTTTATTTAATGTCGGTGTTTCCTTCAGTCACGAGCCTGGTATCAATGGAAGCCGACGGTGCTCCCTTTACTCCCCTCTCTCTGTCAGTGCTCCGCTTTAAGGATATTTAAAGCTATAGTCACCGAGGATTGAGCAGGGGATTTCTCGCTCCGAAAGCCGCACACTAACCAACTGAGCTACGCCAACCTCTAGTTAGCTTACTTTTGAAGAATAATGAAGCATACTAACCGTTACGAAGGAAATTTAACCCGGATGCGTCTTTTGTTTTCAGAACGAAGTTGCCATGGAAGAGCTTAATCCTACTAACGATCCACCAAGTAGTTCTAATCAACAGCTAAGAATCCCTATCGAATCTGCATACATGCCGTTACAAGAGACCACCCATTATGAAGTAGGACCAAGCAGCGCTAATAGCTCCCCTCGGAATGTTGAATATGCACCCCTTGATCTAAGAACACGGTCATGGGAAGTAACACGAGAAGACGTCAAAGTGGAGAAGATCATTGGTAAAGGTGCTTTTGGCCAGGTTGCCAAAGGAACAGCAAAGAACCTTCCATTCCATTCTGGCACAAAAACTGTGGCTGTTAAAATGCTGAAAGGTAAAAGTCTTTTTTCTTAATAGCGTTGGTTTAGGAACAAACATGTGTAATCCGCGAATATGGCTACGGCGTACTTTGGGAGAGATTTTCTGTGATTTCTAACACCTTTGTGTTTGGCAGTTACTTGAATTTAACCTCGAACGCACGAAGACAAGAATGAGCTCTGATGAAAGATACACGAGGTGCAATTAATGCTAATTTTACCTTTGTTTTTTATGTTTATTTGGTTTAGCTAACGCTCCTGAGTCAGACAAGAGAGATTTGAAATCCGAGCTTGAGCTGATGAAGACCCTCAAGCCTCATCCACATGTTATCAAACTATTGGGATGCGTCACTGAAACTGGTAAATGCATCTGTGGACTATACTTTGATGCTGCTGCTGTAGAAAAAAGCTCTTCTCTATGAATGCTCACTTGTTGCAAACCAAACAGTTCCCACCTTAATTTCGTCTCAGTATTACAGTAGGATATCGCATAGTAGTTCCAATCGTAAAGTGAAGCCCATTTACAGCTTGCCAAAGTGCAAAATGTTCAGTCTAAAGTACTGTTTAAGAAACGAGCAGAAGTGTTATGTCGGGTTTACATCTTAAACACGACCTGCGAGTTTCTTGAACGGCTTCAAAAGTACTCCACAGAAAGTGTGTCCCTCTGGAGTCTGAACAAAGGGTCAAATGTAAATGGTGGATGGAGAACATTAGCATACTAAGAAAAGAAGCTAAGCTTTATTAGTATGCTTTATCTAAAGAATTCAAATGAGGAACGTTTTATCAGTTTGTTAAAGCTCAGGCGCGTCACATTTTTTCGGCGACCTAAGAGGCTGTTATAATCAAAAATTATGAATGAGTTTTGAAATTTTATATGTTACTACCTAGGTGTCCATAGTTCCGTTGTCAACTTATTAAAGTCGTTTGTTAAATTACCTGTACGCGGCGTTTAAGGGAGCAGAGCAAATCCAACTTAATCTTCAGTAGGAGTAAGAGCTTTCACAAAGCAGACAAAGCCGGGTTAATAAAAT
>NC_090895.1:5071898-5081898 GCF_036669925.1 Montipora capricornis | reverse complement strand
AATCGTGTCTCGGAATACAAACAATTAATGTCACGAAGTGTCACCCAAATGCTGCTCCTCGGGTAAAGATAAACTGTCGCATTTACCCTGAACTCAAATAACTCTAACCTTTACCCTTACTTCATTATTAGAAATAGGTAGCAAAGGCAGGGACACTTCGTGTTGGATGTCAAAATTGCGTGTCAAGTGCCCTCTTGAGGATAGGTATTCAGATTTTCCCTGTAGATTCCCTCTGAGAATCAACTTAGAGAAAGCAGGATTAGCCTTAAGCCAACTGATTAAAAATAAATATTAATTAACTAGAATATTTCCCATACACAGGCTGAGTAGGGAATTAGGATTCAACGGTATCCTAATCTAAGTCATAAATGAGTTTAGTCGTCATGGCTAGCAGTGGATGGGAAGTTAACAGGGATGGTGGGTGCGGGTAAACATTTCCTCCTCTTTTTTTTTCCTTCCTAGGTGGTTCTCCATATCCACGGATGGATGGCAAGAAAATTGCAAGTTTGCTTCAGCAAGGTTACAGAATGCCGAAACCACAACACGTGGACAATGACTTGTAAGAAAAATGCTGTTTTGTTTGTTTTACACTCTGCTTTGTTTATCCTTTACTTTTACGTCATTTAGTACAACGACAACGACCGTATGGAAAAATAATCGTTCGCCAACTGCGAAATACCTTTTGGCGCATAGCACACTTCTTTCCTTTAAATTATCTGCAAGGCCTTAACCAGAACCGTAACCATAAAGTAATACATGAAGTTCTTAATAGGCTTAAGTAGACACCAAGTGTCACATTATGACATGTATGCAAAGTAAAAAAAGTTGATGTTACCATAATAGGGCCACTTTGCGACGCCAACACCAGGTAAAGTGAAGTTCAATATTTTGCCTCAAACGACAATGATGACCGAAAATAATATTGTAAAATTGCGTATTCCAATCTCAAACTTGGATGCCCTTGACATTTGCATTCAAAACCTTCAGTTAGCTTAATAAATAAAATTTGATTCAATACGACTTATGCTTGAGACACAGTAAGGTAACAGTGTAATGAAATTATTCCCAAGGTATCAAATCATGATGAATTGCTGGCAAAATGAACCTGAAGCAAGACTGTCATTTGCTGATTTAACACGACAGCTAAAAGGAATGGAAACCCAGCACAAGGTCAGATTCTTTATAAATTTTAATGCAAGCCAATAGCCAACTTCTATATGTCCTGTACGTTGATTCAGCAGCTTTATGGGCATTTATAAATATTTTTTTTGTATTAAAATTCTCCTTAAGAATTATGAGACAAAGAAAACTATGGCCAAGATGTGACTTTTTTACGTAAAATCCTCAGAGGCATGACCCAGTATCAACTGAAAGCACTAAAAGTGGTCCTTTAATTTGAACGTGTAGACCTTACAGGATCGTAGAGCGTGGATGATACTTTAATGCAGTGCTAGTTTTTGTTGCGTAATTTCAAGTGAGTTAAATACATAACTGACCAAAGCACTTTGGTCGATGCATCACAAAATAGTGAAAACAAACCGGACGAGTCATAACGAAGCATTCTCACTCACTGGACCGACAGCCATTCTGCTTTGCTTAATTAAACAAAAAGGCTAAACCTAATCGAAACAGATAGTGTTTTTTATGGTCACTTCGGACCACAAAATGGCTGCCGTTTCTCTGTCTAACGGAATAGCAGTATGGTCACCTTGACGTCATTAAGTGGTTCGAACAACGTATAACTTCTTGTTTTGAACAAAGAGCGCGGGGTGGGGGGGAGATCTTTTGTGATGTAATTTTGTAAACTAAATCGAAAAAAAAAGCATCTTTCAATATGTGCTTTTTTTTCTTTTTCAGAGGCTGCTCAACATGCATATTTACGACAATGAACTGTACGCAAATTTGGAGGACTTGAACGCATAAAATAAAAAGCAACCTTAACTCTTCTTTTTTTTCAAAAGGAACTTTAATCATTTCGACCTCACACTTGACTTTGATGAGAAAATTCCCTTTCAAATAATCCAAAGTGAATCAGCATCTAAATTTCGTTTTCATTGATTTAGTTAAATTAATTAATCTCTTTAAGAGGCAGATTTTTAGTGCTCCTCGGATAGTTGCAATACATGTATTATGTGAAAACAGGAATCAGGGATCGTGGATAGGACCCTTACTTCGAAGTAGCGCAGCTGTGAGGAAAATGGCTGCTAATTTTTGTTAACTTGTCGCAATTTCTAACACGCATAAAATAAGAAATTTCGAGGAGAAATTTGAATTCAATTTGTAATTTTTGGCGAAGACAAATGTATTTATTTTAACCATTGAGAACATTTTGGTCAGCTGCACTTAAGAGCTAAAGAAAAAACGTTGGAGAATTTTGGTAGGTAATCGAAGTGATATGAAACAGTTGGTCATATGTACGAAGCTTTTTTCTTGATTACAGGGCGTTAAGGTCCCTTAAACGCCGAATGGACTTATCGCAAAGGATTACCAATGTAAATATACAAGACTCTTTCATGGAACAATAGCTCTTTTGACACACCAATTAACAGATTTACCTTAGCTAAGGCTAATCCGAAAGGGAACTCACTCTTTTAACAATTACAAGAAGTCTTAGGCAGTACAATTGTAGAAGAAAGGTTTTAATTTTTTTGAGACGTGTGAACGTCAATAAACGCGGGTATTTTTAAATGTTTAGAATTGTGTTCTCGTTCGCAAATGGATTTCATATTGCCGTGTGTCTGTTCAGTAATAGATCACAGATGACGTCAATTAATGTGCAAGAACAAAAAAATCTTCGCAATTTCTGAACAGACCCACGGCAACATAAAATCGTTGGGTTTTAAATAATAAATGACTAAACTGTATAAAAAAGCATATTTTATTGTAAAATCCTTCAAACATATTTAAAAGACCCTTCATTTGGCTAAGTCTATGCCTAAAATTGGTTTTAGGCCTAGGGTTAGGCTAATTGAGGGTTTTGGGTTATCCTCAAAAAGGTACAACGATGACCTGCAACGAGTGACCTGTTAAAAGTGACATTTCACGATAAAACGAACTTAAAAAGGATATTAATTCCGGTAAGAGGAAAAGTGGTAGGTTTAGCAACTCTCTCGCTCTTTTAGGGAAGGCCCTACACTCTCCAGAAAACAAAGTGGCCTTTCCCCCACCCTGGAACGAGGTTCTTTCCCCCCTCCCCCCCGCCACCTTTTTCAAGCGTAATGACTTGGAATAACCCCGTCGTCGTCGTCCTTGCTTAACGTCCCGATTAGGGAGTTATAGGAAAGGCACCGGCAACATCAGCTACAACGTGACTTCAAAATAGGGAGCTAAAAACCTGGCTTACGCTGTGACATAAGCATATGGGTTTCTGGCATAACCATAAACATAAGCATATGCAAAAGCTCTGTAACCGGTAGTGACAATAAGCATGAGAAAAAGGAATCGTTTCCCGTTTCTTATGCTTATCGTTATTTCACGTTTAGAACTGTGTAAACCGGGTGCAACATAAACATAAGCATGGGACCGAGGGGTCAGCTCTTGTTTTATGCCAACGGATATGGAAGTTGATACTCCCTAAGAGGACGTCTGTATGTACTGTCTTTGTTTACGAGAAACTTGCTGAGTTAGTTCGCAATTATCCCTGCCTTTGCGACAAATCGCCAGAAGTAAAAATCTCGGTCCGCTGGTTGCAGTTTCCGAGTCTTTTTGTTCTTTGCTATTTCGGAAATATCCCTTTCCCAACAGGATTTCTTCAGTCTGTTTTCTCATCGCTGTCGTCTTCTTCTACGAAGCAAAAGGAATAGTAGTAGGAGGAGAATTTCTTCTTCGTGCGTCATTTTGGAAACTCACTCGTTCCATTCTCCAGCGAGTTTTTTCTGTAGCTAACTGCGCTTGCCTATGTCACTTCTCTTATGCTTATGCTTATGTTTATGCTTATGCTTAATTCGCAGCGTAAACCAGGTTTAAGCAACAACAGCGTCGACGGCAACAAAAAGGTCACAAATTTGCATATTTAGAGGCAAAAACAATACCTTTGCACGCCCTGTATGCGCGTGTTTCACTTTTGTCCATTTTCTTTGTCGTCGTTAGCAGAACAATAGGGAGCTTAAGATCTACGCCGACGACGTCGGCGAAAACGCCACAAAACAATGATATCATTGGTTAAAGAACATAAATAATCGTGGTGCACGTGCAGCACGGATTTTAGCTCATATTTTTGCGGTTCTCTGCATGACGGCGACGTGAAATCACTAAATTTTAGGTTTTGACGTCAACGTGAGTACGGAACAGAGAATCTTTCATTCTCTATTTTCAGTCTGAAACCGCTCGTAACAATTTATTTTTAGGATGCTTCGCCCACATTTTACGAAGTGAACAAGGTGCAATAATCGCGAAAGCCTTTTACTAGAGCGAAGTTTTATTTTGAGGTGACGTTTTCGTGGACGTCGCCGTCGTAGATCTTAAGGTCACTAATAGGGAGCTTAAGATTTTACGACGTCGACGGTAACAATTTCAACAACGGCGCAAAACAATATCGTTGTTTAAAAGAGCATAAATAATCGTGCTGCACGTGCAGCACGGATTTTAGCACGGATTCGTGCGGTTCTCTGCATAAGGACAAAGTGAAATTACGAAATTTGAGGTTTTGACGACAACGTGAGCAAGCAACAGAAAATCTTTCATTTTCTATTTCGACTTTGTAACTGTAATATTTTGAGGTGACGTTTTCGTTGAAGTCGCCGTCGTAGATCTTAAGGCCTCTAATACAACGTGAAATAGCCAAATTTGAGGTGTTATCAAGAACGTCGGAACTTGAGGATAAATTTTAATCTTCTCCCCTAAATTAAGTGCCGTTCAGTCGAGTGTCACTTTAGACGAACTACCACGCCCTTGTCATATTAAAAAGTTGAAATAGTCACTAGTAAATACAATAACGCGAATTTATATTTTGAGACGACTTTCTCGTTGCCGTCGCCATTGTCGTTGCTTAAGCTCCCGAATATAACTTAGCACTATCGTAAGTATTCCGCGATTATTCTATTTTGTTCACCATGAATATTAGGGGCGAACTATTACAAAATTGGATTTTAGGAACGGTTGAAAAGCCAACAAAAAACGTGAACGATTTTCATTTGTATGCGCACTTGTTTTTAAAACCTGAAATTTGGTGATTTCACGTTTTTCTTTTGTGGAATACGGCAAAAAGTGCACTGAAATGCGTTGTGCACGTGCAGCCGGATTATTTTTCCTTCCTAAACCAAGGATATTGTTGCTTTGTGGCGTTGGCGTTGCCGTAGCCGTCGTCGTTGCTAAAACTCCCTATTGCACGTCAGGGAGTGAGTGGCTTACAGATAAGTGTCGTTCTTATGGCCGTCGTCGTCCTTTCGTCCCGCTAAATGTTACGTGGACCGATAGAGAACAATATAATGCCTGTTGAATAAACGCCGTATTTCTCATAGACCCCCTTTTAGTGTTCAATGAGTATGTCCGCTATGGTTATCTAATGGGTTATCTGAGAAAGAAGGATTACGATTTTGCAAACTTTGGCCGTGTAGCACTTATATTTGAACAGAATTAAATGATTAGAGTGTCATGTGAAGTGCTAAGTCAGCTAAGTATCTACCCTATATGAACCATGTGAGCGTTAGCTCTACTGATGGAAATGGGCCCACACAAGGACAGAGAAAAACTCTGACCAGGGCGGGAACATTTTGCCACTGGGATATCTGAGAAAGAGCCGCGAATTGATTGACACTTACTACTAAGACCCAGATGTCAAACCTTAAACCAGTGTAACGTCACAGCAGCTAAATGAAATTTGCTTGGCAAATCGCTGATGGGATGAGCTCCTTATATTTAAGGTCGGTGCTTACTATTGTTATTGCGCATACGTTCTGGGTATCTCGAGATATTCGGGTTTCCTATCGTTGATGCTTACCAATACTTTGATATTTTTGCGCGGTTTAAAACTCTCCGGAGAAAGTAGATCTTCGTAAGTACTCTTGGTATCCAAAAAAAAAAAAATGGGGGGTAACCAAGCATTTTTGAGAGATAATTAAGCTTCAATTTGAGAAAGAACGCCATACATTACATTGCGTTTTACAAATACTATTCATCCATTTTCTTTGAAAAATGCGTGGTTACCACCAATTTTCTTTTTAGATTTCAATAACACTTGTTAAGATCTACATTTGCTGCATAATCACAAAACGGGGCAAAAATACCTTTGAATTAGTAGGCACGGTCCTTAAGAAAGGTAAGCATGAGTGTAATGGCTTTCAGCAGTTAATACAGCAAACACAACTAGCAGTTTGCATTGCATATAATCATTTGTTAGTATACCGACCACCAGTTGGCTCAGCTGGTTTAGCTTCAAACTACTGTGCGGGATCAAGACTCCGGCCATACCAACACTCAGGGTCTTTAATTAAGTGAGGAGAAAGTGCTGCCATTGTATTGACATCTGCAAATGGTTAAGTTCTCTTGGCTTCTCAGATTAGGACGATAAACCGTAGGTCCTGTCTCATAACCTTTCAAATTTTATAACCCTGTGGGACGTAAAAGAGGGTTAATGCTTGTGAGGGTAAATGCTTGGGGATACTAGCTACACCAGGATACTAAAAAATCCCGGGGTAAAGAAAGATATGATATGATATCTATGATAGTCATGTTTATGACGCTTTCCTTGACTGTATTAGGTACAGAAGGTATATGAACTAGTAGCCTGTGTCCGGCAAGCCAATGAAAATGCTGGAAATCTGATATCCATAGTTCAGTTCTTAATCGCTTATAATAACCGATTCTTTACTTTTTACTTAAGTTGTCATAATTGCCATTAGTACACTAATCTGGCAACGGTTTGTCAACGGCTAGCTAAACAACTACAATATACATTGAACTAGATACACTGTTAACTAGATTAGCAAATTACAGCAAATTAGCCAATAAGAAAAGAAAGTTAACAAAGTAATATTAACTAAGTACAATACTAGCTTTGAAATGCTTGACAAATGATGCATGAACCACTGAAATAGGAAGACCGTTGCATACTGGGATTGTTTCTAGGAAGAAGGAATATTTATATGCATTTACTGAAGATGACAGGGGCATAAAAATAATCGTGTGACCTCGTAGTCCACTGAAAACCTAGCTTTATTTTGGCTGGGAAAGAGATGTTCACAAAATTGAAATGGATCCTATAAAACATCGTCAAATCATTGATGATGAGGCGTTCCTCGAGAGATTGCCAGTTCAGGTCTGCTAGCATAGCAGAGACGCTACTGTTGCGGGAGTAGTCATTAAAGACAAAGCGGGCAGCTTTCCGTTGGATAGACTCAATGGCAGAAATATCTTTGGCGGTCTGTTGTGACCAAGCAACGCTTGCGTGCTCCGCAGTTGGACGGACTAGGCTAGCATAGGTTCGCGACTTGATCGCCCGGTCGCAAGATGAAAGGTTCCGCTGGAGAACACACAAAAGTTTATTTGCATTTGTTTTAACGTCTTCGCATTGCAGAGACCAACTGAGAGAGCTCGTGATGTAACGCCTAAATACTTGTGATACTAAACCTCTTCGAGGCCAGTATCACTCAACCGGTAGCTGAAATGCAATGAGTTAGTACGCACGGTCACAGAGAGTACAAAACGTTTAGTGGGTGCAAAAATCTCATCTGCCACATAGAAGCCCACTGCTTTAGCTGGTGGGGATCACGCTGTAAGCGTCAGTGATCGTCGGGGCAAGATATTTGTCGGAATACAACCGTATCGTCAGCGAACAACCTATACACCCTTTTAATAAGTCTAATATATGCTGTTTTCCGCTAATGACGTCGAACTCGTCCTTTCAAATTTTATTCAGAAATGTACAAAGGCCTAAAACTTTTCCGATTTCTTTTGTTGTTTTAAGCCTTTGTACATTTCTGAATAAAATTTGAAAGCACGAGTTCGACGTCATTAGCGGAAAACGGCATATATTAGACTTATTAAAAGGGTCTATATTGCTAACATCAAGGTGAAGCTGAACATTTATTCTCCAGATACAGCTGTCTTCATTCTCTCCTTCAGAAGATACCCAGATCTATGCCATAACACCATCTTTGTACAACAAGAAAGCAAACTTGTGTGGCCAACACATAACGCATGCGCACAACCATGGACTGCTTTTTTGGTTCTGCTGGGCCTCATCAGCATGGCTTAGCCAATAACATACCAGACAAGTGTCTAAGAAAACCCTTTAACCGGTACAGGGCAAAGACACAGAAGAATAGATTTCAAGCCAATCTTTCAAGCACTGGATCATAATATTTTGATGTCGTAATGAGATGGGGAGACTATGCCCAAAGAAAGCAGGAATTCTTGATGTAGCCTCGTTTCCAGAATTAAGTCACGTGAGCAATGATTGTCGCCGTTACTTTTGTAAATATGTCACGGACGTTGTACATTGTACACCACATTCTAGGCTAAGTTTGGACAGGAGATATTCAAAAAAATTTGACAAATCGTGGAATTTATATTCTAGCCTCGTTTTCAGGATTAAAGTCATGTGACCAACGATTGTCACTATTACTCTTTGTAAATATGTCACAGACATTGTATGCCACATTCTGACTACGTTTGGACAAGTTATATTCAAATAAAGCCGACAAATCGTGGAACCAACGATTGTCACCATTACTCTTTGTAAATCTGTCGCACACATTGTATACCAGTTAAGTCGTAAACGTACACTTGTGGGTGCTGCAGAAGTAAGTATACTACTTAATTTGTCTTTCCAGAAATTCTCTACTTTTGTGGCTCCTTAACTTACATGGTCATGTTTAATTGCATTAGCTTGTGTAAAGATACAACGCAAGGTGTCTTTTGCAGAACCGATTTACAGATAAACTAATTTCTGCGGTTGGGAACGAATTTGCTGCAGAGTTTTAAACTTTTAATTTATCGACTCATGAAGAACATCAACAATTTTCCCAAAGGAGTTCTTGGTCCGCAGACCCCAGAGAACTTAAATCTTGCAAAGCAGATAAACAAAACCTTTGATAAATGGAAAAGGTCTTTGCTTTAACTGAGTACATGTATTTTCAAAATCTTCTTTACACATGTTTATGAACAGGTTACCTTCTTTTGTATGTCTAGAATACCTATGTTGGGACACGGTCAACTGAAAACAAAAGCAGATCCTATACTCACAACGGCATTCAGTACGACTGTAGCTAAGATATATCAAGGATAATAAAGAATAAATAAATTTTCATGTTCGTACAGAAATTATTGAGATTCAAAGGTATTTTTTTGGGCTGCTTACATGATTCACGGACCAAGGACCAAATTCGCGGACGAAATGCTCGTGATTACATTCACCTTTTCTCGAATTACAAGAGAAATATCTCAGTTTGGAAATTGCCAATTTAAAATTATCGCAAGAAACGAAACAGCTATCTTCCGGGAAAATTTCAGTTCGTGGCTTTTTGATTTAGGTAAGATATATAAGATTATCCTTTTTTCTTGCGGCCCACGGACACCATACTGTAATCCAGTATCGATCCAGTTAAGTCGTAAACGTACACTTGTGGGTGCTGCAGAACTTACACTGGTTGTAGTGACGCAATTATCAAATTGCTTAGCAATTTCAATACCACTACAAATAGTAAAAAGCCGTTTCTCTTCTGGGGCACTCCACATTCACTTTTTCGCTGGATCTCCTTCTTTTGTAATATGTAATTCGTTGCTCGCGCTTGACATTTTTCTCAGGCGAATGGACGGGAGCAAAAAAGGGAAGTCTGGGCTATAATAACAAAACAAAAGCATGTGCAGGAGCCCTTCACGGCTTGAGCAAGCCGCGGAAAACGCTTGAGTACATTTATACAAACACTTTCACGTCCAAGGTAAGCCGCGGCCAAGATAAGCACAGCCCAAAACCACTGGCCCGGCTAAGTTCATTGTACCTCATTAGAGAATTGTCTCAGATAGTAAAGCAATATATTGCACCGGTGTAGAGGTAGCGCGA
>NC_090895.1:5059398-5066898 GCF_036669925.1 Montipora capricornis | reverse complement strand
AACAGAACGGGAACGTCAGTGGCGACGGCGCGTGCATAAAAAACACCAATGAGAATTCAGAATAGAGTAGACTCCACTCTTTTCTTCTCTGTTCTAAATTCTCATTGGTAGTTTTGCTGCGCGCGACGTCGCCACTGACGTTCCCGTTTTGTTGCTAAATCAGTCTATTAATAACAATAGGTGACATTAACAATGTCTTTTCTATAAAGGAAGATGGAGGACTGTGCATGCAGAGAATAATATAGACCAGTCTATAAATTACTAAACTTGATAAGAATGCACTAACTTGTAAATATTATTATTCTGCAGTGCAGGAATAAAACTGCACAGCATATCAGTCAATTTCTGACTAATTTATGCAATTTGTTTTTGCATGTTTCTGACTTCAAAGTTTAAAGTTGACGTTAAATAAATTTACTGTTAGTTGTCTGTCTACATGTAACTCAATTGCTGGTAATCTGTGCTCACATGAAATAATAATAATAATGATAATTATAATAATTATTATTATTATTATTATTATTATTATTATTATTATTGTTATTACTATTAAGTAATAAGTTCTTCGTAAAACATTTTGTTGTAAAAATGAGCGATAAAAAATAAAAAGAATGAGGTTTCGACTGCCCCACGGTCATTTTCAAGTTCAAGTTCATGGATAAAAAATTCAGTGTATATATGATTTCTGAAACAATGGACTGAAAGGTAAAAAGCTAAATATTTACATATGAACAATAAAAATAACAGAATGCGAAAATGAAGTGTAAATAAGAGGTGAAGAGAATGAAAACTGTTGCAACTGTAGAAGAGCCAAAACACCATCAGGTTTTTTGTCGAAATGAAGGTGATGGGGAGCGTGCACCCCCCGCAACACGCAGGTGAAATTCCCATTAGAATACCCCTGCCCTTCAAAGATCCAAGATCAGCAAACAAACTACGTGTATGCCAGAAACTTAGTTATCTTAGCCGAAAGATAAATACCGAAGTACATCCTGTTTTTACGAGCCGCAAGATCAAAGATGAGCTTAACGCTAAGGAACCTAAACCTCCAATTGTCAATCAGCAAAACGTTGTATATTTCTTTAAGACAGTGTGATCTGTGTGATGCAGATTACATCAACGTGTGGAGGAACACAAACGATAGGTACAATGTAATCGGCAACGATGTAAGAGAACAACATGGAAACGAGCCACGTGAAATCACAAAGAACTTTAGGATCTCGAGGAAGTGGTCAAACAAGTTCGATTGCTTGATATTTGAAATGTTTTTTATTCCGGACCTTAAGCCAAAATTAAACAAACAGAGTGATTCCATCCGTGCAAAGCTGTTTGCTAAATAACACTTCTAATAGTTTTCATTCTCTTCACCTCTTATTTACACTTCATTTTTGCATTCTGTTGTTTTGATTGTTAGCCAATTTATAGACCATTGTAAATTAAGTTAATGTGACAACCATGACCTCTGCAAGGGATATGCATTTGAGCCTAGGCTTTCTCTGTTACAGTGCAACCTTGTTTCACGTGAACATCACACCATGCACCTCATCCAATCTCATTCTAGTTGTCTCATGCTTTGGACTAGTATGTTGAGTGTGACTTTTGCTACTGTCATTCCAGTTCTGTCTTTATTGTGAAAACACTTAAGCTCAGAAGTATCTTCACTCAAATTCCCTCCCTTCCCTCCCTCTTTCATACCTGGCGCCTCAATAGCATGTCCCAGGACACGTCATGGGGAATTATGGTAGCTATAAGCTGTACACTATCTGTGGATTTGTTTCAGTTAATGACCTATTTTAACATGGACTCATGCAATGCGTTTGCATGTCAATAACTCTTTTTTCTCGTATCAAGGGTTAAATCCCCCTTTGTGCTTTGTCAAATAATTATCTAGTCAATATTGTGAAATAAAACACAGGCGGGGTTGAAGTGTTCCCATGCGGGTCACCCTTTGCCCCATAGACTCACTGTACTAGGGTTGTGTGCCTTCTGATCGTGCACAGTTACCATTATGATAGAAACCAGGGGTGCAACCCTAGATAGGTAAGGACCTCTCATTTGAGGGATTGTAACCCTCTGGAGAGGATTGTGGCCTTGGGGATTGTAACCTCTTGGCGAGGATTGTAACCTCGCATTGCCAACTTGTTGTCAATTTGGCCTTGGGGACTGTAACCCCTACTTTGTATCAGAAAGGCTTGATTCTTTGCAGTAAGATTGTAGTAGATGTGCTTCACAATATGAGCATACCAATTTTGTTACCATTGCAACATACTGGGTCCCAGACTGCCCTGATATTAAAGCCTTTGTTCACTACAGTGTACCTTTGACGTTTTATTTTGATATTTGCCAATGGTACTTCGATCGTCTGCACGATCTATAGCTGTAGGTGTGTTGCCTGACGGTAGAACTATTAGCATACTGAGTTTCAATGGTCCGGCTGCTGCAAATTGGCTGAGATAGCTGTATGTACATGTATATACTTGAGGTTATATTGGGTTGAGTGAATGATGTCATCTGTCATCTCGATCATTACACATTTTACACATTTTTCAAGCCTAAATTTCTCTAGAACCAATGCAGATATTTCCAAACGGTAAACGGCGTTGTTAGTCTTTCCTGGAATTTTAGAGGTGAATGCAATCTACATTCAAATTTTACAATGTACATGCTTTTTCCACTGTCGACAGCTCCGCCTCCAGACTTGATTGACCCGTGTGCATTGCAGGAGAGCCACAGCTAAGCTTCAGTGATTGTTTGCATATGATGTCAGGAGCAAGATCAGCAGTGTTATCTCATGCAATTAGATTGATTCCTGCATTTAGCCCCAGGGCACCTTTTACAGTATTAAAGTGCATGAGGGAATCAATCTGGCTGAATATAAGCTTCATAAGCTGATAACGTGGGTATAAAGTAAAGGACAAGGTGTACATTGTAGATCTTCAAACAATAATTTATTTTTGTAAATTAAAATTTTGAAGCTGTCACTCTTGTGATGTCGTGAAAAGTGCCATGTTCGAAACGATTCCTGGATTTAGTCTCAAGTCTCTTGGTTCTTAATTGTCCACCATCTTGAAAATAAGGTAGTGATTTTGTGATTGGCTAGCAGTGCAATGCTATTTGATTCAGGACACAACTTTGTTGGAAGAGCAGCCAAACACTGCAACATTGTTGTGATTGTTGCATCAAGCAGAATTGTTGGGCATAATTTATGTTTGATCAAAAGCAAGTTACTCAGATATCCAACACTCAATGGAATGAAAAAATGTTTGAGTGACATCATTGCATGACAGCATGAAATGGTAGAACAATGTTGGATCAAGTAAAAATGGAGTGTTGAATGCATCTTACAAAGCAATTTACATTTCAATCTAGAGATTCTTTCTTTTATGCCAGGAACAAGTTCTTTTTGCTTTCCTTTTTTCTGTCAGCAATTTCCTTTTGGACCGTGATTTTTTTTGTGTGATTGTTCGGATAAATTTTCTTTAGCAGTGGTATTTGTGGGCCATTATAGGGTGCACTGTGAGTTTGTAATGTTTTGCTCACTTATAAAAACTACATGTAATCTATCTACCCAGTTTTAATTTTTTTTCACTCGTTGACTTACTGTATTTTTGATGCCTGTGATCAAAATGAGAGAGGCGTAGTATGTGCAATTAATAATTATATTTCATGCATATAATTATTTACTTACTGGGGAAATCCATGTTGCAGACTCGCTGACATGGACAGGACAGCCTAACAACCCAACAGAAGCAAGGAAGGGAAATAATGTGGTGCTTACATGGAGTTACTCTCTCACCGCTGATGAACAGACCAACAGTCAGAGTTTTTTCGTGATTCAGTGGTTCAAGTTCAATCTTTCATCCCTGGCGTTTGATCGGATTGCTTCCAAAACATTTATTTCTGCCCTTGCACCCAATTCTCTTGTCTACCAAGAGCCATTATCTCCACATATTGTGATTGATAAAAATCATAAGACAGACTCAGTTACTTTGCATATTAATGATGTGAAGATAGATGATGAAGGACAATACAAGATTCGATATGTTAAAGACAGTTTGGGCAATGTCTTTGCTGAGCTGGTGATGAATTTGACAGTTCTTGGTAAGTGTGTCATATGTTTACTTTACTGCCTTGACAGCTTGTATATTTAAACTACATTGCTTACTTTGATAATTACAAAATTATTTTGTGGTTTATTAAATTTTGTTTCTGGTTTGAAAAAGTTTTTAATGCTTCCCATTTTAACATTTATGAATAAATGATAGCTTTCTGTAAATTATTAATTAAAAACATGCTGCTGCCTAATAAAATTTTCCGGAAGCCTTTAGGGCTTCCAACAATCATTGAAAGTTAGTAGCCCGAGTAATTTTTCTCAAGAGCCCAGAATTAATTAATTCCAGCTGGGATTGTATTTACAAGAAAGTGAGAATGAATCATGTAAGGGGCCCGTTTAGGCTACTTACAAGTACAGAAATTTGTTTCCCCGCGCTCGCAAATAAGGTGCCCCAGGTGACCAGGCGACTGTATGTTTACTAGGCAGCAACCTTGACAAAACTCTTTATTTACATTTACTGTTTGCTTCTTCTGTAGTGATATATCGATAATTATATGCATGGACAAATGCTAAATAAACGTTGTATTAATTACCTTACCTGTGGTGTACTGTCATTCTTTCGCCTCAGAAGTGGTATTTTAAACGATTTTGAAGATCTCGAGTTCGCTGTTTACTGTGCCTCTCAATAGAAGGACAATGGTGGAAGCTAATTTTTGAATGGCTCCAGCACTGGACGATTTTTCCTGGGAATATCGCATTGCTCCACTTTGAAACTTTGCAGGAGAATGGCCAAAAGATTCACACTTTTTCTGGTACTTCTCGCTCGAAGAAGCATGAATCTTTAGGCCATTTTCCTGGGAAGTTTCAAAGTGGAGCGTTGCGATTTTCTGGGAAAAAATCGCCCGCCATTCCAGCAAAAAGAAATACTGTTCCACCCATGTCCTTCTATTGAGAGGCACAGTAAACAGTGAATTCAAAATTTTCCAAATCGTGCAAAATACCACTTCTGAAGCAAAGGAAGGACACTTAAGTACACTGCATGTAATGCAATACAGTGTTTATTTAGCGTTAGGCCATACACATACTTATCGATGTATTACTACAGAAGAAGCAAACGGTGAATCCAATACATTTATTATAAAATTACAAATGGTTACACTAACAGATTGTGTGGGGGCCCTGTGCTGCATCAAGCCTGTGGCCAATTTTTCCTTGCCCAATAAGAAATTTTGCTAGAAGGTACAATCTCAATTTTTAGCATTGATAATTCTTTGATACCGCACAATTAATGCTCACTCAGTTTTGTTTTTTAGCATGTGTAGACTATTTGGTTTGAAATTCTTTGGAATTTTGTCATATTTTTGCTCTACTGCCTTTTAAACCGCCCGTCAAGATGTACATGCATTTCAATGAAAGTGGCACTGTATGCACCAAAACTAATCTATTGAAGTGCCTATGAAATAAGAAATCACCAAAGCGTATTTGAAAGACTTTTTGAAGAAAAGAAACTTGGTGTTTTCATATTTGATTTATAAATTATCTCTTATCGTTCCAGAGATATTATTTAAAAGTGTTTGAGAAAAAACTGATGAGGTCATCAGTGGTTCCAAAGGCAAAAAATCAAACTTGACACCGGCAGTGTACATGAGTGAATGCATAAAATGACATTTTACAGTTGCCATAGCAACAATTGCTTCCAGATCAAGTTCGTGCTAAACTGGTGCTCCCACTTTCTGTCTTAACCAAACATCATTTGCTGTCAATGAGTTGTTAAGAGACCTTACAGCAACATGAGCTCCATGTGTGTTATGAGCAGGACGTCTGTCTGTCTTTCGTGATCTCAGAGATACTACAAGAAGGGACTGGAGCCAAAAGTGTTGCAATGGTTATTTCATACTCTGCACTGTATTGCACCTTTCTTAAGGGTTGCCTTAGTTTCAATAATATCACTGTTATCTTTCCAGAGATATTATTCTTGATTTTGTGATCCATCTTCCATAGAACCACTGATGATGTCATCAATTTGGTAATTTGCGTAACACAAATTAAAGTTCTAATATCTCTGAAAGAAAAAGAGATACATCAAAACCAAAGAGGCCATTCTTTCATTTTTCTCTAACTGCATGTCAAACTACATATTCTTATTTAGATGTTTTGATTTGAATGAAAGAGCATTGCAACAGTTTTTTTGCTTTTACTGGCTTGGTTTTCTTGCTTTCAAGAATCTTATTTTAAGGCTCTAATGATCTTATTTCGTAGATCCTCCAAGCAATATCAGTGCCTCAAGCGACCTAAACATAACAGCACCTGCTAACTTGACTTTGAACTGTTCAGCTAATGGTAAACCAGAACCAACAATTACCTGGACAAGACTCTCTGATAATACTGAAGTCACCATGCCTTTGCACATCACTGGTAGAAAGGATGCAGGAGAGTACAGGTGCACAGCTGCTAATGGTGTTGGAACTCCTCTGACCAAAGATGTCTCTATTATTGTTCTGTGTGAGTGACAGAGTTTTTTGAGCTTTGCATTGTACAGTCCATTTCAAGCAAGTTTATAAGTGGTCAAAGTCTTTTCATGGACTTACAATGTGTGATGCACCACGAACATTCACTTATGTCTAGCTGTAATTGACCCTACTTACTGCTGTACACATAATTTTGACATCCAACACAAAATGCCCTTTTGTCTATTTTCAACAATGAGGTGACAGTAAAGGTTAGTGTTATTTTTAGCTTAGGCTAAATGCAGCTGTTTATCTTTTGACTTGAGGAGCAGCATTTGGGGGACATTTTGTGATGTTAATTGAAATCAGCATGCATTATAATAATTATTGGGGTCAATCCAAACATTTAGTACTACACCTTATTCATAATCTCATGGTTAAACTGCATTGGCCCTGAAAAGCCCCTGTGAGGAGTGGTCAAGTATGTATTAATATTGTGTATTGTAATGTGAAGAATGTGGCTATAAATATGGCTTACATCCCTCATGGGAATTTCAATAATTTCTGACACCTTCATGTATGCAAAGCTTTGAAAAAATCATGATAATTGTTGTTATACTACATGTATACTACAAGTTCATGAATTTGCTTTCTGGAAGTTGGTTATAAGAATGTGTTGCCTGATTGGCTAAACATTTAGTCTGGGAACTTTATTCAGAAACAAGGAACTAACTGTAACAGTGTAATGTGTAATATGCAGCAAATGAACAAAATAAGGGGATCTTTTGAAAGTGCTTTGGAGCTTGTTTTGCTGTGTTTGAAAGGAAGATATTAAGCCACTTTAATTTATACTTAAAAGACTCAAACATGAATTTTACAACTTAATTAAAGTAACAAATATTCATTAAGATCCTCATTTTCATGAAGTTTGGATCCCAGGGTTCTCCCTAGTTTTCGGCGCAAAAGGTATGGCACCTTTTCAAACTGGTAAAGCAATTG
>NC_090895.1:5034398-5051898 GCF_036669925.1 Montipora capricornis | reverse complement strand
TGTGTTAAAATAAAGATTTGATTTAATTTGATTTTGTGAAGAAACGTCTCACATACCTCAGCTCAAAAATTATAGGCCTCAATTCAGCTCGTGTTCACGAGCATAAGACTCAACAAAGATCTGAAATTTCGAGCACAGGTAGACAACCCTAAGGATACGAGAGCGTGTGACGTCACGTTATTTTGAGACAGGTGTAATGGCCGATTCAACTAACTGAGGAAAATGTTCCATAAAAGTTCACTCACCTACTATTTTCTGCGTTGTCCTGACTGATTTGATGGGTTTTTGGGACGCTTCGATTTCCTCTTCAGATCACACGCATCGTCAACAATATAAATAGACAAGGCGTGCAACTTCCAAGACCACTCACGGCCGAGTGCCTCCGGGTCCCCAAGGTTGGGAGGCGCGCGACCTTTGGAAGTGGGTAAACTTCGGCTAAATTCTGGAGGCACGCGGCCGTGAGCAGCCTTGGAAGTTGCACGCCTTGTCTATTTATACTGTATGTGGTGACGCATGGGATCTGAAGAGGAAATCAAAGCGTCTCAAAAACCCATCAAATCAGTCAGGTTTCTAAAAGAAACATTGCGATTTGAAGTTTTTATGGAACACTTTCCTCGATTAGTTGAATCGGCCGTTACAACTGTCCCTCATCCTTAGGGTTGTCTGCCTGTGGTTCGAGAAGTCAAGCCAGCCTTTGTTAACCAACGATGCCTAGTGGTTACACTCGCGGCCACCTCCATGAATGCATTGATGGACACAAACAAAAATCTTTGTCAATTTGTAAACATTATTTGAACGAACGCATTGATGAACACAAACAAAAATCTTTGTCAATTTTTAAACATTATTTGAATGTACATAATTCGAGAGTAACTACATGTCTTTCAGAACAATGTCACGTGCTTGCTAAATGCTCGAGCAAATTTGATTGCCTAATTAAGGAGATGCTTTTTATACGAAAACTGAAACCATCCTTAAACATGCAAAGTGACTCGATTCGTGCCGAAAGCTAGTTTCTCCTAAAGAACTTGTGAGCCTTTGTTGTTATGCTAATTTGCAGACACTTTTAAAAGTACTGAAACCAAATCTTCGCATTGATTTATTCACTTTGCCTTGATAATGGTGTCACGATGACTCCGAAACGTCGGCTACTTACTTTATCAGTAATTGCTAAATTGTGTTCATAACTGCGAGGATCATAGCTCCACTTTATTTTATATCCGCAGTTCAATATATGATTCATTTCAAATATCATGTCGTTCATTTACAACCCCTTATTACTTGGATGGAAGCCTCATGTTACAACTCATTTGTTTTAAGGTGGTAATATCTGGATTATTGTTGGTGCTGTCTCGGCAGCGGTTGCCTTGGTGCTTATCATTGCAGTGATCGTTTGGTGTACATGTGTGCGCAAGAAAAAATGCTCAAATGAAACGAAGGGTCAGTATATTCACCTTACTCTTCGTATCCCTGTAGTGTTTTCCTCCATCTCGTTGTTTCAGGTGGTACATGTACAACAGTTCCCTTAGAAACTATCAATGATCCACGATGTATTTCATCATTCGTTTTTTATTTTTAACAAAAATTTGGTTTATCAACGGAGTTGATAATGTAAATTGACCACCGTACAGAGATTCTAAAAGCTGACGTTTCGAGCGTTAGCCCTTCGTCAGAGCGAATCGAGGGATTATGGGTTACGTGTAGTTTTTATAGTAGAGTAGGAGCTACGCACCACCAATAGCGTAGCTCCTACTCTACTATAAAAACTACACGTAACCCATAATCCCTCGATTCGCTCTGACGAAGGGCTAACGCTCGAAACGTCAGCTTTTAGAATCTCTGTACGGTGGTCAATTTACATTATCAACTCCGTTGATAAACCAAATTTTTGTATACTACTTCCCCACCGACGCAGCACCACAGTTTCTTTAGAAACTACCCCTTCATTCGTTTTTTATTTTTGCTTCCTTCTCTGGGATAAAGTGTATTTCGGTAATGAAATGTTTCATAACAAGGGGCAAAATCTGGGAGCAAAAAGACGAGGAAAAAACATGGAGTTTTTTTGGCTCTCTTTCGTGTAGCTAGCATACCCCATAACTACATGATAAGGTAGATGATTGAGCAGAACTTGACTGAGGGAAGGAAGGAACTTTATTTAAGTGTCTAATCTTCTAGCGCTGGAGCACTAATTGGGGACACTGTAAATTCAAATTAACAAGTCAACGCAAGTCAAATCAAATGTTGGTTTTTGAGGAGATGGGAAAACCGAAGTACCCGACGGAAAACCTCTCGGTGCAGAGTAGGGAACCAACAAACTCAACCCACATATGACGCCAAGTATCCGAAATTTGAAGGAATAAAAAAAGTAATAAGAATAAGAAGAAATTTGACTTTTTACAAAAAAGGCAACTAAAAATAACTACGGCTTTTTATTACCACAGAAAGGCATAAAGTAAATGAATGCATTTACAAGGTTATGTTATTACATGTAACTGGGCCCCTGCTTTCCTTTGGGTGCACCTTTGTTGGCTGCCGCACAACACGAACATTATCTTTCTCATGTTCACGCTTCATCATCACCACCACCAACGGTTGAGGTGCAAGGAGTGTTTTAATAATACTGTACACACAGTCACTCAATGCGACAGATCGTAGATATATATAATGCAGTACACAGTTAAACAGTTTTCTGAACTAAAATTATTATCATTATAATATTTTACGCACAATCATTCAGTCCTTTTATAAGGGTAAACTTGAGGAAATGAGGATGGGGGATCTGTTGCTTTTAATCTAATTCTGACCATTATTGATATCTAGAGTATTTATTTGTACCAAGGTCTTAATGGTATTTTTTTGTTTGTCTTCTTTCATTTGTTTTCTGAAGAAATCTCAGATGGTAATGACGCTGGCCAAGGAAGGTGAGTTTGCTTGATTATTCCCAATAATCTTAATAATCAATGGTAGTAGTAGTGGCATCCTTGCCTCGAAGAGGCAATGGTTAGCAATGGGGATTTGGGCAGGATCTTGTATGACTGTGTAGCTCGATCCTGGAGTGGTAGTCACTGTTTCAGGTGGTGCAGACATGCCTTGTGGAAATGCACGCAGAGGCTGTACATTCTTTCCTTGCCGCTCTCTTGCATGTAGCGTGGACTCTAGCATTCACTTCCGCCTTTGAAACACCCGCTTTGACACTTTGCCACCATGTATCTCAGTGTTTACCGATGTCCTCCCATGCACTGGTGTCGATTTGTGCAGATCGCAAGTCTCCCTTGATGACGTGCATGTAGCACAGCAGGGGTCGACCGACACGGTGGACACCCTCCCGCAGTTCTCCATAAAGGATTTCTCTTGGCAGGCGGCAGGCTCCACGCGATGTGCATGGCCAAGCCATCGAGGGCGTTGCTAAATGAGCAGTGATGTCATGCTCAGTGAGCCAGCGCGTCAGGACCTTGGTGTTAGTGACTCTGTCCTGCTACCTGATGTGCAGCAGGCAGCGGAGGTAGAATCCGTTGAGTCGCCGCTCTTGTCTGGCATAGGTCGTCCATAGCTCGCTGCCATAAAGGAGAGTTGACAGGACACAAGCTTGGTAGACGCACATCTTGATCCTTTCGCTCAACAGGTCATTGTCCCACACTCGCTTGTTGAGTTTGGCCATGACAGCAGCTGCTTTGGCGATCCTTCAACTGATCTCAGCATTGAGCCAAGTCGAGCTTGACACCATGGAGCCCAAGTAGGTAAAGGTGTCCACAACCTCCAGCTCTGTGTTGTCGATGGTGATGACTTGGGGGGACTCAGCACCTTGTGCCAGGATGTTGGTCTTCCTGAGGCTGAGCGTTAGCCCAAACTCCTTGCAGGCATGGGACAGCTTGTACCCAGCAGAGCAGGCAAGCAATGACGGGGTGGCACCTTACTGGCTGGGGGCTGCCCAGCTTAAGGCGGGCGGTAGCCACCCAATGAAGCTGCGAGGGCTTCTCCCACCATCAGACGAGACTCCTGGCACTCCTTCTTATGCCAATCAGTTGGAGCTTAGAACCGGTAAACTGCCTCATCCCGTGTTATACCGGAGTCTTGCAACACCGCTGGAGTGCCCTCTCCAGTTTGCGCTAAGGCCTGGGTGGGAAGATAAAGAGACGCTGGGCTGCCCATATGACAGTGTCCCCCTCTTGGTGTAACTGGCTGGGTCCAAGAGAAAGGAAGAACCAATACAACTTGGGGCTAGTTCCACTGCAGAAGCTGCCGGAAGGAAGTGCTGAGCACCTGCCATCCGCCTTAAGGGCTCCACCTCGGATTTTTCCTTGAGGTTTACTCCTGAAGCCTTCCTAAGATCAGGTATAGGGCAAGGCAGCGGAGGTTTGAAATCAGGGTTGACCTTCTCATAGATGGGCTGCCTTCACAGGCCAAGAGCCCCATCTACCCTGGGCAACTGGTTTTAAGGTGCCAGTGGCTTCGCCTTCGCCCCTTCGCCTGTCAGTGGTGCCAGTTCCACCACGCGTAGGCCAGAAGTTGGACTTAGCTGACAGAGGCTCTTAGAGTCTCATGCCATTGGGAGCATTTTGAGAGGTTGTGAGAGCCCAGCCTCACAACTCATTCCCCGGCTATAAGAGCCTTACAGAACCTATAGGTAATAGAATTCACAGTCATTAATTGATGGTTGTATTTCATCAATTATACATTCATTGCATTAAATAGTATCTGTCACGAGACGTATTGGACATTATCTTCGGCTCAGGGTTTCCGTTTGAGGCTGGAGGTCAGGTCGTTGTCCATGCCATTTCCGGTACTTTGATGCCAATATATTTAAGGGGTTTGTTTAGTTTTGTATGTTTTTATTGTCCGTTTACACCTACAAAGCTTTTTATACTTCTTATATGCATGCATATAATTATATATTCACTGTTTCAGTTTTACAATTCACTTGATAATGACCGAAGTATGGTTGAAACGTCGTCTTTTACCGTTGATTTTTATCGTTGAAAGTGAACTCCAGCCTTGCCTGGGAAACTGATTCTTAGGTTCCTGAAACACTGGAAACAGCGTTCCTGAGTGTTTAAAAAAAAAATGATACCCCTAGGTAGCTTGCGCCTATACGGCGCTCACAAGGCGCCTTGCAATAGCAACAAATTTTACGTCCGGTGCTTTCAAAAATATGTCCGCTACTTTACAGAATTGTTGAAAACCCTGATCAGCTATAAAAAGAAAAATTCAAGTGGTAATGAATAGCAGCAGAAAATAAGATTCGTCCATGTGTTATTACTAAGAACTTGACGTGTAGTCTCATCAGTGAATAACCAATTGCGTCAACAAGCAGTCGTTGTCATAGATAAGAAGTGCCACGAAACAGGTTGATTGTCTTGGGGATGTGAATGGCTGGTCAGGCGGTGCTTTTTTGGACGTTTTATTGATAAGATGTTGAAATGACCCTGGGAATCGTCTTAGTGACTCTGATTGCAATTCAGAAATCGGCGTGCCTTTAGCCGAACCTTCAAAACATCTAGACTATCAATTAATCCATATCGTGCGTGTTCTTGCGATCTTTTATTGCACAAACAACATAATCTTGGATAATTCTTCCGCTAATGGTTGTTATAAAGTCCACTCTTTTGCCCTTCCATGAAACACTTTTATCCAAGTTTGGGAACTCTGCTTAGTAATGTAGTGTTTTTTTGTTCCTACTTTTTGGACTAATTATGGTATTCGATATTTATCTTCACAGAATTCCAATGGACATGCGACAGCACTCAATTGGTAATTATTGGAGTTCTTGTAGCAATCATCGTTGCTCTAATACTGGTCATAGTCTGGCAACACAGAAAGCTAGGTTAATAATTTGATGTATCTTCCAGGATTGTGTTCTCCATTCTTTTCTTCAAAAACCAACATTTGACTTGATTTGCTTTCATTGTTAATTTCAGTTTCCAGTGTCACCAATTAGTGCTCCGGCGCTGCACGACTAGACACTCAAATAAAGTTCCTTTCCTTTCCTTTCTTTCCTTTTTGTACTTATTGCAAATCTGAGCTTCTTTTGTTAGGCCTTTGTAGAAAGAAAAGGTAGGTATTTTGATGTTTTTTCGTTTTTTTTTTGTTTGTCCATTGAACATAAATATAAGAGGTCTGGCTCATCGTTATGGGGAAAGTTGAAGTTTCATGTAAATGCTTGGTACTATATCAGTCACTGTGTTGTATCAAGGGCGCAAATCGTTAAAATAGTATAAAATAATGTTTGTAGTGAAAAGAAACAAGACTTGATTAATCGTGGAAAGCTGTTTTCTTCGTTGAGGAAAAAATTGCAGGGGAGGGACAGGCGTATCGTGTCACCTGCCTTATGGAAGAAAAGATACTGACGAACATTTCCTATCATCGGAAACATTTAAATTAATCTTTCTTTTTAATTAAAGATGTTTTCGAAACGACCTTCTCCTGCGAGAAGTTTGCAACGAATCTTTGCAGGAAGGAGAACGCAATGGTCCAATTCTCAAATGGTGACGCACAACGAAAAGAATAGTTTTTAAGGTTTTACTTATTACTTTTAAGATTATTTACGGCTATGCACCATCGTATTTAAGTAGTTTACTTGAATCTTATAAACCGAAGCGCGCTTTGCGCTCTGCGACCAAAAGGCTATTAATAGTTCCTAAGTAATCCACAACTACATACGGTGATAGAGCATTTTCAATTGCTGCGCCTAAGCTTTGGAATAATCTACCAGATTCGATAAAATATGCCGAAACTGTCAAACAATTCATATCTCTAGTTTAGACATATCTTTTCAAAGAAGCGTTTGACTGATCCTTGAGTGTTAATACTTTACAGATTATATTATTATATACATATATTACCCATCATTAATTCACATTATTCTAGTTCTATATACATATCTTTATTATTATCTTTACCTTTTTTTTTTTTGTTATTAGCCTTTGTTTTTGTATTATGTATCATGTAGTGTACACGCATTGAGGCGTAGCAAAATGCGTACTAAGAGCTGCAATTAAATTAAATTAAATTAAATTAAGCTTGTAAGAGATCTTTTGTTCTCGCCCACCCAAAAATTGGTGATGACGTAACTTGAAATTCACCTATTTGGTTCCCTCCCGTATCCTTTTCGGTTCTCCCATAGAAGAACTCGCCTGTCCGAAATGATATTTCATTTCTTTCATTCCAATTACTTAAAAAAGGAAAAGAAAGAAATAGTATTCAGAAACGCAGGAAAAATTTGAAGAACTAACATGTTTGCGTACTCTTCGACGTGTCGTTAGGCCATACAAGGTTGCAGAAGATAAAGATAGAAGAATTTATTACGTGAGTTTTGAAAGCGAAAATGCAAAATGAGTTAATAGACTGTATATGATACTGTTTTTTTCGATTGCTGAAAGACATTTAGCCATTTCCAGCAAGCTAAAGCATGGGTTGATTTTTTCACATCGTAGAAAAACCTGTATTTTCGAGGTTAATGAAGTAATGTACTCGTTTCCTATATCTATTTTACTTATTGATTGTACCGGGTGAAGTGTCATTTGTAATTGCTCTAAGCGATCATTCTCGCCAAAAGTCATTGCAAGCACTGTTCAAAACATGTGTTTCAGAAATTTCCCAATTATTCTTCCATCTTGTGCAGGAAATGGTATGGTTAACTCGTCAGGCTCACCAGCTTGATCGCCCATATGTGGTAGAGCAATTCGGTGCAATCGCATTGCCGTGGATTTGAGTTCCTTAATTGACTGCCTAAGTGTGATGGTAGAGTAATTGTAAAGTAATTAAAGGTGAAGTCACTTTATTTAATGCCGTTAGTTCCTTAAGTTACGAAACTGGTATCAATGGAAGCCGACGGTGAAGGATAGTTAAAGCTACACGGATCAGAGGAATGTCGAAACTGACGTTAAAGTCACCGAGGATCGAACCGGGGCCTCTCGCTCCAAAAGCCGTGCACTAACGAACGGAGTTGAAGATAAATGAACTTCAAGTACACTAACGGTTACGAAGGCAATTTAACCCGGGGGCTTCTTTTATTTTCAGAATGAAGATGCGATGGAAGAGCTTAATCCTACTAACAATCCACCAAGTAGTTCTAATCAACAGCGAAGAATCCCCATTGAACCTGCATACATGCCCTTACAAGGGACCTCCCATTATGAAATAAGACCAAGTAGCCCTAATATCTCCCCTTGGAATGATGAATATGCTGCACCCCTTGATATAAGAACAAGGTCATGGGAAGTAACACGAGAAGACGTGAAAGTGGAGAAAATCATTGGTAAAGGTGCTTTTGGCCAGGTTGCCAAAGGAACGGCAAAGAACCTTCCATTCCATTCTGACACAACAACTGTGGCTGTTAAAATGCTGAAAGGTAAAAGTCTTTTTTCTTAATAGCTTTGCTTTAGCAACAAACGGTCAGTCCTTCGTTATGTAGAGAACAAACACGTGTAATCCGTGAATATAGCTACGGCGTAGTTTGAGAGAGATTTTCTGTTATTTCTTACACTTTTGTGTTTGGCAATAATTTACTTGAATTTGACCTCGAACGCACGAACACAAGAATGAGTCCTGATAACAGGAACACGCAGTACAATTAATGCGAATTTACCTTTGTTTTTAATGCTTATTTGATTTAGCTAACGCTCCTGAGTCAGACAAGAGAGACTTGAAATCCGAACTTGAGCTGATGAAGACCCTCAAGCCTCATCCACATGTTATCAAACTATTGGGATGCGTCACTGAAACTGGTAAATGCATCTATGGATTATACTATGATGCTGCTACTATAGAATGCTCACTTGTTCAAAACTGCAAAACAGTTCCCACCTTAATCTCGTCTCAGCATTACTAACTTCGTACTAACCGAGCGCGGGGGCCGTTCTGGGGAATATTGGCTCGAGGTCGTGGCAGTACGGACCGAGCGCAGCGAGGTCCATACAAAAACGACCGAGGGCCAATATTCCCCAGTACGGTCCCGAGCAAGTGAGGTTAGTAAGTCGTTTATTATATGGCTTTTTAATTACCTTTTGCTTTGTTTTTGCAAATCCGTAATCGGCCCGTGGGCATTACGAGAGAATAATGCCCTACAATTCAGTCACAATTAGCCAATCAGAGCGCGCGTTATATCGGCTACAAACACAAGCCATATAATAAAATAGAATATTGCATAGTAGTTACAATCATAACGAGAAGCCCATTTACGACTTGCCAATGTGTGAAGTGTTCAGTCTACAGTTCTGTTTCAAAACCGAGCGGAAGTGTTTTATCGGGTTTTAAACCACGAGGCGAGGCCGAGTAGTTCATCTTAGATCCAAAAAAAACACGACATCTGAGTTACTGAACGGCTTCAAGAGCACTCCACAGAAAGTGTGTCGGAAGAAGGGTTCAAATTTAAATGGTTGTTTGGAGAACAGTAGTATACTAGAAAAAGAAGCTAAGCTTTATTATTATGCTTTATGTAAAAAATTCAAATGAAGAATGCTTTATCAGTTTGTTAACGTTCAGGTGCGTGCCACAATCTTTCGGTGGTTTCATAGGCTGTTTCGATCGATAATTATGAATGAATTTTTGAAATATTTATGTCACTACGTATCCATGCTTCCGTTGTCAAAGACGTTTGTTAAATCACCTGTATGCGGCTTTTAAAGGAAATCCATCGTCATCTTGAGTAGGAGTAGGAGTTTTCACAAGGCAGATAAAACCAGGTCCATAAAACGCTCCGGCAAACAATGGCTTGGGAAATTAGTTGGATAGAGTGCGAATATATTACGGAATGTTGCGGTTGACCTAAAAACAGATTTGTCATTTCTTTTTACATTAAGCAAAGCTAACCCTTAGAATCACGAAGACACGGAACTGACCGTAGTCAATTGCTGCATTATACCATTCCGAATGAAGACTCAAATAATGACATAGAAATAGTTGAATTTTATTCTGGTTTATTCAGTGAAACTTGTCAAATCTTCCTAAAATTAAAACACTGGTAGGCAACATAACATGACGGAATCACACACCTAGTCAAACGTAGAGCAGAGGAGACGAGGGGACTGTTCATGTGGACAAACAAAAGGAACGATGGAGCTAGTGGCTGTTGAATAAATGTCATAATATTTCTCGTAGACCCCCTATTGGTGCTGATCGAGTATGTCCCTTATGGTGATCTGTTGGGTTACCTGAGAAAGAGCCGCGGATTGAATGACACTTACTACAAAGACCCAGATATCAAACCCCAAACCAGTCTTACGTCGCAACAGCTGATGAAATTTGCTTGGCAAATCGCTGATGGAATGAGCTACTTATCGTTAAGAAAGGCAAGTATGACTGTGATGGCTTTCAGCAGTTAATACAGCAAACACAATTAGCAGTTTATATAGCACTTAATTAGTATGCGGGCGACCCCGTTGGCTCAGCTGGTTTTTTCTTCAAACTACCGTGCGCGAGGTTGCGGGATCAAACCTCTGGCCACACCAACACTCAGGGACTTTAAATAACTGAGAAGAAAGTGCTGCCTTTGTAATGACATCTGAAAATGGTCAAACTCTCTATTAATGTCGGATTACGATAAACCGTAAGCCCTGTCTCACAACCCTTCAATGTTTATAACCCAGTGGGACGTAAAAGAACACACACACTATTCGAAAAGAGTAGGTGTGGTGGTCTGTCGTCTGTGGTATATCTTGGTTGGGAGGGTAAATGCCTGGCGATACTAGATGCACCAAGATGCTCTAAAAATGCAAGAGTAACGAAAGATATGATATGATATCTATGATATGATATTAGTCTTTTTTATGGAGTCATTAGTATAAGCCTGATTAATAGCAATATTAGCATCTGTTATCAACCATGAGGTTGTTGCCATTGCATACTATAAAATAATTAGGATAGCACCCGCCCTCTCATTGGTCAATAGCTGTGTTTAGATGAGAGTATGGAAACACGGCTGTGACATCACACGAATTGTGATTGGTTATGTAGTCAGACACGCGTTTTGATTGGCTGGTAGGAAATATGTGCGCGTATCAAGAAAATCTGTTTTAATCAAGACGTAAAAAAAAACAGCATTTTCCCCCTAAATTTGCCGAATTATCTTTGAGAAATATTTTATAAAAGCAATAGAGGACGTTTTCCGTGTTTCCATAGCCTCATCTAAACACTCGGGGAAGTTGGGAGTTCTCGACAGTTATGCAAACCCTCGACACGCACGAATAACTGGCTCTAACTCCCCCAACTTCCCCTCGTGTTTACATGAGGCTATGGAAACAAGGAAAACGTCCTCTATTTAACAAATAGATTCCATGTTGCCGTGCGTCTGTTCAGTAATAGATCACAGATGACGTCAAAATGTGGTAAGAACAAAAAAGTAGTTTGAATAACTGTCTCGAATTCTCCCAACTCCCCCTCGTGTTTAGATGAGGCTATGGAAACACGGAAAACGTCCTCTACTGCTTAATTGGCGATGCTATTGTAAATCCTATTATCGTTGCTGCTGTAGTCACACTTGCATGTGCCTGTCATTCCCATGCCAACTGGAATCGCCACTGCCACATCTCCAGTAACACTGATACTTCATGTCATTGCTAGTGTCATTGTAAGTGTCATTAACGTCGTCAAAACTGCTATAGCCGCAACCACTCAATGTTTTTATTCACTTTCAAATTTATTGCAACTAGCCAATAATTTGAAAAATGCTTCATTTCAGATCATACACCGAGATCTTGCTGCTCGTAATGTGCTGGTTGGAGAAACAGAGACATGCAAAGTAACAGACTTTGGAATGGCTAGAGATGTGCAACAGGAAAACATTTATGAAAGGAAGACAAGGGTAACAATACGTTTCAAACTAGAACATAAAAAAGTATAGAAAGCTCGAGCTTACAACTTGACACGTGTTCAACTTTAACGGAGAAAAAACGTCAAATGACGTGGTTTTTGTTGCAAGTCGTAACAATAAAACCGTTAAGTATAATCCATTTTGCTTGTTATCTTCATCTGCCAGGGTCGGTTGCCAGTTAAGTGGACAGCGTATGAATCGCTACTGTATGGAATATACACCACAAAGAGCGACGTGTAAGTACACTGACTCGTTTTCGCTTCAATGTTGAGAAGCGATGTTTCGTCTAAAATCGACGTTACCTACCATTCGACCATGTGTGACCTTAAATTTATACAAAAGGACAAGTCTGAGCTGATTTCCCTTTTTTTAACAGATGGAGTTATGGAGTTGTTCTTTATGAAATCTTTACCGTAGGTGAGAATCTGTGCATGCAATAGTTTGCTGTTTTACCTTCTTCGAGATCATATCTACAAGTACTGTAAAATTCTGATTTTTGATTCGACGTTACATATTGCAAATGGCCCACGTACTTGATATGGTCAGAAATGCACGCAATTAGAAGCACGCCGATTTCAATAGGCACGAAGTGTCCCCTTGCTCTTTTCCATAATATCAACATCACTTCTGTCTCGGTATACAGACAATTAACGTCACGAAGTGTCCCTCAAATACTGTTCCTAAAGTAAAGGTAAACTGCTGCATTTACCCTGAGCTAAAAATAACTGTAACCTATACACTTATCTTATTGTTAGAAATAGGTAGCAAAGGCTTAGCCTTAAAGGGACACTTCGTGTTGGATGTCAAAATTGAGTGTCAAGTGCCCACTTGAGTATAGCTATTCAGATTTGCTCGATAGATTCTCTGTAAGAATCAATTTTGGGAAAGGAGGATTAACCTTAAGCCAGCTTATTAAAGAGAAAACCAAATCTCAACTAGGATAGTGCAACCTCGTTCCCAGGGCCTCTCCTCTCTGCCTCCATTGTCGTTGACAATGGAGGCAGGCAGAGAAGAGAGACCCTGGGAAGGAGGTTGAGGATATTTGCCATAGACCACAGACTCAGAGTGGGGAATTAGGATTCAATAGTATCCTAATCTAAGTCATAAATGTGTTTTGTCTTCATGACTAGCAGTGGATGGAAAGCTAACAGGGATGCTGGGTGAGGGTAAAGATTTCCTCCTCTTTCTTTTTTTCTTCCAAGGTGGTTCTCCATATCCACGGATGGATGGCAAGAAAATTGCAAGTTTGCTTCAAGAAGGTTACAAAATGCCGAAACCACAACACGTTGACAATGACTTGTAAGAAAATTCCCCTTCTATTTGTTTCTAAACTCTGCTTTGTTTATTTTCTACTTCCACGTCATTTAGTTCAAAGGTGTCGCAAAAAAAGTTTAACGTGGAAAAATAATCGCTCGCCAACTGCCAAATGCTCTTTAGCACACTACTTTCATTTGAAATATATGCAAGACCTTAACCAGAACCGTAACCATAAAGTAATACATGAAGTTCTTAACAGGCTTAATGCCCCGTCCACACGTAGCGTATACGAATCGTATACGACCGTCCACACGTATCCGATTCGTATCCGGACATCGGAAAGGATTAGTCAACAGAGCATGCGCATTACAAAGAAAGCTGATACTGTGACGTCAGCGTATACAAAAATATACGGATACGAGCGTCCACACGTATCCGGATACACAGCGTATACAGAGATTTCCACTCTGGAGAGCGTATACAGAAATCTCCGGATACACCTAGCGTATACGGCGGACACGTGTGGACGCTAGGTGTATCCGCATAAAAAAAATTTGCGGATACAAAAATCTCCGGATACGTGTGGACGGGGCCTAAGTAGACACCTTTTTGACACATTGTGACATGCATGGGAAGTACCATTTTCTTTTTATGCATTTGTATTGGACATGCATCGAGAGTCACTCTATTCTATCGTCTCGAGTCGCAAAGTAATAGATTCACTCGTTTGGGCTTACGTTGTCAAAACCAAGAGATTGTCATGGTAAGAGTGAATCCCTCATATAGGCCTTATACCCAAGGTAATCCCTTTTAAGTTATTTTTAGACATGGTGGACAGTTCTTCCGAGGACGTTACTCGCGCGATGCGTGGACTTCCTAAGCGACTTTCTCGAAACTACCCGAGAGAAATGGCGGGAAATTTGGTGAAAAGTCGTTTAAATGTTTTGATTTTCAAAAGATTCTTCGTTGCACTCTCAGCTGTCTTTTTGTTCGGCTGGGTCTTCGTTTGCTTTGTGCTCTTTGGCTCTTCATTATGTTGCCGTTTATCCGGTTTTAGGGAATTTAATGAGCAAACCTCAACGGCAACGGCAACGAGTACAATGGCTGTGTAAGCGAGGGTTATAAGTCTTTGTTCATTTCTTTGCTGTTCTTTACAAAACAACGTGACATGATGGCGGCGAGCGTCTTTCTGCACATTCCACTTTCATCTAGATGCGTTGTGTTTCGGCGTTTGTTCCCTTTCCACTCATGTTTCTACTCATTTCTCTGCCGTTCATTTAGTTGTTATTGTTTGTGCAGGGTAAATATGTCTCTTATTTAAACTCCTATTAAAGTTTCCAAATGTATTAAAACATAGCGAGAGCCCAAGCTCCTTTGCTTGTAATTAAAATATGAAAGAAGACCTCCTCACAGCGTTGGAGGTTTTCCTTCGCTTTGAAACGAAAAGTAACGAAACAAACAAATCCTCCTCGAAAACATTCATGCGACGCGCGAGTAACATCCGTGCTAGAACCTGGGACCATGTTTAAAAATAACTTAAGAGGGATTATCTTAGGAGGCTTTATCACAGTAAATGTCATTATTTAGCCTCGAATGACCGAAAATAATATTGTAAAGTTACGTAATCGAAATCTCTCATTTGGATACCCGTAACATTTGCATTCAAAGCCTTATAGCTTGATAAATAAAATTTGACTCAACACGACTCATTTTAGGACAAAGTAAGGTAACAATGTAATGAACTTATTCCCAAGGTATCAAATCATGATGAATTGCTGGCAAAATGAACCTGAAGCCAGACCGTCATTTGCTGATTTAACACAACAGCTAAAAGGCATGGAAAACCAGCATAAGGTCAGATTCTTTATGATATTTTGAGTTGCAAGCCAACAGCCAATTTCCAATGCCCTGTGAATTAATTCAGAGGCCTTATAGGCATTTATCAATACCCTTTTTTACCATGACTGCAAAATTCTCGCGCGCTCATTGGCTAATTTTTATTGTTAATAAGCGGACATGCAGACAATTTATGCGATAATGACGCGATATTGCTCGCGTCAGATTGAAGTTTCTGAATATTTGCTTTTTTCTTTCTATTGCAGAGGCTGCTCAACATGCATATTTACGACAATGATCTGTACGCAAAATTGGAGGACTTGAACGCCTAAAATGAAAAGCAACCTGACTTCCTTTGTTTTCCAAAATGAAATTTTAAAACCCTTCGTCTTCACCCTTGACTTTGGTCATAATTTTCCTTTCAAATAACGCAAAGTGAATCAGCATCTAACTTTCTTTTCACTGATTTAGTTAAGTTAATCTCTTTGCCTTCTAGCTTGCAGTTTTTGCCATTCATTTCCTCGAAATTCTGAATTTAAAGCGCTTTTAAAGGGCCCCTGTCATGAGCTGCGCATGATCGAGTTTGTCTGATCTCGCGCTCACAGAACATTCTAGCCGCCATTATGGATTCACACGTGAGTCACGTATATTCGCAGTTAATGAATTTAATATTTTCCTGTCAGGAAGAACTTTCCGGATCAATAAACGTTTGTAAATGCGAAAGTGCTTGCAGTAAAAAGCGAAATTACTGTCGCTGCACGCTTCGCAGCCAGCATCGAATTTAGCTTGCAGCCAGGCGTGAAAAATTCTTCAGATAAATACGCTTGTGCGTGTTATTCCATTCCTTCAGTTATTCTTTGCGATCCGTTAAAGCCTTCCTTTTTCTCCCGGAGTTTCTCCTTAGTCCACCATGGCCCTCCCCAGTGGACGCCATTTTGAATTTGTCGATTCAACTTGAAAAAGTTAACCTAACACTTTTCAAGTTTTCGCAAGACACTAACGCATGCGCAACTCATGACAGTGTCCCTTTAAGTGAGCAAAACTATCCATTGTTTGGGCCGAGACTCATCCAGTAAGGGGGATGTATTTAGTCCTTGGATAATGAAAATTGCAATGCATATACTATGTGTAAACAGGAACTGGAGATTATGGATAGGACACTTGCTTCTAACTAGTGCAGTAGTGGGGGAAAAATGGTTGCTAATCTTTTTTTAACTTGTCGCAATTTCTACACAAAAAATGTGATCCTCGAGGGAAACTTGAATACTGTAATTTTTATCAAAGGAGAAATATATTATCTTAACCATTAAAATTATTTTTGATTAGGTGCACATAAGAACTAGAGAAAAAACGGTTGTAGAATTTTGGGAGGTAATCCAAGTGATATGAAACACTTGGTCGTCTGTAGGAAGCCCTTTTTTTTCAATTACAGGAAGCTAAGGTCCTTAAAACGGCAACTTAAAAGCTATGCATACTTATTAAAATGGACTTATCACAAAGTATCGAAACGTAGAATCGTTCGTACAAGGCTTAAATCTGTAGGTAAACACGACAATCTTCTTAGAGCAAATGTGATTTTTGACACACTTATGCGCAAATTAGCCATAGTTGAGGCTCATCGCATGGAGATGCAAACTCACTCTTTCAAACATTACAAATGTCTTAAGGTCTCGTCATATGTTCGAGGTGTAAGTTTTTCAAAAAGTTCCCAATTCGCCAGTATTTATGCTGTGAGAATGAAATAAACATCATGTTATTGGTCCTTGAATGTAGTTTTCCATCCGAAAAAGTATCCTTTTGTTTGAACGTTATTTTTTCTAGGTTCTCAAAGCATACAAGTAGTCCTATTCCAGGGGCTTAACATACAAGGGATTTTAAATTTTGCTGAAATTTTTCTTAACCAATCGATTTTGAAATAAATTTTCAACTAAACGGAGTCGGCGATTTTTGACATATTGCGTTTTGCATTTTTATCTTTCATCAAAGTTAAAACATTTTTCTACATGCAATTGTACTGTTTAAGGTCTCCTCATAGGTTCGATAATATGCAATTTCCGAAAATCATTTTTTTCTTTATTTTTTTCTTGCAGGTATCTAAACATGACTAGAGTACCGATTCGTAAAAGATTTAAGTACATCAAATTTTACAAAAGCCCCGAAAAAGCACATTTACAGTGTCACGGCAAAATCACGACTTGACCATGACCACCGCATATAATTCAGGCTATTTTTCACGTCTTTGTAATCAGCATATAAATTATTACCACGACCTCTGCAGATGTTCTACCTGTTATTAGTATTTGTGTCATTAGTAAGTGTTCGCCAAACATAGACTGCAGACAGCAAGCTGCGACCTGCAAACAACAGACTTCTGACCATTAACTGAACAAGATGCAATGAAAACAACGGAGAGAAGTATTAAAGACATAGGATGTGGGTGTTAGCTGACAAACTGAATGAGGATAAAACGGAATTGATAGTTATCGGGTAGCGTCATTACCCTGGTAATGTTTGTTTGTTACTTGAGAAGATTGAAATTTTGGCAGCTATTTAGCTGATGAGGGCCACCTATACCCACCTACGTACTTACAAAGAACAGCC
>NC_090895.1:5019398-5029398 GCF_036669925.1 Montipora capricornis | reverse complement strand
AGATGAAAATGGACATACAGCTGTAGACAGTCCAATTAAGTTGAAGGATACTTTTTTCCCTTTGTATCTTGGAAATAACTATGCCTTCAGCCAATTAAGAGTTCATACCTTCACACACCTGAAGCCAACAAGAAGACACTCAAAGTAACTTTCTTCACGGACTCAAAATTGAGTGTGAAAAAGGCCACTGCATTCAGGAAGCAAAAGAGAATGTCAAAACATTTTACTGTTGGTAAGCAAAAAATATTACTTTCCCTTTTGGGAATCTTGAAAACTATTAGGATGAAGTTGGCGTTCTCCTCGCGACTGCAAATGCCGTCGTGCACGTGACGTGACCGGTCATCGAGTCCAGACTTTTCCACGTGCTCTCACGTCCTATTTTGCCGTCGTACTGTCTTTGCTAAATCTGCCAGATAATATTTGCCCTACAGGAATTTCTAAAATTACCATTATAAGGACGCATGAAGGAAAAGGACTCAGTGAAGTGAGGTTAAAAAACATTTATTGAACACAAAAAAATGTATATGTGGCATCAGTCAGCATTCAATAGGCACTAATTAATTAATCGATGGATTGACTGGTTACAATGTTAGACTAACCAAAAGCAGCAGTTGCCAAAGAGCATTAAAACAATTTTAAAAATGTGCCGGCAGACCTTGAATGGAGAAACAAGGCGGACATTTTCAGATTATCAATGAAAATTAAGAGAGGGCACCACAGGAAAGTTGACAGTTTAACATACAGTTAACGCCCAAAAGAAATGCAAACTCTTAACTAAAACTTTACACAATCCATATCCACACACCCACGTTCCACGCCGTCACTTTTCTTGGCAAGGTCTTTAACTAACCGATCCGTAACGTTTAGCAAAATTCGAGACGGTTCCTCATGTTTGTGACTCCAAATGCTGAACATACAAAATATTTCAAATTCCAAGGTCCAAAGGTAAAGAGTCCAGTTATTTTCCATTGTGCACCCATCATACATGTACTACAAGACCAAAAACCGCCAATAATAATCCACAGAGGGTCACCTTGAAACGAAAGAAAACATGAGTATAACAGTTTAAGGGACTAGCTGAAAAAAGAACATTACTGCACTACGAAAGGGACACCCCAGAAAAAAGGTTTGACCCGGAGAGTAGTATGTCTTCCTGGAGATAGTGAAAGGCAAGGGACAGGTGCTAACCTGGGAAGGGGCATAAAATTATTGCAGTCTTACTTACACTATAGACCGAATGCATAAATGGCGGCCAAAAAAAATTCTTTTGTTTATGTGCTAATTAGCCTCACTAGCCTCGCTTGCATGGACAAAGTGAGTCTCATTAGCACATGAACAAAAGAATACATTTTTGGCCGCCATTTATGCATTCGGTCAATAATACAAGCACTAGCACGCAGTGTAACGAGTGGTTAATCAATGGTCGTTAATTTACCATAAAGAAGGAAACAGAAAAGGAAGAAGCAAAAAGGATACGAGTGGGGAACAGTGAGAAAAACCAGGAAAGGAAACAGAAGGACGAGTGGACGTGTGGGAGAGGTGCAGCAGAAGAAAGCATGAGCCACAAGGAGGACGAAAGGAAGGAAGACGAAAAAAAAAAAAGAAGCAGGGAAAAAGGAAGAACGTAAGATGGAAAGGATGAGAAAAATGGACAATAAGAGAAATCCAGTGGAGGAGAGTGAGCTTGACGGATGGACTAAAAGGGATTTTCACAAGAAGCGTAAGTGTTAGAAGGGAGTAAAGGGATGCTAGGAAAACATTCAACTTGCTTCTTGACCTTAGCCAATCTAATCCTGCTTGTTGCTAGTGCCCTTTTCAGGGTTCGTACGCTTTTTCAACTAAAAATTCAAGGACTTTTCAAGTACTTTCAAGGACACATTTTCCATTTTTCAAGGACTCCACGCACTGCAAAATCAAGCGATAAGCAGCTGTTCATATAGCTAGTGTGCGCTTACTCTCCCATGCTCGAAATGTCAACATCCTTCATGCACACAATGCATCGTGCCTTGTGTTTGTCACCCTTACTTCGCGTAGCCACTCTTTTACAGTGGTTTCCGAAGCCACAAGTCGCTGAAAACACACTTTCCCATTGTTGTAAATCTTTTATTCGTGAAACAATAGCCGAACAAACAACACCCACGCAAACAACAGGAAGCACTCGAGGCACATGGCTTTTCGCGGAAAGAGGCTCTTAGAATTACAGACATTGAATCAATCAGAGCAATGAATATAACAAAGAACAGGAAAATGTACTCGGCGCTTGATGAACGTTCGGAGAGTTGTAATGATCGTTTTTATTTATTTTTTTACTATTATGTGTCGCTACTGCTCTGCCAGTAGCATATATTTTCAAATTAGGCACTCTAGAATCTAGGATGGATGAAATTAGCTACAAGTTTCGAGGACTTTCCAGCACTGACTGCAATTTTCAAGGAATCATTAAGGCCTTGAATTTTTATTTTCAAATTCAAGGACTTTCAAGTACTTTCAAGGTGCGTGCGAACCCTGCCTTTTTACATCAGATACAAAGGCATACACACAATTACATAAAACGGCATAAAATTGTGCAGAATTCTCTTAGACTTGGACATTCCCTATTGTCGGAGGACAGGGGAGAATGAGTAGAAGAAGGACAAGGAGATCAATGACATACAGTGTTAGGCCTAGGTTTTGGTCCAAACCTAGGCCGGTCTAAATCACCAAACCATGTTTTAACCTTGCGTTTATCTCTTCGACACTCCAAACTCTTGGCTCCTGTGAAGATCTTCTAAAATTTCTTTTAAAATGTTCTTTACGGTAAAAAGAAGAAGTATTAAAAACGTTTTGGCAGATTAATTTCGCTCTATGTCGAGCCTCTTCAATGCCTTTGTTAAAAGATTATTCTAAAACCCAACAGCTAAAAAGGTGGGGTCAGTCTTTGTCTACTACGACCCTTGGGATTTTAAAGTAATTCCATTCCGTTTTGTTATTCATTAGCCGTTCAAGTGGAACATTTTTCATTCTCACGGCTTCTGCGATCTGCCTTGTCATCGAGTCATTTCTGTATGATCCCGTAACTTTCATATTAAATACTTGTCTTTCTTCTTCGTGTTTCTCTCTGCAGTATCTCCACAGCACCTTCTTTTCTCCCCTCCAGGAGTTTTAGATGTTCTTTTCCACGAGTATATGCATTTGTGGCGGTTTCTCCTACATATATATCTCCACATTTTTCACACTCTATCTCGTATGTGACATTAGTCGTGTCACAGGCGTTCTTCCCATCCCCTCCCGTGCACACCAAGCAATCTTCTCTGTCACACGACGTATGTCTTAGGGGGTCGGATCTTTGTAGCAGTCTCTTTAGTGACGTGCCTGCTTTTTCGACTATCTTAATCTTGAAACCTTATCTTTTCACTTCGTTCTGCATCCTGTTCTTTGGTTCAGAGTTGATGTGACAGGGATGAATATGACAGAGTCATAGCCTCCTTTTGTATATCACTCTCTTTGCTTTCTCTTTTTCTCTTCCTCCCGCTCTTCTCTCTTCCACTCTCTGGGTCTGTACATGGGTCTTATTCCTCTCTTATCGTTATCGTTAATCTTGTTGTACGCCTTAACCGCTGATAATAGTACTTCATGTCTAAATTTCTTACTATACCCCGAGTACTGCATCTTACGCATTAGGTCATTGGCATGGTTGTTAACAACTTTTCGAGGCAAAAGCTCGCTGCAGTTGAGCAATACGCGTAGGAGCTCCTGAGTAAGCACTGTTCTTTTTGTTGCCCACGGCATGGCTGATCTAGCGTCAATGACTGATTTAGTTGACACATCTTTCGAGTAGAACTCATGTAAGATGACGCGGCTACCAGAGACATTTTGTTCAGCGTTGCTTTCTTTTATCCAAACCTTTTAATCGAGTATGGGGATTTTTCTGTCTTGGTGTTCAGACGGACAATCAACCTCTATCTGTATGGATGGGTGAATACTATTCCCTATTTGTTGTATAAGCAACATTGTTCTCTTGTCTACAGGGACGCCGGTACTACTTTGCGATTCATGTCTACTAACAATTTCACCATTCTCACAGCTCATTTGGGGTTTTGCCGCCGCTACCACTATGTTAATATCGTCAACGTATCTTTTATACATTCTTACTCCTAGGCATGTCAGTTTACTCTTCAGTTGCCTATCCCACCAAACCATAAACACCTGGGCAATGACACCTGTGAGCTCTAAACCAATTGTTCCACCCTCTTGTTGTAATCTCATCTCATTGTTAAATGTGTAAACATGATGTTTCATGATGAAGTTAAGGGCCACACTGAGGGCTTCGGTTAACATTCTCCTCTTTTCTCTGTAATTGGGTACTCCATTAGGTATTACCCATGGTGCAAACCCCTTCTCCTTTACATCTTGAGTTCCACTTCCTGTCATGGTGGGTGGCCTTCCACGTTCTGACCTTCTCTTGGGGCATACACTCTCCAAACCGAGGTTACTGATCCTGCTCTGGTCTACGTTAAGTGCAAGGTAGAGCCCTAACTCGTCATAATCTATGCACTCCAAAGTAGTATCGCAGCCATAGAATATTTCGCAAATCTTCTCAATAGTGAAGTCTATGTCAAGGCTGGGGTACAATGCTTTTACATCCGCTGACCCAATTATTACGTCTTCGTCGCAGCCTTCGTCATTCACTCTCTTTATCTCTGCCATCATTTCTTCGGTGCTCATGCAGATACTATCTTCTCTCTCTTCTATTCTCTTGAGGATCATTGACATCAGATGCGACATTCTCTGGTTGAAAGATGACTGAGCTCCGCACACCGGCCTAGAGGGTGGACCAGTTTCAGGGTCATTACACTTCTTATGATCTTTCCTGAGAGTATACAATGGCGGGAGAGGATCGTTACAGCTGACCATATTATTCCTGATCCGGCCCTCATTTCCATTGTCTTTCCCAGCTTGCAGTATTCGTGTCCACATAACAGAATGGGCATTCATCTCTTGTTCTAACTTTTTATACTGGCCTGCCGTTATGATGGTATCGTTCTGGATATGCTCCTCGCATGACCTCTTGTAATTTTCAGTGGTATCAAGCGAGAACCGTCCGGACTTATCTGTTTGGAAAAGCACAACCTCGCCAGTGCGTCTCTTCTTCTTTTTGGAGGTTTTGCAGGCTTTTTCTACCATTTTTACGTTTATACTCTCCCACCGTTTCAATCAGTCTAGTTTTTAATGCCTGGAGCTTTAATTCGGTATTTTCCTTAAGAGGGCCAGGAAGGTGCACTCTTTTATTAAAAGGAAGCTCAGTCGCTCGGAGTTTAGTAAGGTTGAACGTTTTGCTCTCTAAATTATAATACTGGTCATGTACTTTCTCCTGTTCTTCGCATTGCTCCTCCTCTTCATCTCGCCGTTGTCCTTCGCTGCTCTTAGCCATAGACCACCTCAATTTACTGAGGCCTTTTTCTACTTGTACCTCCCATTTGACAGTGTCAATATCTTCGTATACAGAAAACTTAGGAGGTAAACTTAGCAAACGCTCTTCGTTCTCGTCGATGACAACAACAACAACACCTTTATTTGTACCAACAACACCTCCGTAGCAACAACACCTCCGTAGCAACGGGGTTTACCTGTATCGTAGTAAGTCTCCGGTATCTCCTGATCTCGGACTAGAATTCCAACTATCTCGTCAGGGATGCCGTAGTGTATGTACTTCTCGCACAGGAATTTTTGTTTGGCCTTTCTCTTTTCTTTCAACTTCTGACGGCAACAATGTTTTTCTTGCTCCCAGAGCACTTTAAATTCTTCCAACGCCGATTGGTCTTTCAAAAAGGATTTAGACTCCTTCTGTATTTTCGTATTTTGATATTTCTCCTTTCTGAGGCAACTCATCGCATCGCTGCACTTCCATCTCATTACAATTCCGTTTGTCAGGCAAACCATTACACACCGTACGACACAATTTTTCCACGTTCGTAGTACCAATCTTTCTCTCCCTCAGGTGATAAAGTAAATCCACAGCGTGTTGGGATTGTAAAAACCCAAATGGGATTGTAAAAACCCCAAATGAGCCGTGAGAATGGTGAAATTGTTAGTAGACATGAATCGCAAAGTAGTACCGGCGTCCCTGTAGACAAGAGAACAATGTTGCTTATACAACAAATAGGGAATAGTATTCACCCATCCATACAGATAGAGGTTGATTGTCCGTCTGAACACCAAGACAGAAAAATCCCCATACTCGATTTAAAGGTTTGGATAGAAGAAAGCAACCTTGAACAAAATGTCTCTGGTAGCCGCGTCATCTTACATGAGTTCTACTCGAAAGATGTGTCAACTAAATCAGTCATTAACGCTAGATCAGCCATGCCGTGGGCAACAAAAAGAACAGTGCTTACTCAGGAGCTCCTACGCGTATTGCTCAACTGCAGCGAGCTTTTGCCTCGAAAAGTTGTTAACAACCATGCCAATGACCTAATGCGTAAGATGCAGTACTCGGGGTATAGTAAGAAATTTAGACATGAAGTACTATTATCAGCGGTTAAGGCGTACAACAAGATTAACGATAACGATAAGAGAGGAATAAGACCCATGTACAGACCCAGAGAGTGGAAGAGAGAAGAGCGGGAGGAAGAGAAAAAGAGAAAGCAAAGAGAGTGGTATACAAAAGGAGGCTATGACTCTGTCATATTCATCCCTGCCACACCCAACTCTGAACTAAAGAACAGAATGCAGAACGAAGTGAAAAGACAAGGTTTCAAGATTAAGATAGTCGAAAAAGCAGGCACGTCACTAAAGAGACTGCTACAAAGATCCGACCTCCTAAGACATACGTCGTGTGACAGAGAAGATTGCTTGGTGTGCACGGGAGGGATGGGAAGAACGCCTGTGACACGAATAATATCACATACGAGATAGAGTGTGAAAAATGTGGAGATATATATGTAGGAGAAACCGCCAGAAATGCATATACTCGTGGAAAAGAACATCTAAAACTCCTGGAGGGGAGAAAAGAAGGATCGGTGCTGTGGAGACACTGCAGAGAGAAACACGAAGAAGAAAGACAAGTATTTAATATGAAAGTTATGGGGTCATACAGAAATGACTCGATGACAAGGCAGATCGCAGAAGCCGTGAGAATGAAAAATGTTCCACCTGAACGGCTAATGAACAATAAAACGGAATGGAATTACTTTAAAATCCCAAGGGTCGTAGTAGACAAAGACTGACCCCACCTTTTTAGCTGTTGGGTTTTAGAATAATCTTTCAACAAAGGCATTGAAGAGGCTCGACATAGAAAACTTTTTTAATACTTCTTCTTTTTACTGAAGTTTTAAAGAACATTTTAAGAGAAATTTTAGAAGATCTTCACAGGAGCCAAGAGTTTAGAGTGTCGAAGAGGTAAACACAAGGTTTAAAACATGGTTTCGTTGACAAAATCCTTCCTGACATCAGCGCATAAAATTAGTAGAAAGGGTCTAAACCACAGTTTTTAACAATCATTTTACCTCCAGAACTATATAGAAGCGAGTTGCTTTCATTTGCTCCTGCCTTATTGATACTACTCTTCGACAATTCATATACTAAGATTGGTCAACGTGAAATTGAATTGGAACCATTTTTTAAGCCTTGCCTGACATCCACAGATCCAATGTTGTGAGATGCCACTGTTGATTAGTATGTTGTGTTAGTCTCTATATAAGCAGCTTAAGAAATGTGAGACTAAAAGTTTATTGCTTTTGGACCGAAATTAGCCTGATAAAAAAATAAGACTAGGAAAAATAAAAATAAATGTGTGACCCTCTTTACCCCCATCCGCCTTTCACTGCTGATGTAACGACTGCAATATTGGACAGCGGTGTTACAAGTCAAAACAAAATAATAATTCACAAATTTTACCGCGATTTATGAGTCCAAGCTCGACGAAATGATTGACTTATCTTCAGAAACAGAAGTTTGCACTTGGGCAAAATATCAATGAATTGATTAGTGTATAATCAAGGAAAGTCTCGGAATTTTGGTTTCCTTTTACGGCGGGTTTTCAGGCGGCAAAGTCAGTAAGAGTCGTGAGTTCCTTCGGCCATTCAAACACATCGATTTCACGTTGAATGGATACTTTTAAGACTTGTCTAAGGTAAGTTTTACATCGAATGCTATTATTGTTATCAGCTCATTACTAATGCTAAATGTATCAATTTAAACCGATATTTGAGCTGCAATAATCAGAAAATGTAAGCGAAAACCAATGTCTTGCTCAGGTGGCTTCACACTGCGGTGGATCGCCAAATGGCGAATTTGTGCCATTTTATTACGATCGTAACTCTTCACACGGAAGAATGCCAATAAATTTTATTTCATGGTTTCAGGGATCTATCTTAATACTTTCCAGAAAAATACAAGAGGTTCTCCAAATAAGTCAGAATTATGAGAAATTTCGCTTTTCGCTGAACCACTTGGCCTGCTTCTTGAAAATGACGTTGACATTGTCCTGTTTAAGTGACAACAATTTTAGTAGTTTTCTATACTCTGGTTTAATTTTACCATTTGTTTTAAGTACAATGATGTATCTTATGCTGGTGTAATTCTTATCTTCGTACGCTAAATATACGCGCGGCAGCAAGCATCCGAAAGAAGGCTAATTTCGGTTTCGCTAAAGTCGCAATTTGAGGGTTTCGGGTATCGATCACATTCTTTTTAAAATCTCAACTGTTATCGAGAATAAAAAACAAAATATATTTTCTCTTACCTTGTATCAACCTTGTTTCGTGGAGAAATTTTGAAGGAAATCGAAATTTTGACCCGAATTCAGTGGTTGATTCTTAGGCGGAAAGCCTCTTAAAAGCACACGAGGCGTATAAAACACTGCTGCTCGTTTTTTTAAAACATTACATCTTACCCCCGGGAGATTTGAATTGGGTACAACATTGGGTTGGCCGATTTGGTCCACGTAAATGATATCTTCTAAAAGACAAGGCGATGGCTATGCAAGAAGGAGAAACATCCATAAGAGAACAAATGCCGGAAGTGAGAGAGAAAAGGGGACGGAAGATAAACTGGGTCAACACAGAGCCAAGGCAGAAAAGGGAAGTGGAGTACAAGGTGACGGGGAAAGGGGGAGATCGAAGGTACATTATTGATACTTAACGAACAAGAACCCAGGCATACTGATGACCATGGGAATCCTTGATAGAGTTAAGTCGGCAACGAAATAAATATTACACAGCATAAGGAAATGGAAACTTATAGTGTTCATTCTTTCATACCTGTTGCTTCAGAGGTTGTGGTGAGGTGGATTTGACAGTAGCATCAGTACTCGATTCTGGTGGAACAGTCAAATTTCCAACATCAAAAGTAGCAAAAGTGCCATTAGATCACACGAATTTTCAAATGTACAGTATTTAACAATTGTTCGCCAATATTCACCGAGCCTGGGGTGAATAATTCTTTTAGTATAATTACAAAGGTGATTATTTGAAAAAAACACTTAGGTGATTATCCCGTAATAATCACCTCAACTGCAACAATTAGCGCAGAGAATTTTCAATAATCAACTATGTAATTTATTATTATACTAAAAATAAATATTCAGCTTTCACTTTCCACTTAACAACGTTAACGCAAAATCTGGAGAGACAAGCAAAGAGATTAAAATGTAATTGTAAATGTGCTTAGTTGACCGCTCCCTACAAGGGCTTTTCAAGATTAACCGGCTTAACTGGATTGGACCAAATGCATGTGAAGGTGTACCATGCGAGCAGAGTCTCTTTCAATCTTCCTAGATAAGTCGGGAAGAGGAAAGAAGACTCTGCCATCCGCCTCGACATTCTTTGATTTGCCGCTCATCCAAAAAAATTGAAGGGGCAGTCCAGTTTTGCCTTGTCAAAACCTGTTTTTTAAATTTTTGCGCATGATCAATCACCATGCGTCATCGATATTTTCTGGAAATTTACAACCGCGTGGCAAACTGTCTAGATTTCCATGAGTATTTCCTTCGTATGTCGCTTACAGAAATTAGTCTGCCAGA
>NC_090895.1:5004398-5006898 GCF_036669925.1 Montipora capricornis | reverse complement strand
GATTGGGGAGATGCCAAAACAAACTCGCTACGAACCACACTAGAGGACAGAATTCCTCACGCTGCCAGAACAAATTTAATGCCACAAGTACGATGTACATTTCTGGAACTACATGTACTACACATGCGCCCACACACCAACCACTGACCACTAGCAACATTGGCACTCTTACATGTAGTTGTTAACTCCAGACCTTTAAATTGAATTTAAAAAGATACAAATTACATGGTAAACTTTATGGGCATATACTTGTAATGTACAATTATTTTTTAAGAAATCATGTATGTTTACCATTGGTAGAGTATGTGAAACAAAACTAACCTGTACATGTACCTGTGATTTACAACCAGGTGGCCAAAAATTTTTACAGATACATGACAATAAATATCATAAACTTTTTATGGACGTCATTCCCACCGTAATGGTGGTATCGATAAAAGAAAGTATTGACAGGTCAATATGCAAGTCAAGGAAAACAAAACTGTAGATTAACAGCTGATGGATGCAAACACATTATACACTTACAGTACAACTCCACCTTGATTGTATTTGCAGGTCCATCGCCAAAGGAATTGAATGGAATGCATTTGTAGGTAACCTGCCTTACTCTATTACTAACGGACATTAGATAACTGCCATTGCTTTGTCCATCCGTGATATTCACCAAATTATCATCTTGGTACAATCTATATTTTGACGCCGGATTTCCATCTGCACTGCATACAAGATTGAAGATATCATCCAAGTTAACTGTGTCGTTGGTCAAGTTTGTTGACAAGATTGTGTTTATGGGTCTGTAGGCTATAATTAAATCACAGAAAAGACTTGTCAAAACGCTCACCTCAAGATAGTTGCATGAAAGTCCACAATGGTACAATGTACATGTACATGCACACTGTTAAACAGAAAAACACACTAAACCAAACTGCACTACTGTCAACGGCCAATATAGCTCAACAGGGCTTTTATTGCTACTCATGTACATGGCATCTGTTTCAAACTTTAGATTAAAAAACCTGGTGCATGTGCGACTGTGACAGTGCCCCTTTGATTTATGGTTTAATACTGGTCAGGGGAAATCCCATGGGATTTTACACCTCCCTGATAAAATGAATTCCCGCAGTTTTGAAAATTCCTAGGAGTTATGGTCTCATTTTTTCCACATGTATCCTAACCAGCCAGGACTCGAGAGGCTTGAATTCCTGGGAACATCTAGGTCTGAAATGACTGGCATTCCAATTATCTGGTGTGGGCGACTTGGAAGTCTTCGGAATTTCTGGGAATGTAATGCTCAAAGGACTTATCACGGACATCTACAGTAATTGTTAGGAATTTTTAAGAACCTCACTCAACCACAAAATCATAGTGGTTTACGTTTGAGTTCTAAGTCTTCAAAATTTTTGTTTGAAAAGGTCCTGGACAGGCCAAAAACAACAAGTCAAGCTTTATGTGGTTCTATAACAAAGACAGCTTTCATTTTGGTACAATCAAGGATTTAAACGATAGAAATGTCATGAACAGGTCAAAGGGACGGACTACATGTAGCATTGAATGATCTCGGATTGGCAAATTGAGAGGTTAAAACAGTACTAAATTTGAGAGATGTCTTATGGGGATGTTGAAAACAACATGGTGGGGGACTTGCCGGACCCAGTCAGCAGAGTTAAAAGATGATAACATGTTGATCATTCACTAGTTTTGTGCTGTACATGTACATGTAACTTCTCCTCCATCCCATTTCTTTATCACTGACATTTGGTTTTCCACTTTAACCCGCTCTTATTGCAAGTCAGTTACATGTAATTGCAAGTACACATAGTACATGTACATGTATGTTTGCAAATAAAGACATTCTAGTATCTGAATTTTGCTACCTGCTCAATTTGGGTGGGTGATCTGACTGGCCCTCATAAACAATCACTCCTTGGGGGTAAGAAACGACATCTGGTTATTGAGCCTACATGAGCTGTGCCCATGAATGAAATAGGCAGTAGCTGGAAGAAAAGGAGTCAATGACTCAGCTGCTTATACACATGTAGAATTCCAGGGTCTGCATATTTATCAAAGGAGCAATAGGGTTGAAAGATTGTGAAAGGTGGGCACAAGTGAACTAAGCAATGGGCCTTATTCACGCTTCGGCCACATTGACCATAGGCAATAGATTTCGTACCCCGAACCTCATGTTGAACTGTTTGGGAACAAGTTTTGGTGCAGCGAAACAAAAGTTTTCAATCCAATGAGACTCCACATGGCCGCCACGTGATTAAGGCCCATTGAGAATACAGAAGGCATGGTGTGATTGCTTCCTTCCTCTAATCTTGAGTGTTAACCATGTTCCTGACACACTCATTAAGGCCTCGTTTAAGAAACTCATTCTGAAAATTAAATACATTTGAGACTTACATTGAACAGTAATAAAGACAGAAGACGAGGCAGAGTTTCCGATTCCGTCATCAGCAGTGCACAGGTAGCCTCCTTCATCCCGCTTTCCTTCAATGGT
>NC_090895.1:4969398-4999398 GCF_036669925.1 Montipora capricornis | reverse complement strand
CGTGATGGAGTTGGCCAATCAGGGTTTCCAGCTCTCGACGTTTACAAAAACGTTTTGCCGACCACTCATCTAACAGTGAAACAATCCTCTCTCTTGTCAGTCGGGAGGCAAGCCTGAAGTTTATCGGAGTCAAGTTCAATTCCAAGGATTGTAAGACGAGTCGCAGGCCCCTCCAACTTATCTGGATGAAGGGGAAGGCCAAGCTTTTTACACAGACGGACGCAGATTTGAAGGTTGTTGTGGCACACAGGGGAAGCCGGTGGGCCCAAAGTGAGGAAATCGTCCAAGTAATGACGGAGAAATGTAACATAATTGTGAACCAGAATCCATTCAACCAGGTCCGCAATGGCGGTGAAGATAAATGGTACTGAACGCAGCCCAAAAGGGAGCACCAAATCCACAAAATATTGCCCACGCCACTTCATGCCAAGGATGGGGGGCGATCGTCAAGGTGGATAGCCACATTCCGATATGCACTGGCCAGGTCAAACTTGGCCATTAACGTTCCTCGACCTAGAGACATTATGCCATCAATGAAAGCATCCACCGAAACATACTGAACTGTAAATGGGGGCTTAGAGATGCCGTCATTAACACTTTTCCCTTCTGGTAATGATAGGTCTAACATGAGACGCCACTTCCAAGGCTGATTATTTTTGGGGATCACCCCAAAAGGACTTATGTGCAATGACGGAAGCGGGGGCACTGGAAAAGGACCTGCCACCCTGCCAGAAGAGACTTCAGCTTGCAAGTTGGAGTCAATCACTGATGGGTGTTCAGCAGAGCTACGCATGTTCGAAGATGCAGATTTAAGCGACACCAAGGATGGGTCGAATCCTATCCGAAATCCATCCCGTATGCCAGAAGTCACAAATGCCACAGCTGACTTGTTGGGATGATGGCACAACTCTGCCTGAAATTGATCCAACTGTAATGGTGTGACCTTAGAAACCTGAGATAACGGGGCAAAAGAGACAACTGCAACGCTAGGCTTAACTGGAACTGAGACTGAAACTGAGACTGGAACTGAAACTGAAACTGGAACAGGACAAAACAACTTCGCCAGCTGAGGCAATCCATTCGGTTGGCTAGGCAACACAATCACATCATTTAAACTATGTATAAACACAACACTGGGCGTACCTTGCCCATCAGTACTGTCCCCTTCTCCCTCCAGGGGGGGGGAGGGGAGGGGAGTGGGAAACGAAATCCAGCTGAGCGGGGAAAGGGGCAGTTAGCCTTGGTATGCTCTCCCTCGCAATTGCTGCAGTTGTGGCGGAACCTGCACCTCCCAAATGGCCACCGGAATTGCCCCTTCATTCCAGGAATGGCAGAATGGTGTACGTCAGTGGGAGTCTGGGCTGTCTGAGAAAGCCCAGAAAGAGAAGATGGCCTTGGTGAAGACAATGTTGGCGAACGCAAATGAAAACTACAGTATACAGATCCAAATTCATTTTGGACCAATCATTAAGGCCCGAGGCAGCAGCATCCCTTCTGAAGGCCAGATCGTATTCAAGCCAAGCCAGACCTGGATATTGACGGGCTGTTTGAATGTCCACAACTGGAACCGTTACACTAAGCCCGCCAAAAACGCCACGCTAACGTGTCAGCGAGCACACTATCGGTCCAGGTACGAAAGAGCGACAAGCAAGTAAAGACAAACCAACAAACACAACAGAGGGCGAGGAAACCACAGTCCATGGTTGAAGAAATCCTTTTGTTTTTTATTTCTTTGTTGACCACAACTGGGAACCGCTACACTAAGCCCGCCAAAAAACGCCTTGATATCTGAGCGGCAAGCAGACTATTGGACCAGGTACAAGAGAAGGTAAGACGAACCACAACATGGCGGTGAAGACGACACAGAATGAAAACGCCACGGTCGACGATAGAAGAACTCCTATTTCAACCTGGACAGCGACCAAGGTACAAGAGAAGGAACGCCGAGAAACACTAAACTACTAATTCGACTCACATCGCCACGCCAACAGAGCAACAAACACGCTGCAAACACATGGGACAACAACGCATGCACTAACCAGGAATACCGCTGGACAATGTCAGCCCCAGGGCTCCCACAACCTTAAGACTGCTGCAAACGCTACAGAATGGATCAAACGCTAACAAACGCCTGCAAAAATGCTACTGACCGGACTAGCTCCCGGTCCTAAGCCATGTAACTATAAAAAATGCTACAGAATGCAGCAAAACACTCAACAAACGCTAACAGACGGCCAAGACACTAACAACCGCCTTCAAAACACTACTGACCAGGCTTAAGCTCCTAGTCGTTAACTATGTTAAATTTCATTTAACTATATTGACTTCATTGTACAACACAAAACAAGGTATATACAGTGTAGGTGTTACAAGAATCTATTTGAGAGAAGTTGCTCTTTATCATGTGAGTTCATTGACCTATACTTTTCATCTTTATTTCAAAGAGTCTGTTTTTTTTTTGCTAGGTCCATAGACCTGTACTTTTCAAAACAATTTGAAGGAAGTTCTTATTTTTTTTCTCTGGGTCCATTGGGCTGTAAATTTCTCTCCTCTTTCTTCCAGTTTGCTGCAATTTCTGAAGTAGATTTATGCTTTCTTATTATTTGTTTCCTTTCCAATCTATATTTGATAGTTCACATAAACATCTAAGAAATGCAACCTCATACTTTGTTTCAAAAACAATTAAATTTACTTTGAATAATAGAACAAAAGAGATCAATAACAGAATATACATTTGAAAATACATGTACTTTTGTTACATTTTTTGGTTCACAACCATTGCATACAAAAACGTGGTAACTCATCTTTTGCTTTGCATACCACTGGAAAACACAATTAATGCAGTAGCTATGGAAGCCTGTGCTGCTTTCCTTATTATCCAAAATGGCAGTTTTAAGCTGTTGTTTACTCAGGGAACCACATTACAAGATAAATTTCCCTGACATCTTGCTCTATGAATAACTTTTACATGGCCAGCGGCCTACGTCTAATTTCCTTAGAAAATCAGAAATAAAACCATATTTTTTGCTGGAGTAACATTTCTGATAAATTGCTCTTCCATTCTCAATGATACTATCAACTGTTTGAGAGGTGCAATAGTTACAAGATTTTGAGGTGCAAAAACAAATAGAATAAAATGACACAGCAGAACATTCTTTGCAAGAACAAAGATAATAAACATCATTTAAGTGCTCCTAGGATCTAAAATTTTGGTTTCGAACATATAATGAATGAACAATGCTTCCACTGTTGCTTTACATTTTAATAATGTTAACACATTTTAATCTCATAAGTAACAGATGTTTGTGCACATACCCCGTATATTCTGAAAATGTTGTACCAAATTCATTAATGAATCTACAAATACATGTACTTATTGCAAATGGGTCCCATACCTAATAAATCTCTGCCATGAGAATCAAAAATTTTACACCTCCCATTAGGCAGACAGTACTCTATATTGCTACTGTTTTTAAAGTTCAACTGTTAAAATAATATGCATGATAATTATCCATGAGCAAAGAATCAAAGGCAGCTATCATTGATATAACATAAGGAAAGTCTGCAATTACATTTAGAGCAAGTGCACTATTTACATTGTAGCAAACCACTATAACTATCTCTGTATGTCAACTGATAGTTAATGACGTAGCTTAAGTTATAACCATAACAGGCAAATCTGTCAAAAATAGGAGTCCCTGTTTGCATGATTGTGAAAAAGCTGAATACACATTATTCCCAATGTTTATGATTTGAACCAAGTCAGCTGAAGAGGTTATTGGATTTCTGAAATTTTAAACAAGTGCTGACAGAGACATTGCCACACGTTGTGTGCCTGCATTTGCCGTACCAAATACTTCAACATTACCTTGACTGTACATGTATGCTGGGGTAATAGTTTTAGTTGGATCAACAATTTAGCTGGAATGAACTCAGGAATGTAAAAGCGATACAAATAAATCTTTGTAAAGCCACAGACGATTAACTTGTTACTGGTCAGCGGATACCGTGTTTTGACAGGTGTCAATTGACCATAATATTGATGTCCAATATCAAAGATATATGCTGTAAACTAATTAGTGTCAAATGTAGTATTGCCTCCTGGATGAGCTCTAAACTTTAATTAGCCTTTGATATGGTTAGGTGTACTGGTCACATTGGCATACATGAAGGGGCGGACGGACGTACGGACGTACGTACGTACGGACGTTGATGACGTCATGGCTATAAAACCAAATTTTCTCACATCGATGGGTTACCATATTTTCTTAAGTACGGAGCTCCGCTCCGCTAATATAGACTAAAGAGAGAAGCGATCCTCGTATCTATCCTGACAATTTAAGCAATTGTTTTACCAGTTAGTTTACCAGTTTGAGCACTTGGACTCCTTCAATTTAACTACTGTCTGTTTTGCTGTTATCTGGTCTCATCGACCAGTAGTCCATTTAAAAGATTACGCCAAGCCGACCACATTTCTGAAGGAAAGGCAAAACCACAACTCCGGGAAATCCATGCCCTAGTCTTTTTGAGTAGTGTGTGGGATCTTTAACGTTCCACAGAGTTTATGTACATTGAAGGGTTGTGAGACAGGGCCTGCGGTTTATAGTCCTTATTCGAGAAGATTTGACAGTCTAACCATTTGCGGATGTAATTACAAGGGCAGTACTTTCTCTTCAGTTATTTCAAGACCCTGAGTGTTACGTTGGTCCGGTTGGAGTCAACCTCACGACCTACTGCATGGCATCCCAGTGCTCAACCAACTGAGCCACCGGTGCACAATGTCTGCCACCTGAAAAATTCAGGGGGCTTCAACAGGATTCGAACCCATGACCTCTGCAATGCCGGTTGCAAGAGCTATGCAGCCACTCGGTTGGGAGTGGATGAAGTGCGAGGATCACTTTTCTTTTTCTTCTGTAACCCGCACTTTAAATATATATTCAACTTACTTCATGCAAAAGAGACCAGAAGAGACCATTTCTTTTAAATCCAAGGCAGTTCTTTAATTTAATGGAAACTTCAAAGGCTTCGTTCGCTTGTATCATAAGGTAAATTGCAATGGAATTTGTTCTTAAAGAGAGAGACCAAATTGGTATTTCACCAAAGTGAATAGCCTGTTTTGCCTCTAAGTAGTAAGTAAAGAATTACAAATCAAAGTTTCTCTTGAGTTAGAACAGCAAATCTTCCACATTCTTCCAAGTTTCTGGTTGACTCCTTCATCTTAATAAGCCTCTGTGGAAAAAACAAAAGTGAGAACAACGGCATAATTAGACAAATGCCTAAGACAACGTACATTAATTACTCATTTCCGGTCCCATGGGAGCTTTGGGTCTGACAACAATTACGCTTCACGAAAAATTTGTGTTACTTCCGGCTTTCTCCAATTTTGGTGTGTTAAGTATACATGCGAACAAAATCGCATTTTAAGAACTATTTGAAATGATTTTTCACGGCAAAACCTCTGCTAAAGGATGGGAAAAATACCAAGGAAAAAATTTCAAGCAATTTAAGAACGTCAGCTAGAAAATAACACAGAAATTGAGGTAAGTGATAACAATGAACATTCGCCTACTAGCCACCATTTCAGCACGTGTTCTTTACTGCCCCAATCTACATCTTGGCCGTCTTTTTTGCCTTAGAAACTGCACTAGATCGTCAAATGAAAATTTCATAATTTGGACTTAAAAATTCGAAAAGCTTGGTTAAGAGCACCTTTTGAACGCTCTATTCATGTTCTTTGATATGCAAAACTTGATCCCCTTTGTTTGTTGTCATGGAGAAATGACACGTGTTGACATAATTAAGAAATCATAAAAAGAGACCACCTTCATAAATGGACACCACCTTCACATTCTTTTGTATTTATGTTTATTAGAGTTATTGCCCTCATTTTGAAACCAAAATATTCTTTTGAAATTCGCTGGTCATAGCAAGGCAAGAAAGGCTTATTAGCATTAAAACACAAGAATTTACTTTTTTCCCGCCAAAATGAAAGAGGTCTAATCACAGATTCTTCTATTTCAGCTAAATTTGAAGGAAATCTTGGTTAACTCAAAGAAAAAAAAAATTGTCCAATTTTTGTACCAGAACATGTAACTTGGAAAAAATCTCCATTATTCCTCAATTATTTTGAAACTTTTTTTTTTTTTTTTTACGGTTATTCTCTGAAAAGTCCTTGGTTGTTATGCTGAATTTTGTTTTAACTGAAAAGTCTATTTTAAAATCTTTAAAATGAGATTTTGTAAGCCATATTGCTATAAGTCCACAAAATTAATTTGTTTTGTGGGACCATTTGGACCCAAAGCTCTGCGAGAGACTGGAAATGAGCTTTAGGACATTATGATATAGGTTTTTGGACAAGTGCTAGGTGCTAAATACGTAATAGTATATATATTTACAGTGCCCGAGGGTCACTCTGCTGGCTGCTTCTTGATCAGTACATTGTTCTTCGAAGCATGTTCACTCAAAGTTCTTTTTAGAAAACAAATTTTTTTTTCTCTTCCAAAAATATACTCTTTGAACATGGCAACATATCATATTAGAAATAAAGAGTCATATTGTATTTGATTTCCCGAGAAGATACCACATGTGATTCGAAGTAAGATCAATATACTGCAAAAAGTAAACCTTGGCAGAACCATATTGAAAAGTTGTAATCCTCGAAGGAGTCTCGAATTCTCGCGTTGCTGTTACTAGATTTTGTTAGTTAATTAGATTGTTGGAAAGAGAGCAATAACGCTTTCTTACAAAATACACGAAGACCTGTACTTCCTGGAGTATGTGGGCTTCAACGTGGGTCAACTAATTCAGTTTGGTTTCTTTCCATTCTTCTTTTCGACAACACTGAGTCCAAACATAGTTCACTTAAACTGCTCATATTTCAAGGCTTCTAAGAGAAGAGCTTTAGGAGAGAGGTTTGGATGAACTCTCTGATTCCCCCTTCCATTCAGCGATCCGGAAACCCTAATCCTCTTCTTTCGAATCGACAAGGTATCACAGGCAAGAGACCTCGGTAAGCGCCTCAGTTTTGCTGATTGAAATTTACATTTCGAGATTTGGGATGTCATTTTATTTAGTTTACATAATAGTGTGTAATTCATGGTTAATCATTATCATTGTCATTATTATTACCATTATTATTGTGATTTTCATTGTCACTGTCATTTCCATTACTATATTGCCCTTGTAATTTTTACTGCCATTGCCATCGCCATTGTGATTACCACTGTCACTGTCATTGTCATTGCTATTGCAATTGTCATTGCCATTGCCATTGCTTGCCATTGCCATTGCCATTGCCATTGCCATTGCCATCGCCATTGCCATTGTGATTGCCACTGTCACTGTCATTATCATTGCTATTGTAATTGTCATTGTCATTGCCATTGCTAGTGCCATTGTGAGTGCCACTGTCACTGTCATTGTCATTGATTGCTATTGTCATTGTCATTGTCATTGTCATTGCCATTGCCATTGCCATTGCCATTGCCATTGCCATTGCCATTGCCATTGCCATTGCCATTGCCATTGTGATTGCCACTGTCACTGTCATTGTCATTGCTATTGTAATTGTAATTGTCATTGTCTTTAGCTTTGCCATTGCCATTGTCATTGTCATTGTCATTGTCATTGTCATTGTCATTGTCATTGTCATTGTCATTGTCATTGTCATTGTCATTGTCATTGTCATTGTCATTGTCAATATGCTTATGCTCCTTGTCCAAAAGAGCCAACTACCTTTTACGAGATTTCCCAGGATCTAGTTCCGGGATTATGCATGGCATACTTACTAAGTTCTGAGTAAGGCGTAATTTCATGATATTCTGTGACTTCACGTATCTCCATGTCCTGACGAGGACAACTAGTGTCAATACTATTTTTGCCACCATTCCTTTCCAATTCAATGCCTTCATTCTACAGTTTGAAATAAAGACATTCAGTCACAAACTGGAACTCTTTTGCTTGTGTCACTGTCTGAAGATGCTAAAGTAATGGATGTGTCCGTGGAGACCCAAAACGTAAGACTTTAAACTGAAACTAGTACATTCCCTACACTGAAACTATGTACTGTTTCGTAGCTAGGGAGGCTGCGATTATCAAAATTCATTAAAAATTAGAGAAAACATTTCGTGTGCGCCCTAAACTTTATCCGAATATCTGAATTTGTAGCAAAAGCACTGATTTAATTACCTGCAGCCTCGACGTTTCACAATTAATATGCAGCACAAGTTACAGAAGACTAGCTAAGACTTCTTTTAATTTCACCTGATGTAGCCAGTTACTTTATACGTTTCTTGGCTTTTCAGTTCTCCCTATCCATACGTTGTATCCTGGATGGTATTTTTTTGTTGGCGGCCCTTTCGCAATTGCATAAGTTACTCATTTCACTGCATTGATCTCAAAAGCATTGATCAACGCAACTCTTCATTTCAAACCTATATTTTGTGTATAATTCCTTTAGAAATTCAAACGATGCAAGGCCAAAATACCAACATTTTTCGGTCTCATTCGGGTCAATTCAAGACGGCGAGGCTCAATTTTAAGCAATGATTAATTATTAATCTTTTGTAACTTAAGGCGCTTACAAAATGAAACGTTGGTATGTCTTTAGCTTCTTCAAGTGATCTGAAAGGAAAACGTTGTACAATCATTTTAAAATCACTCTTTAAAAACACTCTTTGAAATGAACAAATTCAAATGAGCTTCGACCGAGTAGCTTTGTAAAATAATCAAATTATATGCCTCACATTGCACAATAAAACGTTAATTACCAATTTTACGCAATTACGCAATTTTCTTCTTAAAAAAAGAATATTTCCGGTAAGAGAAAAAGTGGTGGGTATAGCAACACTCTAGCTCTTCCGGGGAACGTCCTCTCTAGAATAAGTGGCTTTTCGCCCACCCCTTCCCCCTGGAACGAGCTACCCTCCCCCCCTCCCAATGCACAATAATGAAAAACTTTGATAAATTGGACGATTGGGAGAATTGCTCTTTGGAAGAAAGGGGAGAGGGAGGAAAGAGGAGAGATGCCCGGGAGAAAAATATAAAAAAAAAAGTAAAAAAAAAAGGGAGATGCATAAGAAATCAACATCTGTCACGTACCGATCAAGTTCTTGAACTCCTAACAAAGAAAAAAACAAGTTAAAATTTCTGTAAGCAAGAATAATGGAAAACTAAAAGCAAAGCCGATTTTCTGAGCGCAACATTGGGTGACTAAACGCGCTGAAAGGGGAAAAAAGAAATTAATATAAAATTCGCTATTTTGCGCTCGCATTTTCCTGCAGTTTTGTTATTTCACGTCCAAGATGAGCAAAGAACAAGAGAGGAATGAAGAAAACTTCAAAACGCACCGTCAGAGACCTTGTTTTGTTCATTAAATGCTCAGAGATTGAGTATTGACGCTCCCGTCGACTTCGCCGTCATAAATATAAACAATAAGTGACCTACAGCACGGAGGATGACGGCGGCTACATGAGCCGTTATCTAAACATATCATTTTCCGTATATGGTAATAATTTCACGATTACTCCAAGTTGTTTGGCAAAGAAAGTGTGTACCAACATTCCAAGAATAAAATTGCTATAATCGGTATGGATGTCATATAAAAATTTATCCTCAGCTGCTCGCGCCCTACACAAAACCTGAAATATGGTCATTTTATGGCATTAGCGAGTTTAAGCTGCAACGATGTCAACGAAAGTGAGAACGGCAGAAATGAACTAAAACAAAGCCTATGTACACTCTGCACGTCCGTTTTACATGTTGGTATGTTTCTTTGCCGTTCATGACCTGACTACGACGTGAATGCTTTGCTTTTCTCTCCACACTTCCACACCATTCATACCATACCTTGATGGTGTCGTACCAGTAGGCAATGAATAAATAAATAAATAAATTTTCTTAAAACTTACGTTTCTTTTGCCTTATGATGTAGCATGTTACAACTGAAACGAGCGTGACTACCAATACTCCTACTGGGACTAATGCATATATCAGGACTTCGTTAATGCTGCTTCCTCGAAGCTCAGAAGCAGGCTTCACTGGCTTCACTGAGATAAAAAAAAACGAAAACATCAACCTCGTTTCCAGGGTCTCTAGCAGACCAGAGAGACCCTGGGAACGAGGTTGCGAAAACATGTATTTTGCCATCTTGTAAACTACTTTGCAAAAGTTTAATAGAAAAGGTTTTGCAGGTTTCTAAACGGAGGTGATGGATCACACGGATCTGGTTATGCAATTGTGTGGCCTTTTTTCTCATTGAAGGACAACTGAAAAGGCTCCTTGACAAGATTTACTGATGAAGATTGGCCTCTGGCATTTGTATATTTCCACTCTGTGTTTTTTAATTAGTTTTAATTAGTTATTTCCTGGAATTGAAGAGTAATCACTACGTACATGTACAAATATTAAAGGGAGGAAAGTAATGGTTTCAAACTAAGAACAGCCGGATGATAAAGAACAATCTCCAATTCAGATAAAAGTTGAAGATGTTGAATATGCAAGTTGAATGTACGAAACTTTCATGTATTCTATATCATTAAATCTGTGAATTTATAAAATTCTTCTAGTGAACCTAGAGATACTGACTAGTCGGAAATTGAAGAATGTACCTAGACGACCATACTCGTCTCCTGGACTTCTAGGATTTTAATAAGATCGTGTAATGTCGTGATATAAATAATGTTACTGTTGGTGGGATTCACATAAGATATGGTAATATCTTTTAAAATCTGTTCAGATCTTGTATCAGCTATAAAAGAAACTCAAGAGCTTGTAATATCTCGATATGAATCTGATCAGATTTACATTGTAAGATATCGGTAAGAATATTGCATGTTAATAATATTAATAATGATGAAGATTGATACCATGCTGTAATCGAAGATCTTGATTAGTTTTAAATTATTACGAAAGTCTTAATAGAAAAGAGATCTTGAACTGAGCAGTGTCTCCTAGCCCAATTTGTATCAAACATACCGCACGTCAGATGTCGCTTAATACTCGTATAATTAAAGATGAAGATTGTATGCTTAAGGGACATTTCGTGTCGTCTTCTATAACCTGGCAACACTCACATTTTACAGTTATGAAGACATCTCCAGTAGTGGGGCTTCCAACACCATTATCAGCAGTACATCGGTAGCCTCCTGCATCTTGCCTTCTGATGCTAGTCATTGGCATGGTGACAGCAACGTTATCAGAACGTCTCGTCCATGTGACGTTCGGTGTTGGATTCCCGTCAGCTTTACAGTCCAGTATCACATCGTCTCCCTCAGTTACTGTTCGGTTTGCAGAGATTTCAATGATATTTGGTGACACTACAACAAAACCAATGATTCGTGCGGAATTAAGACACTAAGCAAAGAGTTACTTAGGCATAAGGGGACACTCCGTGATGTACTCTATTTGGCGGCAGTACTCACATTTCTCATGGACAATTATGAAGACATCTCCAGTAGCGGGGCTTCCAACACCATTATCAGCAGTACATCGGTAGCCTCCTGCATCTTGCCTTCTGATAATAGTCATTGGCATGGTGACAGCAACGTTATCAGAACGTCTCGTCCATGTGACGTTCGGTGTTGGATTCCCGTCAGCTTTACAGTCCAGTATCACATCGTCTCCCTCAGTTATTGTTTGGTTTGCAGAGATTTCAATGATATTTGGTGACACTACAACAAAACCAAGGATTCGTGTGGAATTAAGGCACTAAGCAAAGAAGTACTTAGGCATAAGGGGAAACTCCGTGACGTACTCTATTTGGCGGCAGTACTCACATTTCTCATGGACAATTATGAAGACATCTCCAGTAGCGGGGCTTACAACACCATTATCAGCAGTACATCGGTAGCCTCCTGCATCTTGCCTTCTGATGTTAGTCATTGGCATGGTGACAGCAACGTTATCAGAACGTCTCGTCCATGTGACGTTCGGTGTTGGATTCCCGTCAGCTTTACAGTCCAGTATCACATCGTCTCCCTCAGTTACTGTTTGGTTTGCAGAGATTTCAATGATATTTGGTGACACTACAACAAAACAAAGGATTTGTGTGGAGTTAAGACACTAAGCAAAGAGTTACTTAGGCATAAGGGGAAACTCCGTGACGTACTCTATTTGGCGGCAGTACTCACATTTCTCATGGACAATTATGAAGACATCTCCAGTAGCGGGGCTTACAACACCATTATCAGCAGTACATCTGTAGTCTCCTGCATCTTGCCTTCTGATGTTAGTCATTGGCATGGTGACAGCAACGTTATCAGAACGTCTCGTCCATGTGACGTTCGGTGTTGGATTCCCGTCAGCTTTACAGTCCAGTATCACATCGTCTCCCTCAGTTACTGTTTGGTTTGCAGAGATTTCAATGATATTCGGTGAAACTACAAGAAAACAGGTGATGGTGTGAAAACACAGACAAGGTACTTTATATTAAACAATGTGCAGTTCACAATATCTAGGATCAGGCCTTAAACGTATTGGATGTGAAGGTTGGTTAATGGGAAAAAAAATATTTTCAACAGCCAAGTCACTCCAGCCCGGCCTGAACAGACCCCGAAACACACGCTAGCACAAAACCTTCTTAGCGTTAGGGCAACGACACTCTGTGGCGTTAAAAAAGAAACTATGAATCTCCGGAACAGCCTTCCAAGAGCCGAACCTTGACGATGTAAGAGCGTACTCTATTAGAACCTTAGAGTCTAAGGCCTTGTTTAGACACCCAAGGTTTCAACTTTGTAAGAGTCTAAATGGCTGTATTTTTAATGCGTAATCCATTTTGGGAAACACCATGCTTTCAAAAATCCCCCAAAGCACTCGTGAAATGTTTTTCATTCTTCATTTAAAGAACGCCATGAACAGGTACAGCAAGAAATAAATGATAAGAAATTTCAAGATTTTATGTAGGAGATTGAGGTTCTAGCATTAAAAATGGAAAACTTACTTGGGTTTACTACCAACTGCGTATCAACTGTGAACGGTCCAAGTTCCCCATCAGCTATATCGACATGAAGTGGTTGAAGTGGGTCCATGAGGCCACTTGAAAACTGAAGGTCCACAATGGCTTGGACGATACCAGACCTAAGACTTGAAATAGGTAAACAATGCTTAATAGACTTTTGTTTAAATATGTCGGATTGTATGATTTCTTAAAAGAGCAATAAAATGCATTTCGGTGAGTTCAATAAATCATGTTTTGGACATTTTTTTTCTAAAAGTTATTGACGTATTTTAGTCTTCTCTTTCTTTCTTAAGTTTAGCGTGTCAATAGCGGAAGAATTAATCCTTGCATCCCGCGAGGACTGGACGCCAGTTAAGTTAAATTAGGCAATGACGTCAGAATGAGAGGGTGGCGTGGGAAAAAAGAGATTTTTTTTTCATTCTTTAGAGTCGCAGAAAATTTAGTTTAGTTGAAAACCATTTGTTCGATCCTCGGTGACTTCATCGTCTGTTTCTACTTTCCTTTGATCCGTGTAGCTATAGTTTTAAATACCCGTAAAATGGAGCAACGACAGAGTGTGGAGGGCAATGGGCGCACTGTCGGCTTCCGTTGACGTCCTATTTTCAGCTTTTACGATTTTTGCGAAAATTTGCAATTTTTGCAGCTGCTTGCAAACCTGGACATAAGTGTCATCTTGTACTCAAATATTATTGTAACAAACAGTGCTTAATATTTCTGCACACAAAGGAAATGGAATTGCAATTTGTGATCGTGTCAATTTAAAATACTGAGTAAGGTAGCCTTTGATTTTCTTATTGGAAATCCCTTAAGGTGCATGTTGATTAGAATGTTATGAACAAGATTAACAGCATTTACTTTATTGCCTTTAATCCATATTCACAATTAAACTGTCTATTTTTTAACCTTTGTAGCAACAATAGTACATTCCAAAACCCCTAGTGTAAGCGTGAACCTTACAAAGAGTAAAAGAAAATGGAACCAAAATGTTATATGAAGTCAACGTGTTGAGAATTAAAGAAGGCACATCTCTTAAGACATAGCAGATTTTCTGCAGCTGTTTGTTGAACGGCCGGTTAGTAAACACTGCATCAAAGTAAAACGTTACCTAAATTCCTTAATGTTTATGTAATAAGGACGTTTTCCTTCATTTTCTGGCCGGCTGTATGGGCTTGAGATCTGTAAAAGAAAATTTCAGTAAAAGTGAAACTAGATTACATCTAAGGGGAAGCTGAGAGGAAATAAATTTATCAATAAAAGATGCTGCACATGACTGTATTTGGTGTACTTATGGCCCCAGTTCTTCAAAGGGTGAATAACGGTATCCACTGGATAAATCAATAGACCATTTTTACAGATAAGGCTGCCACTTTGATTTCTATGGTTTCGAAAGACATTTGGGATACTCAGGGGACAAATTAACATGTATTTTCCCACTGGGCATCCCAAAATAGCCATTTGAAATAATAAAAATCAAAATGGCCGCCATATCTGCAGAAATTAAACGTCTATTGGATTTGCTGGTGTTTATCCGGTGGATAGCGTTATCCACCTTTTGAACAACCGAGGCCAGTAGTATATGGAATGAGCGTTCTGGTGCGTGTGGATCACGCCGATAGAGCGAATTGAGGAACATAGAAATAAAGGATACAGAGCGACGCGATGAAACAAAGGTATAGTGTATCGCTCATTCGGAAAAAAAACAATCTGGTGTCCTGTACGTATAAGTAAAATCCCAAAGTTTGAGAAGCGGAACAAGGTCTCAGTCAACGTGTTTGGATTCGAGGACGGAATAGTTGTTCCGGTGTTCTCTTCGACGGAGAAATTTAAAATTTAAATAACATCTGGCCTGTGATTTTTTCGTACGTGATTGCTTCTAAAAGATCACATAATTTTAAACATGACATAGTCTATCGTGGAGAGGATACAATAGACAAGTTCCTGGAAGCGTTACGGCTGGAAGAAGAAATAATTCAAACTCTCATGAGAGAGATTGTGCCCACGCAATTGACTCCTCCTGAGGAACAAGAGTTTCAACAAGCCACCCATTGTCACATTTGTGGAGGGGAACTTGGGACTGATCGGATTCGAAAGAGGAGACCCACAACACTTGCAAATTGAACTTTTGGTTAACGGGTCGAATTGCAGTCATTCTTCATAATCTCCGAAGCTATTGTGTATGACTCTCACCTCATTATGCAAGGCACGAGGACATTAAAGAACAACACCATCTACTGCATTCCAAACAATATGAAAAAGTATGTTTCTTTCTCCATTGGCTACCTGGGTTTTCGGGACTCGCTAGAATCATGAATGCATCCTTAGAACAAGCTTAAGTCGAATTTGGCGAAAGAGGGACAAACACCACATCGAGGAAAGCAACGACCACCACGATCTCTACCTGTTCTCTGAAGTGTTTATGATGGCTGATGTTTTCGAACGTTCACCGTCCAGGAGAAGACCGGAACGACTCTCCGGTTTTTGAATCTCAAACACGCTGACTGCAATCTTGTGCCCCTTCTCAAACTTTGGAATTTTACTTACAGGTTCAGGACACTCGACTATCATCCAAGTTGACCTCGTTTACATAGGGTTGCGATGATAGCTTCGCTCTTGGTCAGTTTTAACTGGTTGTAAGCCCGCCAAGATACTGCACCTGAAACACTTTTCATCCTCGTTTTTGATGCTAATGATAGCCTTGTTATCCTTTCCTATTTCTCGGGTAAAGGCAGAACTATCCGTTTGGACTTTCCTGAAGTTGCTGGCGAGTTCCAATGAGCATGAACTCAGTATTCTCTTCATACAGCTTCAACCATACACGCCCTCACAGCCCTGATACACCACTCCATAGCACACTTTGCCTCCGTCTCTCTTTCAGGCTTGTCTGGCTTGAACGACAGGTAAAGTTGAGTGTCGTCTGCATGTGCATGGGTGTTTGGTAGATGGGTCTTAGTTACTTCAAACAGCTTACTAGCATAGGCAGAAAAGAGTACCGGTCCTAGACATGACCCTTGAGGAACACCGAATGATAGGTGAGATCTGTCTGACAGTTCCCCATTGACCGCAACACGCCGGGAGCGACCAGACAAGTAAGATATTTTCCACATGATCCGCCCGCACCGGAGCGCTCATTCCGTATATCATATATCTTTCTTTACCCTTGGATTTAAGAGCAGCCTGGTGTAGGTAATATCTCCGAGTATTTACTCTCCCAACCATGATATACCACAGAGGACATACCACGACACCGGCAACTCTGTACCCTACTCTTTGCGAATGGTGTGTGGGTTCTTTTAAGTCCCACAAGGTTATGAACATTAAAAGGGCTGTGAGACGGGGCCCGCTATGTACGGTTTTTTGGTCCTTATCCGAGAAGACTAGACAGTCTAACCAAAGGTGTCCTGTTATGCATGGTGAAATAAAATGATACAAAAACAAGAGCGTCATGCATGAAATATTTTGCAGCGTATGGACAAAATTTATTTTAGTTGAGGTAACTGAACTGGAATACAGATGGCTCATCTCAATTCAGCACGTGGGACCCAAGGAAAGACCAGAAAGGAAATACTTGAAAAACTCTCTTTCACACATGGTGGTAGTAACCAAAAAGACAACACAACTTGATATTATATCGTTAACAATTGGAATGTATGCTAACTTACTGCTGCTGTCAGATTTGATGCCAGTTCTTCGAATTGAAGGGATCCTCTTGTTCTGAGAGCATCTGTCCATCCTATTCCTTGTAGCAATCTCAGTAAAACTGTAGTTGTCTTACAATGCGAAGAACCTGTCACAGATAGTTGATAATCATGAAACTATTACTGCTCTGATAAAATCGATTTCTAAGAGTCTTATTGCATTGCATTTATGTGTGGGAGGTTGATCAACTTTTAGTAACTACTTTTGTGATATTGTCAACATCATCATCACCATTGTTGCTGTTCTTTGAAGTGCTGCCAACTCCATTCCACCATTCAAGTCTGTCAGGCATTATTACAAGAGCAATGTCTGATGCTCTATTAGTATCACCCAACTAGTGGACTGATGCAAATCTTGCATTTTAATTGGCTACGCTACTACAGGACTATTAGTACTAGTCCTCGAGTAGCGAACAGCGTGACGCTTCCTTTCGTTCTATCCCCAAATAAATATTCCTTCAACTTGCATTTGCTAACTTTATTATTGCCTGTGATACTAAAACAATTAGACATTTCGCCCTTAAGGGCCGCGAGTCAATAGCCCATTCGGCTTCGCCTCATGGGCTATTGACCCGTAGCCCGCAAGGGCTACTAGTCTAATTTTTAAATGACAACTTGAACACCCTTTACCCTCTTCATTTTCCATAGCTATTAAATTATTAAATTCAATCGCGAGATCAAGGCAGGGGTAAGGATTGCACACTTGGTTAGTGGGAGGCATTCTGTGCGAGTGGTCCCGAGCTCGATCCCTAGTGACCTCACCTCCTTGCTTCGACTTCTTTCCAATCTGTGTAGCTCCAGGTAGCTTTAAATACCCTTAAAACGGAGTACTAATGGAAAGAGGGGGGTAAAATGAGCTCACCGTTGGCTTCCTGGGAGAATACCCTCTAGAAAGTAAAGGAACTACCAGCGTGAAATGAATTGTACCTGTACCTAGGCATTTTATTGACCTTTCCTCTTGTTTGATCCCAACCCTCCAATCATTAGAACAACGTCAATGATGAGGCAGTTTTTCCTCTCTTGTTTAACTTTCTCGTTATCATCGCCATCATCATCATCATCATCATCATCAACATCATTATCATCATCGTCATCATTATTGACGAAATTAACTCACAAGGGAACCTGTAAGGTCTTTTAGCTCAAATAAACATATTATGCCTAAGTGGACACATGTCACATAAATGATAGTGGCGGGCATTAATCAACAAACCGGATAAAAGCAAAGTCAACAGATTATGCTATTTTTTTTACCATAGCCTCACAAACACAATTCTGTTGAATGATGAAATGATAAATATGAAATGGATCATATATGAACTGCAGATATGAAATCAAGTGAAGCTATGATCTTTGCAGTTATGAACGCAACTTTTGCAATTGCGTAGTGAAGCCTGAAAAATTCAGGACTTCAACAGGGGTTGAACCCGTGACCTCGCGTTACCGGTGCAACGCTCTAACCAACTGAGCTACGAAGCCACTGACGTTGGGAGCTGGTCATTTGTGGGTTCTAATATTCCAGAGAGGAATGAATCAATAATGAAATGATATATATGAAATGGATCATACATGAACTGCGGATATGAAATCAAGTGAAGCTATGATCTTCGCAGTTTTGAACGCAACTTTTGCAATTGCCTAGTGAAGTTGCGTTTATAACTGCGAAGATCATAGCTTCACTTGACAATTCCGTTTGTTGGGCATGGTCGAAAGCAGTAAACACCCCACCTTGTATTAGAGTATCGTAAGGGTCTGTTTCGCAAAGCCAACCAATTAAGGTAAGCTAAGCACCAGTCCAATAGCTGAAATTCGAGGATGTGATCTCTTTGTTCTTAGATTAGGCAATTACTTGTAGACATTTATGTCTGTTACTTAATAAGTGACGTGTCACTGGTGTTTGGATTTTAATACTTTTTAAGCTTTTTTTTTATGTCAGTTCAACTCTGGCTGGTACTTACTAGACCTAAGGAAAAAAAAAGAACTATCTATAATGAAGGTGGAAAGGATTCAATAATACAATTTACTTGCAACAGTCAAAACCGTTTTTGCAGTGTTTTTTATTGCAGGGATGTCAAGCCAAGCGCGAAAGCCGAAGGTTAAATAGACTGAGCAGATGAATAAGGACATTTTCGATTGTAAGAGAAAAGCTAAAGATATTGTGCCGTCGAAGAATCCTTCCTGCAATGAAAATGGAAGGAGAAGCGGTTAGGTAGATGTCATGAAAGAGCTTTGGGACGAAATGGCCATTTACAACTGAAGAGCCAAAACCTCTGGGTTCGGGCTTCACGACTAGAAAAAATGAACAATGATAGAATGGATGCGAAAGGAACTTTATCAAGTGTCTAGTCGTTCTAGCGCTGGAGCACTAATTGGGGACACTGTAAACTGATGTTACTGCGGGGATGATGCTACGGTAGCGAGGGATATTTCTACCCAAGGTTGTATTGAAAACGAAAATCAAAGTAATTATTCGAAGTAAATAACATTTTTTCCGCTGAAAGGGATCTTGATTTGCATATGACAGGTACGTAGTAAATTTCTCTTAGAGAGATGAATCAATAGGCGATTCATCGGAGGTGTGAAATGATGTTCCGGGCCGATTACCAGAATACACGGCAATCAACACGCTGCCGATTGTCAACTGGTGCCTTAATGACGATGGGCATGTCATAACAGTTCGCGGGTCAATTACCAATTATGCGTTCAATGAGATTGCAACTTGACGCAAAAACACCCTCTTGGTCCCATATGGTAAAACGGGACGGGATTTAATCGATCAACTAACCAAGCATGTTAACGATTGAAACAATGGCACAACAGTGCATCACATCACACTCAAAGTGGTAATTATTTACCTTGCTCTGGCGCTACAAAACCCTAGCCAAAAATCTAAAGCAAACAACACCAACAATGTCTCGAAAAGCGGTTGGGACTGTGGAAAAATGGTGAAATTGACTATCCTTTGCGTGAGGGGAGAATGATTTAAAGGCGCTTACAAAGAGCAAAGAGACATGATCCACCAAATAAAGCGAAAATTTTCGCTGGGCTAGTTATTGAAGGTCGAATTACGTTTTTTGAGAGGTGATGATGGTGGGGGCGTGTTGCTCTTGACGGATGATGTTGATGTTATGCCGCAACTGCACGACAAAAACCCGGCAGCGAAGGAGGCTAAGCTTGGTTCCCTATTGTTTGGTCCGGTGGACAATATTTCTGATATTTTATATCAGGAAATAGATGGAGAAATTATAAAGGAGGCCGCTTTAAGGACTAAAGAGCCGGGGGAACCTTCTGGTATCGACGTAAATAGATTTAAGAGAATTCTAACTTCTAAATCGTTCAAGAAATCAAGTTTCAATCTTTGTGATGCTATTGCCACACTGACAAGGAGGTTGTGTACGGAATAGGTAGATCCTACTTCCATGGAGGCCATACTAGCAAATCGCTTGATCCCCCCGTTCAAAAAAGTGTTGACTGATTACTAAGCCAAAGAAAGAAGATGCTGCTGGGGAGAGAGAGATGTTCAGGGGCAAGGCAATCAACATCACCGAGCAAGGGCCACAAGCACGTAAACGCAGCTATTGGGTCCAGGTCATGCATTTTGCGGCCTTCACATTTGGACTGTGACATCGCTGGACGTATTTCCTTAGAACGCTTCTGAGACATTCATGATCTGATGGAACCGCTAGAGTGCACAATCTTTGACATACTGATACCTGCCATCACGGGGCATAACTGCTCACAGAGTGAGCGAGATCTTTTGGATCTACCAGTACGGATGGGAGGACTGAGTTTTACGAACCCTAGAAAACAAGCGGAGTCAGAGTACGCATTGTCCGTCAAGATATTAGCCCCGCTTGTAACGCAGATAGTTTTACAAGCACACGAGCATCTGGATAACACTGTAGTAAGAACTTTGCATCAAAGCGTGCATAAAGAGAAATATGAAGCTTTGCAGGAGAGGTGTGAAAATGTGAGAAACTCCCTATCAAGTAAGACTAGGAAAGCCGCTGATCTTGCTATGAAGAAAGGCGTATCAAGCTGATTGAAAGTAATCCCGCTTAAGGACATGGTCTATACTCTCAATAAGAGGAGTTTAGAGATGCCGTTGCCTTGAGGTATGATTGGCAAAATCAACGATATCCCTTCGGTCTGTTTCTGTGGGGATAAGTTCAGTGCTGACCATGCTATGATATGCAGACGAGGGGGCTTTATTATCCATCGGCATAATGAGCTCCGTGATCTCTACGTTGAAATGCCGAATGCCATGTTTCATGATCTTGACGTGCAACCAGTCTTACAGGAGATCAATGGCGAAGTCTTACCAAGAGGTTCTAATTGAGCCCCTGGCGCTCGGCTTGACATTCGCGCACGTAGATTTTGGGCAAGCCAAGGTTCTGCTTTCTTTGATGTCCGGGTGTGCCACCCAAACGCAGAATCCTATAAAGACCTTACGCCCCATTAGTATGAAATCTATGCACGGTCTCTACAATGATAGTCCTTTGCATGGTCAAAAATATATATATATCTTATTTCCTTTCGTAACTTACAAATTATGTTAACAGACGCAAGACTTGAAACAACTCCATATCCATTATCAGCCGTACATCTGTACGATCCAGCGTCATTCAACTGTATCCTTACAAGATTCAAAACGGAACCAGTGGCATTTACCAACTGGTTAGTGGTGGCACCTTCTCTTGTCCATGTGATGTTTGGCAATGGATCACCAGACACTTCGCATGTAAGTGTTAAATTTGATCCAATACCATTTCGAGTTTTCCTTGCAGGCAGTGTAATCATCCTTGGAGGAACTAGATAGTAGGAAAAAAACAATCATTTTCTGATGATACATGTTAATAATAATTTTTTTTTTTTTTATCATAACATTGCAATAAATATATGTTATTGCTAAAGATATGGTGCAAAAAAGTTGAATTGGTTATTGGATCATAAAGTGTGTAGTACGTTGGGATATTTTTACGAGTCTCGCTCTATTTTGGCGAGTCAAAAATACAAGAGACGATTGAAAATATGCCACGATACTATACACTTGATGATCCAATAAGCTATTTATTATCGGTGAGGGTAAAAGGAGGAATGAGTTTGCGGAATGGCATAATTATGCGAAATGCAATATATGCAGAATGACTCCAAGAAATAAATTCAACTTATTTGTTTCCAGCTTCCCGTTCCCCAACCGCGCGCTGTGATGTAAACAAACAACGTACTCTGATAGCTTCTGCTAGTCGAAGGTGGTATTTTAAACTTGAAATGAGGGGAAAAGGTTTAGGCGTTTTAGGTGGCGAGAATGATTTTTTTCTTTCTTTACGCTTAACGGAGTTGTTCTGAGTCAGCTTTATATAAGTTAACTTATAAACTTTATTTGTCCATGTAAATTAATTAATGTGTGGTAACAAATGCTAGGTGTGATAAGGCCCGAGCGAAGACCAGATTCCTTTGTAGAAAAAGAGGTGCTATCCGCAGAAAATGCTATAACGCGGTTGCGAAATCCCTCGAAAATACTTTTGTTCTTGGGCCATCGTAGTTTGATCAAAAGTAAGACACAAACAGCAGTGATAAACATATTGAACTTGTTCATTTTGATTATGACTTGACGTTTCGTATGTGCTGTACATACATTTTCAAAAGTAATCGTTGAAATTTAAAACAGCTATTTATGTATAACAAAGCGGATGAGGGGACTGGAACCTACAGAGCAAATTGTTGGGACTGTAACAGTTTTTACATCGGTAAAACTAAACGGCGGCTTCACGATAGAAAAACCAAACATTTTATGGCCCTAGCTAAAAGTGACGATACTTCAGTCATTGCTGACCACGTCAAGGCCACTGGACATAACATCAACTGGGATCATTTTGATATTTTAGCGAAGGGCAAAACAGACTATCATTGTAAAATAAAAGAGACCTTCTTTATTCAAGAACTTGAGCCAGCTTTCAACGTCAACGACGGAAGTGAAAAGCTGATGCTTTATTAATCTTTTCTGTGTTTATTATTATTTTACTGTTGAGTATTTGCTTAATCTAGGTTCCAGTCCCCTCATCCGCTTTGTTATATATAAATAGCTGTTTTAAATTTCAACGGTTACTTTTGAAAATGTATGTAGAGCACATACGAAACGTCAAGTCATAATCAAAATGAACAAGTTCAATATGTTTATCACTACTGTTTGTGTCTCACTTTTAATAAAATCCTTCGTGCTCGAAGGCTTCGATTCATCCCAACTTGTATGCCACAGCTGGAAGGAGGTATAAATGTCACTTCATTCATTTTCTTTCAGTCATCGTTTAGTGTTATCAGACGTTCAGCGTCCTTATAAAGAACATTTGTTTTCACTTTCATCTCAACAGCTAAGTCGACAGAAATTACCGGCCGCACCACCTCTATTTTGATGCATCTTTGAGGTTTCCGCCATACATTTTCTTGCAGCTACTTGCAATGTTCGGCCTCAGGCGATCCCAGAACCCTTTGCGTATAAAGAGGGATCCGATTACTGGCAACTCATTCACTTCAGAGCAACTTTAAAACAATTTACGCCCCTTTGTACGTCTTTTAATTAATTAAAGCAAATGTTCCCTTAGTCGTATAAACATAACAACTTTCTTTAATTTTCCAGACATGTTTCGACGGTACATCCGTCATCTTCAGTGTTACATAGTAAGGCATCCTGCCCACCGGATTGCTTCGAGATCCTGGACTCTGCAGGCACTAAGTACCAAGTGAAGCTTAAGGAATCCATGTATATAAAATGGGAGAAGCCCGATCTCAACCAGCAGGTGAAACACATTAACCTGACTCTCTACTGTAAGGAACTAAGCGTCACTCATTTAAATTTTTGTTTAATTTGTTCTGTTTTGATTTAACACGCAATATTGACAACGCAATGTAACGAAGTTTGTAAGATCGCGCGCGCTTTAAATTCAATGGCGATTTCAAACTATGTAACACTGAAGATGACGGATGTACCGTCGAAACATGTCTGGAAAATTAAAGAAAGTTGTTATGTTTATACGACTATCTATATTGTTGCTGCTATCTAGACCTTTTAAATGTTCCCTTCCTTTTAGCAAATTTTCCCTTTCTTGGCTCTTCTTCTTTAATCTGAAATTGCAATTTTTATTATGATTAATTGGTAATAGGACTTCGTGTCGTCCGATTCGGTCTGTAACCATCCCGGGGGGATGGGAGGGGAGACTCCCATATAAAAAGGACGGGGGTGCTCGTCGTACCTTTTAGGGGTTAAAAAAGTGGTTTTGGCACCTCTTAGGGTGTTCAGCCTCGAAAGATCCACAGCGGGAGCTTTAGCAGTACCATTCGGAGTACTGAGCCGAAAAATTATGACAGGAGACATTTGATAATTAACTATTTTTTAATGTTGGGGTGAAATAATTTCATGCCACGCCCACAAGACAGGATCTTGGTACCTCTTTGGGGTTCTTTTCAAAATTTCCGACGAGCACCCCCGTCCTTTTTACATGGGAGTCACTCCCCCTTCCCTCCCAGGGTAACCATACCAGTGATAAACAAATCGGACTCCCTCTGCACGTTCGTCCGATTTGTTATCATTCGTATGATAACAGACTGAATTGGACTCCAATCAGTCCTATTACCATTACGAATTTGAAACATCACACAGAAGACAAGACCTGCTTTCAATAATTTGCATTTCCAGACTTTCCACATTAAATGTACACTTTTAAAATTTGCATAAAAGAGAAATTTCTTCCTCCCCAAATCGAGCCAATTCACAAATTTTCATTCCAGTACAACCTCAACCTCTGATAGCAGTGACCACATTATTCCTCACTACTGTATAGATTTCCTGAGAACATTAACATCACTTTTGAATAATTCGCTGGTAGCATAAATAATAAAAACAATGAATTATAATAGCGAAGCTCCACGCGCGCGCGTGGAGCACCATAGTTAAGAAAATATGGTAACCCATCGATGCGAGAAAATTTGGTGTTATAGCCATGACGTCATGAACATCCGCACGTCCACCCCTCCATGAATGCCAATGTGACCAGTATCATGCTAGTTTACATCTTTGATATTGGACATCCATCTTTTGATTAATTGACACCTGCCAAAACAAGGTATCCGCTGACCAGTATCACGTGACCATATCGCGGGCTCAAGCTTAGAGCTCGTCGAGATCAGCTGTTTAAAGTTGACCGCTGACCAGGGACTGGTTTTCGATTGGATTGCAGGCTCAACCCACGTTAACTCACCTGATTATAATTCGCGCGCTTTCTGTGGCTCGACGCGGCTATACGGCCATACTATATATAAACGAAAGTTCTTACACAGTCAACGCTTTTCGTGTTCAGGTGGAAAACGGTTTTGAAGATGGTGCATTGTTCACTGGTTTCAATCCAGTTTGACGTGTCTGGATAACCGTGGATCACACTGGAGGCTACGCAGATACAGAAGCCCGTCTGGAGCGTGCAACGTCCATACAGTGTCTGTGAAACGGCGTTTTCACAAGTAGGTTTATTTTTAGACTAGCCCTTCCCGCGAATTAGGTCAAAAGACAAAGGCAGTTCCGGTTCGGTGACCCTATGACGTCAGCTTAATTTCTTGTAAATGGTCATCGGGCTCCTGTGGGAGTCTCATTCACGGGAAATTCAATCTAAAAATAAATCGGTCTGTGAAAACGCCGTTACACGAACACAGTAGAGTTGTAGGCTCCGAGTCATGGGTTCCTGGCAGTTATTCAAGTCAAGCATCGGCGGGATGTAAACTTAAAGCTGAGTGTTTATTTTTAATTTGCTTAGAGCTGCTTTTTTCTCTGTATTGCAATTTTTGGCATATCTTTAGAAGCTCTGATAAGGTTACATGCAGCCTGGAGGACCTATGTCTAGAACAGAAACGAAAGGACTGAGCGAAAGAGAATGACAACAAAAAAACAGAATACCAATAATAGCTCATACTTAGCACACAATCTTAGTTTATCTCCCTAGACTCTGTTGTTGATAAGTATACAGTTCCCTCGTTAAAACAATGTAGCCTTGTTTTGGGAGTTGGAGCAGCTTACACTTGCCTTTTGAAATTGTCTGACGTAATTAATTCCATTTTAAGTCACTTTTAACAGTTTAAATATTAAAGTTGCGTTTTTGTAATAGCTCAAGTCTGGTAAAAACAGCATCTTCATATAAAGGGTCAAGAAACATGTTATGGCATGTTTATACACAAGCTTTATTTTAAAGACGACAGGAGCCAACGACGATTGTTCTTTAGGAGCGTTTCACAGACAAATCCGGCCATTGAGTAGGGCATTTGAACACCATTTTGGCCCGAGGGGGAGGGAATTTCAACGATTCAATAAAGTAATAAATTAGTACTTCATTATTGACTGCTTTTAGCATTTTTTATCATGAATGCCTTTATGATCACTTCATTTCACTAAGAATATTATTTTGGTTCCGTTAAGTACGAGTACGTGAAATTCTTTAGCTTGTGTATCTTGAAAGTGTTTGGACATAACATAAATGCGGTGAACTAGGTCGGCGTCAGACACAAATTATTCAGGTATTAACCCTGAACGCAAAGATGCATCAAAATAGAGGTGGTGTGCCAGGTAATTTCTGTCGACGTATCTGTTGAGCTAAGAGTGAAAACAGGTGCTCTTTATAAGGACTCAGGAGGTCTGATAACACTAAACGATGACTGAAAGAAAATGAATGAAGTGACGTACACACCTCCTTCCAGCCGTTGCATTCAACTTGAGATGAAGGGCTCGAAGGATTTCACAACCGCGTTATAGCATTTTCTGCGGATAGCACTCCCTTCTCAACAAAGGAATCCGGTCCTCGCTTGCACATAACTTAATTGACATGGAGAAATAAAGCTCATAAGTTAACTTATATAAAGCTGACTCGAAGCAACTTTAGGAGCGTTGCTTCCCCAAGGACGCAAAAAGGACTGCTTACAAAAAGCGTAAAGAAAGAAAAAAATTCTCGCCGCCTAAAAGATCACCTTCGACTGGCAGAAGCTATCAGAGAACGATCGAAGAAGCTTCGTTTACATCACAGCGCGCGGTTGGGAAACTGGAAACTGGAGTTTTCCTTCACATAAGTTCATTTATTCCTTTGAGTCATTCTGCATATATTACATTTCGCATAATGATATCAATAATAATAATGATAATGATAATGATGATAATAATAATAATAATAATAATAATAATAATCAGTTTAATTACTCTTTTTGTGGCTTAACAGCTAAATTACAAAAGTGGTCAAAATACTAATCATATATATACATTATTATGAAACATTTTACTAGGAATATCTGTATGTAAATTATGTCGAGACGGTTATTAGAGGCCATGGCGGGATCCTCTCTGATGGTGCTTGAACGTAGATTGTATCCATGGGACACAGTTGTGCGCAATGGCAGCAAGTTAGCAAGGACACCGGTGTCCCGAACTCCCTGGATAAACTTAGTGCATGCTGCAGCACGCCGATCCGAGAGAGTACGAAGTCCAAAGTGCACAAGTGCGTCCCTGTAGGGAAGCCCAGGAAAGATTATCTATAAGGCTTTTTTATGCACATCCTCAATTAGGAGCTTACGATACCCAGCAAATTTGCCCAAACTCGGAAGGCATACTCCAACACTGAATGGATCAGGTTGGAGTGCACCAGAACTAACTCCCCTTCCATCACACTGACTTCTTCAAACAACGCAATGCGTATAGGCGTTTGCGTTCTCTCTGAACAATGTACTCGCAGTGCGTGCTCCAGCATAAATTATCCGTAACATACACACCAAGCAACTTATACGTGTGGACGCGCTCAATTTCGGACCTTTTACCCTCGCCGATTTATTATTCAACTTTTTTGCACTATATCCCTGGCAAGCGAATCGAAAACAACCGAGAGCGAGCGACTGATTTATACGTGGCAAACGTTAAAACCTCAACTGGTCAAATTGATTCTCTAGTATACTTTCTCGTGGACAAAAAAACGTTTCTCACCTTTCACGTCAACAAAGACAGAGTCATCCCAATTAAACGGTATGCCTTGCGCACCACGATAACTCACTGTGATAGTGTATATACATATTCCTCACCATTCTTAACGTTCAGCAACTGCAGGGTTGCGGTTTGGCGAGGGTTAAACTTGCTACGAAGATCTGGATCCTCTACTCTAAAGTCGGTGGGGATTCCAGAACCCTCGCAACCGGTAATGATCAACTGTCTAAGATTCCCCGTTTCTCAACTTTCACGTCAACAAATGGGACTAGGGCATAAAAGAGGACGCGAATACATAGTACATGAGAAATGACGTTCTACCGCAAACAAAATACTTCAGTTCTTTAGCTTTTACATGTTATAAAGCAGTAAATATCAACTTGAAACGAGTGGTTTCTCACCTTTCACGTCAACAAAGGCCGAGTCAAACAGATTTCTCCCTCCGCCTTGTTCAGAACGGTAACTCACTCTGATAATGTACACGTATTCGTCACCATCCTTCACGTTCAGTAACTGCAGGGTTGCGGGTTGGCTAGGATTGTATTTGCTACGAAGATCTGGATCCGGTACTCTAAAGTCGGTAGCAGAACCGGAACCCTCGCCTAATCTCGATGCTATCGGAACTTCATCGTCTGTCCCTTCGTCTTGCCTCTTTCTGCTTATGCTGACAGAAACGATTCGGGCCTCTGGTTCACTGTATTCCCACACAAGATCCACGTTGGTGTTGTTAACTCCATCAACAACGATGAAAGGATCACCAGGTTTTTTTGTCCAAAATTGAGCCTCTGAAACGATGAAGCGAAAAAAACATGATCAAAGATCCACAGGCAATGACAAAACAAAACACAGGATTTTACTTTCTTAACTATTCACTCAGTGACTTTTAGTTGACGTCTTACCTGATATCTTCAATGATGTTAAAGTCAAAACGATTGTCAAAATCCAACCTGTAACATTTGGGAATGATACCACCATACTGAGGGAAATTTCTTAACAAACGATTGTGCAATGATCTGTCAATAGACTCGGGGAGATTACTCTAGACCGGCTGTGGCTGTTCCGGCTCTGGGTAGCAACCTAAAGGGACCAAACAGATGAATATAAATTGTCTACAACTGATTTGGTAAAAATAGACGAGGAGTAACTGCAGCTGCCATTTTGACCGCGTCATTGGAAAACTGCAGAGTTATCGATATGTCTTCTTACAATAGTCAAGCTTTCCCTTAAAAGTAAGCTAAGGCTACAACTGTCTCACCCAGTGCTTAAAAAACCTTGTTTTAAGTCGTTGATGATTTTGGTCAGTCCTAAAGACTGTAAGTTCCACAAGATGTCGAATACGTACAACGTCGAGCTGACGAAATCGAAAGGAAAAATATTTACCCACCTGAAGATACTTACGTCTGTAACGTTATGGAGGTAAAATGGTCGATTACGGAAAACTGCGACTAATGCAAGCTAATATCATTCGATTGTATATTTTCCTCTTCCTCCTGATGGTGTGAATAAGTGATAACCTGCTGCCAGTAAATTATCGTATTCAATTCAAGATCTTGAAGATTACTTTTAAGGTGATTCATGGCATGGCCCCTAGTTATTTAAGTAACCTGATCTGTATTAGATCATCGTCTAGATATTCACTACGCAATAATGATACAATATTTTTAGAACGCCCAAAAGGGGTTATTAAATATTTTTCCTATTGACTTTGCCGTTGAAGCTCTTTTTCCAAATGTTGAACTGAAACATTATCAACTTTTGAAATTCCACCAGATTCATCCTTGCTTTGGTTTTCACTGTCTTTTTCCTCTCTACATTGATATTCTACTTTGTCTACCGCGTAATCAATATCGATTGTATTAAATATATATATATATCTATACGGTAGAAGTCCTTGAATATTTCAAGAGTACTTCCTTGATGATTTGGTTCTTTTAGGAAGATAGTCCAACCATTACAACACTCAAAACCTCATATTTTCAATGCCTTCGAGTCTAAAATTCTAATAACGTTTGCGCAAAGACATTCCTACGCCACGTTTATGACTTGCTATCAGATTTCACTTAAACACGACACTCTGTCCTCTCCCTCGAAATCATATTTTTCGTTACCTGTTTTTTTATAATTATGGGGAATATAACTTTGGTCTCTTTAGCTTTTCTGCACCACTTACTTTGTAACATCGCACCCAACCTAATACGTATGATGCAGATGAAGAGGAAAGCATCAGTCTCTACGAGCCCGCATATGGCTCTCCTAAGGCTATCTTATCAAGTCAATATTCTTTAGGTATTCTGCTCACATGTATAGCAAATTGTTGATGGAGTATATTGCACTAGAACATGCAACTGGTA
>NC_090895.1:4956898-4966898 GCF_036669925.1 Montipora capricornis | reverse complement strand
TGCTTCTGTCATACTTGACTAAACACGGCTAATGCCAACTCTCTTCGCTTGTGAAAAACTAGTTACAAAAAACTCCGCTTGGACTCGTCTACTTATATACTCTCACAATAAGCTTCTAAAACTTTCTAAGACAGTAAACAATCAAATTATAGAAAGATTAAAAAACACACCGATTTAGAAACGCTTACGCACGAACCTAAAACTAAACAAACTACGAACCCTCGCGAAGCTTCTAGAAAGTAACGCTAGTCACGCAATGCTATTTTTCGTAACAACCCGGTCCTTTTGTTTCTCCACGAACAGTCCCCTCGTCTCCCTACTCTATGTTTGACTAGGTGTGCGATTCCGTCATGTTATGTTGCCTACGAGTGTTTTAATTTTAGGAAGATTTGACAAGTTTCACTGAATAAAGCAGAATAAAATTCAACTATTTCTATGAGTTTTCATTCGGAATGCTAAAATGCAGCAATTGACTACGGGCACTTCAGTATCTTCGTGATGTCAAGGGTTAGCTTTGCTTATAAAAAGAAATGACAAATCTGTTTTTAGGTCAACCGTAACATTCCATAATATCATTGTTGCACTTTATCCAACTAACTTCCCAAGCCATTGTTTACCGCAGCGTTTTATTGACCTAGTTTTATCTGCCTTCAGTGTGAAAGCTCCTAAGCTGATGATGGAATTCCTTTAAAAGCCGCTACAGGTAATTTAACAAACGTCTTTGATAAGTTGACAGGGGAAGTATAGACAACTAGTGACATAATATATCAAAAGCTTATTTAATACTTATTGATCGAAACAGCCTAACAGACCGTCGGAAAAATTTGGCAAGCGCCTGAGCGTTAACAAGCTAATAAAGCACTCTTCATTAATTTTGAATTTTTTATATAAAGCATAATAATAAAGCTTAGCCTCTTTTTCTAGAATGCTACCGTTCTCCATCGACCATTTAAATTTGAACCTTTGTTCCGACACACTTTCTGTGCAGTCAGTGCTCTTGAAGCCGTTCAATAAACTCACAGGTCGTGTTTTTTTCTGTTCTAAGATGAACTACTCGGCCTCGCCTCGTGGTCTAAAACCCGATAAAACACTTCTGCTCGGTTTTTAAACAGAACTGTAGACTGAACACTTCGCACTTCCGAATCGTCGTAAATGGGCTTCTCGTTATGATTGGAACTACTTTGTAATATCCTATTGTGATGCTGAGAAGAGATTTAGGTGGGAACCGTGTTTTGGTTTTGAACAAGTGAGTATTCATAGAGAGGAGTCGAGCTTTTCTTCTATAGCAGCAGCATCATTATTTAATCCATAGATGCATTTACCAGTTTCAGTGTCGCATCCCAATAGTTTGATAACATGTGGATGAGGCTTGAGGGTCTTCATCAGCTCAAGTTCGGATTTCAAGTCTCTCTTGTCTGACGCAGGAGCGTTAGCTAAACCAAATAAACATGAAAAACGAAGGTAAAATTCGCATTAATTGTACCTTGTGTATCTGTCATCAAAGCTTATTCTCGTCGTCGTGCATTCGAGTTCAATTTCAAGTAATTGCCGAACATAAAGGTCTTAGAAATCGCAGAAAATCTCTCCCAAAGTACGCCGTAGCCATATTCGCGGATTACACACGTTTGTTCTCTACGCAACGAAGGACTGACCGTTTGTTCCTAAACCAAACCCATTAGGAAAAAGGACTTTTTACCTTTCAGCATTTTAACAGCCACAGTTTTTGTGCCAGAATGGAATGGAAAGTTCTTTGCCGTTCCTTTGGCAACCTGGCCAAAAGCACCTTTACCAATGATCTTCTCCACTTTGACGTCTTCTCGTGTTACTTCCCATGACCTTGTTCTTATATCAAGGGGTGCATATTCAACATTCCGAGGGCAGCTATTAGGGCTACTTGGTCCTATTTCATAATGGGTGGTCCCTTGTAACGGCATCTATGCAGGTTCAATGGGGATTCTTCATTGTTGATTAGAACTACTTGGTGTATCGTTAGTAGGATTAAGCTCTTCCATCGCCACTTCGTTCTGAAAGAAAAGAAGCCCCCGGGTTAAATTGCCTTCATAACCGTTAGTATACTTGAAGTTTGTTATTTTTCAAAAATAAACTATCTGCAGGCAGTCGTAGCTCAGTTGGTTAATGCGCAGCTTTCAGAGCGAGGGGTCCCTGGTTCGATCCTCGGTGACTTCAACGTCAGTTTTGACTTTCCTCTGATCCGTGTAGCTTTAAATATCCTTCACCGTCGGCTTCCATTGATGCCAGTTTCGTAACTTAAGGAACTACCGACATTGAATAAAGTGACTTCACCTTTACTTTACAATTACCAAAAGGAAATACTCTTATCATCACAACTGGGAGCAACTTAAGCTGTTAATTAAGAAACTCAAATACGGCAATGCGATTGCACTGAATTGCTCTAAAAAAAAAATTTATAAAATAGAATAAAAATAAAAATAAAAATGAAAAAAATCTATATATGGGCAATCAAGCCATCTTAGAGCTGGTCAGCCTAAAGAGTTAACCATACCATATCTTGCACAAGATGGATGAATAATTGGGAAATTTCTAAAAACACATGTTTTGAACAGCGCTTGCAATGACTCTTGGCGAGCATGAACCCTTAGAGCAATTACAATGACACTTCAAAATGTCCTTTTACAATAAGTAAAATAGATATAGGAAACGAGTACTTTGATTAACCTCGAAAATCCAGGTTTTTCTACGATGTGAAAAAATCAACTCAGGATTTAAAAAAAAAAACAGTATCAGCCTATTAAATCATTTTGCATTTTCGCTTTCAAAACTCACGTCATAGATTCTTCTACCTTGTATGACCTAACGACACATCGAGGAGTACGCAAATATGTTAGTTCTTCAAATTTAGCCTGCGTTTCTTATTACTATTTCTATTGCTGAGAACTGCCACACTGCTAACTTGTATTGGCTCAGATGCTCTAGATGTGTACGAAGAATTAGAATTTGACAGTGAAGACGATAAGAAGGACATTGATAGTGTTCTCTAAAAGCTACAGCGTTATTGTATCGGAGAGACAAACGAAATCTACGAGAGATACCGATTTAACAAGAGAGACCAAGAACCAAATGAATCTCTGGATGCCTACGTCACGGCATTGGCGAAGGCATGTAACTTCGGAGTGTTGGATAACAGTCTTACTAGAGACAGGATTGTCATTGGAGTAAGAGACAATCAAACTCGCAAGAAGCTCCTACAAGTCTCCAAACTCACATTGAAGGAATGCATTGATATCTGTAGATCCTATGAGACCTCAAGCCAACAATTGAAAGAAATTAATCACGAGGAAGTCAGTGCAATCAGTCAGTCCAATGAAAAGAAACCCAGAGAAATTCTCTGCAAGTTCCGCGCCAAAACGCATGTCTGGAACGAGCTTAAATATCCTGCATGGGGAAAGACCTGCTCTAATTGTGGAATCCAAAACCACTTTGCGGTGACCTGCAAAACCAAACCACCTCCACCCAGTTCGGCCACATCCTCTAAACCTCCCACACTGAGACACGTCCGCAAGCCAGGACATGCAGTGGAGGATTCTGACTTTGACGAATATGTCGCTTGTGCTGATGTTTAGGAGCAAGTCTGTGCTGTGGAAAACCCTGATCGTAAAGACAAACTACTTGCGGCAATGCTATTAAATGGTCATCGAGTCCCATTCCAAATGGACACTGGTGCGGCCATGAACATCTTACCTGAAGAGTCTTTCAAAGAAGTGTATGGTGAAGGCAGCCTATCCCTGCTGGACAATGCAGGCGTACCCTTGTTATGTAAAACAAAACTGAGGAGAAGCCGATCGGCAAGAAAGGTGTCCAAGTTGTGAATCCCGGAAATGGAAGGAAACACAGTGTGGAATTTGTAGTTGTAAAAGGAAAAGAAAAGCCTCCGCTTGGCTTACGAGCCAGTGAGCGAATGCAACTCATCTCTGTGGTCCGACAAAACATCATGGCTATTCAGTCTGAAGAGCCTTTGCACAGCACAACATCGTTTACAGCAGAATCTATTCACAAAGAACATGCTGATGTATTCAGGAGAGACGGAAAGTTAAAAGGTGATCTCCACCTTGAAATTGACCCGAACGTACCACCAGTTCAACTCCCAACAAGAAAGGTGCCAATCGCCATTAAAGAAAAGCTAAAAGAGGAACCGGATCGTTCGGAAGGACTTAACATCATCGCACCAGTAAATGTTCCAACCTCCTGGATATCAGCAACTGTCGTCACTTTGAAGAAAAATGGTAATGTCCGACTGTGTGTGCACCCCAAACCACTCAACCAAGCCCTTAAACGCAACCCCTACCCGCTGACGACAATCGAGGATGTCCTTCATGAGCTAACAAATGCAAGGTGCATTACAGTGTTAGATGCCGAAAATGGGTTTTGGCACATGTCCTTGGACGAGGACAGCAGTTACACAACTACATTTGGCACTCCGTGGGGAAGATAGAGATGGCTCCGAATACCATTCGGCATCTCACCAGCCCCTGAAGATTTCCAGCGAAGACTGGATCAGGCATTAGCTGGACTGAACGGATGCAAAGCGATCGCTGATGACATCCTTGTATTAGGATGTGGAGTTAATGATGATGAAGCAGTAAGAGACCATGATAAAAAAAACTCATTGCTCTCCTTCAACGCTGCCGAGATAAAGGTGTAAAACTGAATAGGGAAAAGCTGCAGCTAACGCTTAAGGAAGTCACGTACATGGGCTATGTGCTCTCCGCTGATGGGCTACAACCTAACCCTGAAAAAGTCAAGGCAATCAGAGAGATGCCAACACCAACTGACAAACAGAGCATCCAACTCCTCTTAGGGATGACTAATTACCTACAGAAGTTTGCCCCGAGACTTTCAAAGATCACAACTCCCCTACGTGAGCTCACTAAGAACGACAACGAGTTCCTTTGGGATGACCAAGTTCATGGTGCAGCCCTGGAAGAGACAAAGAAGATCCTTTCTACAACTCCAGTCCTTAAATACTTTGATCCAGGTGCCACGCCCACACTAAGCTCCATCCTCCACCGGAAGTTCAAGACTACTTTGTCTACGTCTTCCTTCCTGGTTCGAATTAATTATTCCTTCGTTCAACATAGGTAATCAAAGAAAAGTGAGTTAAATCTGAAATCCGCGTTTGTGCAATCGCTTTCAAATGCAATGATCAAATCACAAGTGCCGCTTGCGGGCTCATTAAACAGGTGTATTTTGATAAAATCATCGACTCCGAAAGTATGCGAAAATGAGGGTACTTCTGGGTACTTCGAATTCTCTGCCAAAAATATCGTTTCACCATCGATCTACATGAGTGAAGCCCATTTTTAGAAAAAAACTGTAATCCACAACTGTATAAATAACTTTATGCATGACCTCACTTCTTGTCAGTGATCAGATTGATGAGCATTGATGAATAAATATCAGAAATTAAATAAAAAGTGATGAAGTATTGACAGGCACAAATCACTCACCATTATAATCGCCAAAACTTAATCACGAGGAAGACCATGTATTTCGTCAACCGAGCGCACCATTTTGCTATTCCCGTTGAAGCAAGATGCCGAAAAGACGTCTGGGATATTATTCATTCCTCCTTTGGAGATGAATATAAGTGGAGAATAAAATAGCGGAGTTAAGCGCGCGGAAGGCGCGCGCGCGAAGCACCATAGCTAACAAAATGGGGGTCGTTTATACGAGAGAAAATTAGCCGCGGCTTGTACTGGTCGCTGCTTACATTAGACGCGAACACCCCATTTAAGTGGTACAAAATCAAAGTTTACACCTTACTCCATCCGCAGCTAGCTCAAGCGGCGGCTTATCCTGGCCGTGGGTTTTGGGCTGTGCTTTTCTTGGCTGAGGCTTACCTTGGACGTGAAAGTGTTCGTATAAATGTACTCAAGCGTTTTCCGCGGCTTGAACGGCCCCTGCGCATGCACTTGTTTTTGTTATTATAGCCCAGACTTCCCTTTTTTGCTCCCGTCCATTCGCCTGAGAAAAAAGGCAAGCGCGAGCAACAAATCACGTGTTGCAAAAGAAGGAGATCCAGCGAAAAAGTGAATATGGACAAACAGCCTCTTACTATTTGCAGTAGTGGTACTGAAATTGCTAAGCAACCTGATAATTGCGTCACTTCAGCCACTGTAAGTTCTGCTGCACCCCGCAAGTGTTCGTTTACGACTGAATCACTGGATCGATACTAGATTACAGTATGGTGTCCGTGGGCCGCAAGAAAAAAGGATAATCTTAAATATCTTACCTTGATCAAAACGCCACGAACTGAAATTTTCCCGGGAGATAGCTTTTTCGTCTCTTGCGATAATATTAAATTGGTAATTTCCAAACTGAAATATTTCTCTTGTAATTCGAGAAAAGGTGAACGTAATCGCGAGCCCTTCATCCGCGAATTTGGTTCTTGGTCCGTTAATCATGTGAGCAGCCCAAAAAAATACCTGTGAATCCCGATAATTTCTGTACGAACATGAAAATTTATTTATTCTTTATTATCCTTGATATATCTTAGCTACAGTCGTACTGAATGTCGTTGTGAGTATAGAATGTGATTTTATTTTCAGTTGACCGTGTCCCAACACAAGCTCCATTTCATTATAATACCGTATAGGTATTTTATACATACAAAAGAAGGTAACCCGTTCGTAAACATGTAAAATGAAGATTTTGAAAATACTCAATTAAAGCAAAGACCTTTTCCATTTATGGAAGGTTTTCTTTATCTGCTTTGCGAGATTTAAGTTCTCTGGGGTCATAAGTAGTATAAGTCGCGGACCAAGGACTCCTAATTGTATGCGAAAATTGTTGATGTTCTTCATGAGTCAATAAAACAAAAGTTTAAAACTCTGCAGCAAATTCGTTCCCAACTGCAGAAATAAGTTTATCTGTAAACCTGTTCTGCAAAAGACACGTTGCGTTCTATCTTTACACAAGCCAATGCAAGTAAACATGGCCATGTAAGTTACGGAGCCACATAAGTAGAGGCACTCTAGAAAGACAAATTAACACACCCGTCAACAAACTTGAATTCCGTACAATCGCCGATAACGTAAAAGCCGAAATTTCGTCATGTGAAAGAAAAATAGTCAAGAATTCATCGGACACAATTGTTTTTGGTGGTATTTTAGTTAACGAGGAAATAAAATATCGTAAAAGTCGTGGACCAGGGATCTCGCGGACAAAGGACACCATACTGTACATTTAAAACTTTAGTTTAATAATTTTTCTTCGCTTGCTTGCTTACTCGAGCCATTTATCTTGTAAGTCGCAAATCTTGCTTCACAATAAATTACACCAAAACAAAGAATCAAAATAAATTACGTCATCATTGGACCAGTTGGCAGCGAAGTTAGACGCGAACCATTTATTCGAGCATTTCGCGTCTTATGTAAGCCACACTCGTATAAATGGCCTAGTAGTTCGCGTCTTATGTCAGTGTAAGCCGCGGCTAATTTTCCCTCGTATAAACGGTACTAATATGGTAACTCATTCATGCGAGAAAATTTGGTTTTGGTCACCGTGCGACCGAACGTCCGTTCACCCCTCCACGTATGCCAATGTGACCAGTATCACGTGACCATACCACGGGCTCAAGTTTAGAGCCCATCGAGGAGGCAATACTCCAGCCGACACTCTAGCTAATTTACAGCATACATCTTTGATATTAGACATCAATTTTCTGGTCAATTTACACCAGTCAAAACAAAGTATCCACCGACCAGTATGACATGACCATATCGCGGGTTCAAGTTGGACCTTATCGAGGACAGCTGTTTCCTTTTTAAGTTGACCGCTGACCAGGGTGTTGTTATTGTAAAAAAAAAGAAAAGAAAAAAGAACGTTTGACGGTTGCTAATTTTTAATGTATGCACACTGACACCTCTTCACAGGAATATTTAATTAAGCTTCCCATTGGGTAATGGTGTTTTTCTTTTGTTATTCAAATTATTGTTTTTCGTTTCAATTTAAGTTTAAATAGCTTATTCTGTTGTACCTTTTTTATGTGTAACCTTCCGCGAGTGAAGAGAAGTTTTGTTTTACGTTGCGAAAAATAAAACAGGGACTGACTTAAGCCAGGTCAGACCATCATACCTAAGCATAAATAAGGCTTACGTTTTCACGCTCTTTCTGTAGCTCGACGCGGCTACACGGCCATGTAGTCAGGGAGAAAGTGTAATCCCGTGGGAATCTTATGAAGAATGCAAGCGGAAAGTGTTCAGTGGACCCTACTGAGTTAGAAAATTGTTGTCGTTAATTTTGTAATTTGCTCCAACGGTTTTTAGGGAGGGTGTAAATAAGCAATATGGTTAATCAGCATGAAAACGAGGCTAGAATATAAATTCATGATTTGTCGACTTTATTTGAATGCTATGCTTCTACGTCATGCTGATGAGGCCCAGCAAAGCCGAAACAGCTGTCCATGGCTGCTAATTGACCGGTTGAAATGGTTGTGCCCCTGCGTGATTTGTTTCCCTTACCGGGTTGGTGTCAGCGCGTGTCACCTTGCTTTGATTGTTGCTTTATTTGAATATCTCTCGTCCAAACTTAGTGACAATGTGGCATACAATGTCTGGGACATATCTACAAAAAGTAAGGGAGACAATCATTGCTCACTTGACTTAATCCTGGAAACGAGGCTACATCAAGAATTCCTGATTTCTTTGGGCATAGTCTCCCCATCTCATTATGACTTGAAAATATTTTCAGAATCAATACATGATTTGTACTTGAAAACTATAAGGTACATGTATTTTAAATAGGTATGTTTCATATCAGTGTCAAATTTTTCATCATCAACAGCATCATCATCGTCACTGTCATTTTCACAGCCCCCGAGGTTTTCATCCTGAACATTTTCGCAGATCTCGTCAGCGTCAGAGTAGGAGCAAACTTCTTTGCAGGTGAGCCCAGTTTTACAGCACTGGCAGCGGTTCGTGAAGCATCTTTGTTGAGAACAACCACATTTAATTTAACTAACCGGGTGATTGCTTCAGGTGAGGGTAGAACTTTTGTCGTGACAGGCATCCACTGATTGCTTTCCTTTTTCCATCCGTAGTTCTCGGATGATTGTAATGTGGAGTTTATGTTTTGTCGTTGTAACAAACCATAGCTTGGTAGTGTGATCGCAAAATTGCCTCATGCAACGGGTCTCGTGTTGGAGCCGGGAAGATTCTCTGATTGGACTTGCTTCTTTTTAAATAAATGCTATCTCAGCTCTGCTACTTTGCTAATCTTGGTATTTGTCTTGTAAAGTCGACAGACGAATTTCTCAATTCCCTCAACAACTTCTGAATTAGGTCCAATTAGTGCTATGTGCTAGAGATTCTCGACACATTAATAAAGTTCATCATCATAAATGCCGTCAGGAGATCCTTATCAGCATCGACGAATGCAATCTTTTTTTTTCCCCAGAAAAAAAACTACTAGTATTATCAGCACCACTGAAAGCGTGGAAAGGAGAGAGGGCTGCTGCTTTAGTAGGATCCAGTGCTTGAAAGATTGGCTTGAAATTTATTCTTCTGTGTCTTTGCCTTCTTCTGGTTATAGGGATGTCTTAGACACCTGTCTGGTATGTTAGCTACACCATGCTGATGAGGCCCAGTAAAAGCAAAACAGCTGTCCATGGTGGTGCGCATGCGTGATGTGTTTGACATACTGGGTTGGTGTTTGTGTCACCTTTCTCTTTTTATTGTATAAAGATGGTGTTCTGGCATAGATCTGGGTATCTTCTGCGGAGAGAATAAAGACGTCTGTATCTGGAGTTGCTTGGTCACCACATATCGCCAAAGATATTTCTGCCATTAAGTCTATCCAACGGAAAGCTGCCCGCTTTGTCTTTAATGACTACTCCCGCAACAGTAGCGTCTCTGCTATGCTAGCAGACCTGAACTGACAATCTCTCGAGGAACGCCGTATCATCAATGATTTGACGATGTTTTATAAGATCAATTTCAATTTTGCGAACATTTCTTTCCCA
>NC_090895.1:4944398-4951898 GCF_036669925.1 Montipora capricornis | reverse complement strand
TAATTCAAATGAGTAATCCATTACTATGGGATTGTTTCCTTTTCCTGCATCAGTGCTTTTGATTGTTTCAATAACAATGGAATTAAATGGGCTGACGTGACAGTTTGCCCATGCGCAGAGACGTGAAACTCTCCCTTTAAGCTCCCTATTAGGGACCTTTAGATTCTACGACGAGGACGAGAACGAGTACGAGTTTTGACTGCCCGTTTTTTGCTAAAATACGAAGGAAATTTATAACCCGTACGCTTAATCTTACCCTTTCTTAGCAGTATAGGTTGCTCAGTTATTCTTATTGCTGATAACTGAGCCTTTTTGCTCATCAACAAAAGCCAAAACTGCTACCGTGTTGTTGACTTGTTTTGATTCGACGACATTTTTGCAAAACCTCGTACTAAAATGACGACGGTATCACGTTTTTCCTCGCCAAAATGACGCTGGTTTGCGCGCGCTCACTGTTGCCTTATGAGAAAACCTCGTACTCGTAGTCGTTCTCGTACTAAAATCTAAAGCTCTCTATTGTTTTGCTGACGACGGCCAAGGAAATGGACAAAAGTGAAAAACGCGCTTACAGGGCGTGCAAAGGTATTGTTATTGCCTCTAAATATGCAAATTTGTGACCTTCTTGTTGCCGTCGCTGTTGTCGTTGCTTAAACCTGGTTTACGCTGCGACATAAGCATAAGCATAACGCCGTTCACACATGTTGCATAAGCATAAGAGAAGTGACATAGGCAAGCGCACTTAGCTACAGAAAAAAAGTCGCTGGAAGACAGTACATTCAGACGTCCTCTTAGGGAGTATCAACTTGAATAACCGTGGGCATTAAAAAGCAGCTGACACCTTGGTCTCATGCTTATGTTTATGTTGCACCCGGTTTAAGCAGTTCTAAATGTGACATAAGCATAAGTATAAGAAAAGGGATTGTCCCTACCGGTTACACGTTTCAACCCTTACGGGTTTCTGATTATGCTTATGTCACAGTGTAAACCAGGCTTTAAGCTCCCTATTTTGAAGTGACGTTGTAGCTGCTGTTGACGTTGCCTTTCCTAAAACTCCCTAATAGGGACCTTAAGCAAAGACGACGACGACGGGGATATTCCAAGTCATTCCGCTTGAAAAAGGTGTAAAACCTACCAGGAATGGGGAAGGGGGGGGGGGGGGGGAGAACCTCGTTCCAGTGGGAAGGGGTGGGGGAAAGGTCACTTTTTTTCTGGAGAGTGTAAGGCCTTCCCTAAAAGAGCGAGAGAGTTGCTAAACCTACCACTTTTTCTCTTACCGAAATTAATATCCTTTTTAATTGCGTTTTATCGTGAAATGTCACTTTGAACAGATCACTCGTTGCAGGTCATCGTTGTACCTTTTTGAAGATAACCCAAAACCCTAACCCTTGGCCTAAAACCAACTTTAGGCCTAGAGTTAGCCAAATAGCGGGTGTTAAACATGTTTGAAGGATTTTTCAATAAAATATGCTTTTTTGTACAGTTTAATCATTTATTATGTAAAACCCAACGATTTTATGTTGCCGTGCGTCTGTTCAGAAATTGAAAACTTTTTTTTGTTCTTACCACATTAATTGACGTCATCTGTGATCTATTACTGAACAGACACACGGCAGTATGGAATCCATTTGTTAAATACCTGCGTTTATTGACGTTCACACGTCTCCTAAAAATTAAAACCTTTTCTCTACAATTGTACTGCCTAAGACTTCTTGTAATTGTTAAAAGAGTGAGTTCCGTTTCAGATTAGCCTTAGCTAAGGTCCGTGAAAGAGTCTTGTATATTTACAATAGTAATCCTTTGTGATAAGTCCATTCGGCGTTTGAGGGACCTTACGCCCTGTAATCAAGAAAAAGCTTCCTACATACGACTAAATGTTTCATATCACTTCGATTACCTACCAAAATTTTACAACGTTTTTTCTTTCGTTCTTAAGTGCAGCTGACCAAAATGTTCTTAATGGTTAAAATAAATCCATTTGTCTTCGCTAAAAATTACAATTTCTCCTCGAAATTTCACATTTATGGGTCCTAAAATTGCGACAAGTTAACAAAAATTAACAGCCATTTTCCCCACATCTGCGCTACTTCGAAGCAAGGGTCCTATCCATGATGCCTAATTCCTGTTTTCACATAATACATGTATTGCAAATATCCGAGGAGCTCTAAAAACCTGCCTCTTAAAGAGATTAATCAATTTAAATAAATCAATGAAAACAAAATTTAGGTGCTGACTCACTTTGGATTATTTGAAAGGGAAATTTATCATCAAAGTCAAGTGTGAGGACGAAATTATTCAGGTTTCTTTTGAAAAACAGAAGAGTTAAGGTTGCTTTTTATTTTATGCGTTCAAGTCCTCCAAATTTGCGTACAGTTCATTGTCGTAAATATGCATGTTTAGCAGCCTCTGCAAAAAAAACACACACACACATTGAAAGATGCTTTTCTTTCGATTTAGTTTGCAAAATTACACAACAAAAGAACTCCTCCCCCCCCCCGCCCCCCACCCTCCCTCTTTGTTCAAAACAAGCAGTTATACGTCCCATACATCTCTCACACCTTTCTGCCACCTGCTCGAACCACTTATATGACGTCAAGGTGACCATACTGCTATTCCGTTAGACAGAGAAACTGCAGCCATTTTGTGGTCCCAAGTGACCATAAAAACACCATCTTTTTCGATTCGGTTTACCCTTTTTGTTTAATTAAGCAAAGCAACATAGCTGTCGATCCAGTGAGTGAAAATGCTTCGTTATGACTCGTCCGGTTTGTTTTCACCATTTTGTGATGCATGACCAAAGTGCTTTTGCCACTTACCTATTTAATCACTTGAAATACACAACAAAAACGAGCACTAAAGTATCATCCACGCTCTACGCTCCTGTTAGGTCTACACGTTCAAATTAAAGGACCACTTTTAGTGCCTTCAGTTGATACTGGGTCATGCCTCTGAGGCTATTACGTAAAAAAAGTCACAGCGATATTTTCTTTGTCTCATAATTCTTAAAGAGAAGTTTAATACAAAATAAATATTGATAAATGCCCATAAAGCCTTTGAATCAATTCACAGGACATATAGAAGTTGGCTATTGGCTTGCATTAAAATTTTATAAAGAATCTGACCTTGTGCTGGGTTTCCATTCCTTTTAGCTGTTTTGTTAAATCAGCAAAAGACGGTCTTGCTTCAGGTTCATCTTGCCAGCAATTCAACATGATTTGATACCTTGGGAATAAATTCATTACACTGTTACCTTACTTGTCCTAAAATAAGTCGTATTGAATCAAATTTTATTTATCAAGCTAACTGAAGGCTTTGAATGCAAATGTCAAGGGTATCCAAGTGTGAGATTGGAATACGTAATTTTACAATATTATTTTCGGTGAACCTTGTCGTTTGAGGCAAAATAATGACCTTCACTTTACCTGGTGTTGGCGTCGCAAAGTGACCCCATTATCATAACATCAACTTTAAGTTTACACAACAACAAAAGCGCAAAAGAATGACTCTATTACTTTGTCATTACAATAGTGCATAGTTTTATTTCAAGCAAAATCTTGTGAACGCGGTCAAAGTACTTGATTAACGCGACCATAGAATGAAGTGACTCTCGATACACGTCCAATAAAAACGCATAATGAAGAAAATGTTACTTTGCATACATATCATAATGTGACACTTGGTGTCTACTTAAGCCTATTAAGAACTTCATGTATTACTCTATAGTTACGGTTCTGGGGTAAGGTCTTGCAGCTTTTTCAAATGAAAGAAGTGTGCTAAAAGTTATTTCGCAGTTGGCGAACGATTATTTTTCCACATTAAACTTTTTTGTGCGACATTGCCGTTGAAATAAATGACGTAAAAGTAAAAGATAAACAAAGCAGAGTGTAAAAACAAACAGAAAGGCATTTTTCTTACAAGTCATTGTCAACGTGTTGTGGTTTTGGCATTCTGTAACCTTGCTGAAGCAAATTTGCAATTTTCTTGCCATCCATCCGTGGATAAGGAGAACCACCTAGAAAGAAAAATAAAGAAGGAAATGTTCACTCGCACCCACCATCCCTGTTAACTTCCCATCCACTGCTAACCATGACGACAAAACGCATTTATGACTTAGATTAGGATACCATTGAATCCAAATTCCCTACTCAGTCTGTGTATGGGAAATATTCTAGTTAATTAATCTATTTTTTAATCAGCTGGCTTAAGGCTAATCCTTCTTTGTCTAAGTCGATTCTCACAGTGAATCTACCAAGCAAATCTGAATACCTATTCTCAAGAGGGCACTTGACACTCAATTTTGACACCCAACACGAAGTGTCCCTGCCTTTGCTACCTATTTCTAACAATGGGGTAAGGGTAAAGGTTAGAGTCATTTTAGTTCCGGGTAAATGCAACAGTTAATCGTTACCTGAGGAGCAGCATTTGGGTGACACTTCGTGACGTTAACTGTTTGTATTCCGAGACACGATTGATGTTATAATAATATGTGATCTGCTAATCACCCTTTCTCGCAATCGGAGACTGAATTTCGAAGGGCGCAGCTCAACGAGGTCGGACCGAAGGACCTGTGCTGCCGGCTAGGCGCTCGGCCCCTGAACACGACCCATGTATGACCTCGGAGCACAGCACCACAGCCTGATGGAATAGGCCGAGAGTCGATTTTGAGGAGGGAGGAAAACCGGAGTACCCGGGGAAAACCCTCGGAGTCAGACTGAGATCGACTGAAACTCAGCCCACATACGAACCAAGGCCAGAGTTGAACCCGGGTCACAGAGGTGGGAGACACAGTTGATGACCACTAAACCACCCTGACTCCCCAAAGTCATGGTAAAAGAGCAAGGGGACACTTCGTGACGCTTATTGAAATCCGCGTGCCTCTAATTAGGTACAGTACTGGACATATCAAGTAAGCTATTTCCAAGATGCAAAGTCAAATCCAAAATCAGAATTTTACAATACTTGAAGATGTGATCTCGAAGAGGGTAAAGCAGCAAACTATTGCATGCATAGATTCTTACCTACGGTACAGATTTCATAAAGAAGAACTCCATAACTCCATCTGTTAAAGAATGAAATCACCACAGACTATCATTTTGCAGATTCAAATTTAAGGTCATGCATGGTCGAATGATAGGTCAACTCGATTTTAGACGAAACATCGCCTCTCAACCTTGAAGCGAAAACGAGTAAGTCTACTTACACGTCACTCTTTGTGGTGTATTTTCCATACAGCAGCGATTCATATGCTGTCCACTTAACTGGCAACCGACCCTGGCAGTTGAAGATAACAAACAGAATGGATTATACTTAATCGTTTTATGGTTACGACTTGGAGCAAAAAACACGTCATCTGACGCTTTTGTACCCTTTGAAGGTGAACACTTATCAAGTTGTAAGCTCGAGCTTCCTATACTTTTTTTATGTTCTAGTTTAAAACATTTTGTTACCCTTGTCTTTCTTTCATAAATGTTTTCCTGTTGCACATCTCTAGCCATTCCAAAGTCTGTTACTTTGCATGTTTCTGTTTCTCCAACCAGCACATTACGAGCAGCAAGATCTCGGTGTATGATCTGAAGTGAAGTATTTTTCACATTTTTGGTTAGTTGCAATAAATTTGACAGTAAAAAAGACATTCAGTGGTTGCGGGCATAGCTGTTTCATTGAACAACGTTAATGACATTTGCAATGACACAAGCAATGGCAAGTATCAGTGTCACTGGAGAAGTGGCAGTGGCGATCCCGGATCCAGTGATAATGGCCTATAACAGGCACATGCAGGTGTGACGGCAGCAGCAACGATAATAGAATTAACAATGGCATTGCCAACATGCAATGGCAGCATAATATGGCAACGACAATTGTTGATAACAGATGCTTATGTTGCTATTAATAAGGCTTATACTAATGACTCCATAAACAAGACTAATATCATATCATAGATATCATATCATATCTTTCTTTACCCTTGCATTTTCGGAGTATCTTGGTGTAACTAGTTTGTCCAAGCATTTACCATCCCAACCATGATATACCACAAAGGACAGAACCACAACACCGGGAATTCCGTGTCCTGCTCGTTCTGAATAGTGTGTGGGTTGTTTTAAGTCCCGCAGGGTTTTAAACATTGAAGAGTTGTGACACAGGTAAGGTAAAAGCAAGTTCTGCTACGAGCCTAGAAGGCCCATTAGACGGGCGCCAGCTTATCTCCGCTTTCTGTAGCATGAAACAACTAGGAGTATTTCTACTCCCCCCGCCCCCACTCCTTCCTGGATGGGATGCCAGTCCATCGCATTAACTTCGCCGGTCCCCATTTATACACCTGGGTGGAGAGAGGCACCGTGAGAGTAAAGTGTCTTGCCTAAGAACACAACACAATGTCCCCAGCCAGGACCCGAAGCAGGACTACTCGATCCGGAGTAGAGCGCACAAACCATGGAGTTCTTTTATGTCCCATAGGGTTGTAAACATTGAAGAGTTGTGAGACAGGGCCTACGGCTTATCATCCTAATCTGAGAATACTAGATAGTTAAACCATTTTCAGATGTCATCAGAAAAGTAGCACTTTCTCCTCGGTTATTTAAAGACCCAGAATGTTGGTACTGCCAGAGGTTTGATCCCGCAACCACCTCCCCCACAGTAACTTGGAGCTAAACCAGCTGAACCAACTGGTCGGCGGTATACTTTATTATATGCTATGCAAACTGCTAATTTTGTTTGCTGTATTAACTGCTGAAAGCCATTACACTCATGCTTACCTTTCTTAAAGATAAGTAACTCATCCCATCAGCGATTTGCCAAGCAAATTTCATCAGTTGTTGTGACGTCAGACTGGTTTGGGGTTTGATATCAGGGTCTTTGTAGTAAATGTCATTCAATCCTCGGCTCTTTCTCAGGTAACCCAACAGATCACCATAAGGGACATACTCAATCAGCACCAACAGGCGGTCTACGAGAAATATTATGACATTTATTCAACAGGTATTATCTCTATGGGTCCTTTTGTTTGTCAACGTACAGTTCTCTCATCTCCTCTCCTCTATGTTCGACTTGGTAAGTGATTCCGTCATGTTGCGTTGCTAGCGCTTACGAGTATTTTAATTTTAGGAAGATTTGACAAGTTTCACTGAATAAACCGGAGAAAAATTCAACTATTTCTTTGAGCCTTCATTCGAAATCCTAAAATACAACAATTGTCTACGGTCATTTCAGTGTCTTTTTGATACCAAGGGTTAGCTTTGCTCATAAACGAGATGACAAATCTGTTTTTAGGTCAACCGCAACATTTCATAATGTATTACAACTAATTTCCCAAGCCATTGTTTACCGCAGCGTTCTTTTAACTCGGTTTTGTCCGCCTTGTGAAAGCTCCTACTCCTGCTCTCTTAAACGGCCGCGTACAGGTAATTTAAGAAACGTCTTTATAAGTTGACAACGGAAATATGGACACCTAGTAACATAAATTTCAAAAAACGCAATAACTTTTGATCAAAACAGCCTATTCAG
>NC_090895.1:4929398-4939398 GCF_036669925.1 Montipora capricornis | reverse complement strand
TATATCAGCAAGTCACTGTGTTGCTAATCAAGGGGCACAAAAAAAGTATAAATGTTTAAGAGTAAAAAGAAAAAAACATTGACAAATCGCAGGCAAGCTGTTTTCTTTGTTAAGGGAAAAAATTCAAAGGGGAGCGGCAGACGTCATAGTGTCAACTGCCCTATGGCAGAAAAGATTACTGACGAACATTTCCCATCATCAGGAAATATTTGAATTAATCTTGCTTTAAACCAAAAGCTGTTTTTCGGAACACACACGACCTTCGTCTTCGAGAAGTTTGGCAACGAATCTTTGCGGGGCTTGCTAGGTCGCAATGGTACAATGCTCAAATGGTGACGCACAACCAAAAGGAGCTCATGAGAGACCTTTTGTTTCTCGCCCCCACCCAATAAATGATGATGACGTAACTTGAAAATCACCTATTTGGCCCCCTCCCGTTTTCTTTTTGGTTCTTCCCATAAAAAACCTCGCCTGTCCGAAATAATGTTTCATTTGTTTCATGGCAATTACTTAAAAAAGGAAAAGAAAGAAGTAGTAATAATAAACGCAGGCTAAATTTGAAGAACTAACATGTTTGCGTACTCTTCGATGTGTCGTTAGGGCATACAAGGTCGCAGAAGATAAAGATAGAAGAATTTTTACGACGTGAGTTTTAAAAGCAAAAATGCAAAATGATTTAATAGACTGATATTGTTTTTTTCTATTTCTGAAACACCTTTTGCCATTTCCAGCAAGTTAAAGCATGAGTTGTATTATTTCACAACGTAGAAAAACCTCGATATTCTAGGTTAATTAATGTACAGTCAACTCTCTCTAAGACGCACACCATCGGGACCGCCTCAGATGTTTTTGCTTTGAGAGGTTTCCTGCTCATAGAGAGTTGACCCCAGGAATTTTAAGATAATAATGCTTGAACCTGTGTGCACAGTGAATACGCGTCTGTTTAAAGTTTTTTTTTCACTTATCTACTTGAACGAAAACCCACAAAATGGACACAAAACATTTACAAAATTGAGTCTCTTGTCGTATTACAAACAGTAAACAGTACATTCTGCAAAAGGGAACATAACCACCTTGACTTAGGACTGTCTTTCGCGGCACTGTGTTCAAAAATATGTCAGTTTTTCTATTTAAAAAAAATATTGGTAAAAGCAAGTTAAGTTAATAGCTTCTAACAGCCATGGCTTTGGTGGACATGCACTTAAGAAGAAAAGAAATCTGTGATCGTGGATTGTTTCAGGTGCAACAGTTTAAAATACTAAATGCGCTGACCAACGCTGGTTAATTTTGATACGAGAATTCCTTTAGGTCGTCAACTAGTCTAAAGCTTCTGTAGGGGATTTGATGGTTGGATCCGGCGGTTCAGTGTCCACAACTTGGCCTTCTTCGTCACTTTCTGCAACCACTACAACTTTGCTGGCAGGTTCCTCGGATTCTTTTTGATAGAGATCGATGGCTTCATCCCTTAGTCGTTGTCGCTAGTTGGGGAGGGTGATATGAACAGGAGGCTCACATGATGGAATCTCTTGGTCAGCAGTTACGTATTCTCCAGCTGTTGTCTCGCCTTCACTAATTCGTCGTACAAGCTCTGCGTATTCTTGATCCTCTTCTTCCTCAGATCTCTCGTTATTCTGTACCACATTGGGAAATCCACATTACTCGAAGCACTTCTGAACAATTTCTTTTGGTACCTCATCCCAGGCCTGTTTGATCCACCTTATTGCCTGTAAAACATTAACTTTCTTGTCGATATCTGGAGCTGTTAGTCCGCGTTAACACGTGAAACAACAAATTTCAGGAGACGTCAACAAGCTAAGAGCTGTCAATTAAACGTCTGGTGTTAAAAATAGTCACGTACAAGAATTCGTCTTCCCTAAATCGTAATTTTCGGTCACATTCAGATCCTCACAAGTGTACGTTGACGATTTCAAAGTGTCCGTTGTCCGTCTTATGGAGGTGTCCGTCTTATAGAGAGTTTGGTTATAGTAAAATGACTAAGAAACGGCCGGGACCAGCACCAGGCGTCCGTCTTATAGAGGTGTCCGTTAAGAGAGAGTTGACTGTACTCGTTTCCTATATCTATTTTACCTATTGATTGTAAACAGTTGAAGGACATTTTGAAGTGTCATTGTAATTGCTCTAATCGATCATTATCGCCAAGAGTCATTGCAAGCGCTGCTCAAAACATATGTTTCAGAAATTTCCCAATTATTTATTCATCTCCTGCAGGATATGGTACCGTTAGCTCGTCAGGCTGACCAGCTCTAAGATGGCCTTATTTCCCGAATATGGTTAAGCAATCCAGTGCAATCACATTGCCATGGGTCTGAGTCCTTTAATTAACTGCTTACGTTGCTCGCAACTGTGATGATAGAGTCTTTGCTTTTCTTAAATGCAAAGTAAAGGAAAAGTCACTTTATTTAATGCCGGTAGTTCCTTCGGTCACGAAACTGGTATCAATGGAAGCCGACCGTGCTCCCTTTACTCCCCTTTCTCTGTCAGTGCTCCGTTTTAAGGACATTTAAAGCTACAGCCACACGGATCAGAGGAAAGTCGAAACAGACCTTGAAGTCACCGAGGATCGAGCCGGGGACCTCTCGCTCTGAAAGCTGCGCATTAAGCAACTGAGCTACGACTGCCTGCAGTTAGTTTATTTTTGAAGAATAATGAAGCATACTAACGGTTACCAAGGAAACTTAACCCGGGTGCGTCATTTTTTTTTTTTTGTCAGAACGAAGTTGCGATGGAAGAGCTTAGTCCTACTAACGATCCACCAAGTAGTTCTTATCAGCAGTTAACTATCCCCATTGAACCTGCAGACATGCCCTTACAAGGGACTACCCATTATGACGTAGGACCAAGTGGCCCTAATAACTCGGCTCGAAATGTTGAATATACACCCCTTGATATAAGAAAAGGGTCATGGGAAGTAACAAGAAAAGACGTCAAAGTGGAGAAAATCGTTGGTAAAGGTGCTTTTGGCCAGGTTGCCAAGGGAACGGCAAAGAACCTTCCATTCCATTCTGGCACAACAACTGTGGCTGTTAAAATGCTGAAAGGTAAAATTCTTTTTTCTTAATAGTTTTGGTTTAGGAACCAACGGTCAGTCCTTCGTTGTGTAGAGAACAAACATGTGTAATCCGCGAATGTAGCTACGGCGTACTTTGAGAGAAATTTTCTGTTATTTCTTACACCTTGCGTTTGGCAATAATTTACTTGAATTTGACCTCGAACTCACGAAGAGACAAGAATGAGCTTTGATGACAAGTACACGTAGTACAATTAATGCAAATTTTACCTTTGTCTTTTTTTATGTTTATTTGGTTTAGCAAACGCTCCTGCGTCAGACAAGAGAGACTTGAAATCCGAACTTGAGCTGATGAAGACCCTCAAGCCTCATCCACATGTTATCAAACTATTGGGATGCGTCACTGAAACTGGTAAATGCATCTATGGATTATACAATGATGCTACTGCAATAGAAAAAAAACAAAACTCTCCTCAATAAATGGTCAGTTGTTCCAAACCAAAACAGTTCCCACCTTAATTTAGCCTCAGCATTACAACAGGATATCGCATAGTAAATACAATCGTAACGTGAACCCCTCTTCGCCTTGCAAAAGTGCGAAATGTTCAATCTAAAGTATTGTTTAAGAAACGAGCAGTAGTGTTATGTCGACCTGCGAGTTTATTGAACGGCTTCAAAAGCACTCCACAGAAAGTGTGTCCCTCTGAAGTCCGAACGAAGGGACAAATTTAAATGGTGGATGGAAAACATTAGCTTCCTAAGAAAAGAAGCTAAGCTTTATTAGTATGCTTTATGTAAAGAATTCAGATGAGGAATGTTTTATCAGTTTGTTAAAGCTCAGGCGCGTGACATTTTTTCGGTGACCTAATAGGCTGTTTTGATCAAAAGTTACTGCGTTTTTGAAATTTACGTTACTAGCTTTCCATATTTCCGTTGTCAACTTATTAAAGACGTTTCTTAAATTACCTGTACGCGGCGTTTAAGAGAGCAGGAGTAGAAACTTTCACAAGGTGGACAAAACCGAGTTAATAAAACGCTGCGGTAAACAATGGCTTGGGAAATTAGTTGTAATACATTATGAAATGTTGCGGTTGACCTAAAAACAGATTTGTCATCTCTTTTCTGAGCAAAGCTAACCCTTGGTATAAAGAAGACACTGAAATGCCCTTAGACAATTGTTTTATTTTTGGATTTCGAATGAAGACTCAAAGAAATAGTTGAATTTTCTTCCGGTTTGTTCAGTGAAACTTGTCAAATCTTCGTGAAATTAAAATACTCGTAAGCAACGTGACATCACGGAATCACATACCTAATCAAACAAAGAGGAGAGGAGATGAGAGAACTGAACGTGGACAAACAAACGGACCGCTAGAGTTAGTGCCTGCTGAATAAAAGTCATAATATTTCTCGTAGACCCCCTGTTGGTGCTGATTGAGTATGTCCCTTATGGTGATCTGTTGGGTTACCTGAGAAAGAGCCGAGGATTGAATGACATTTACTACAAAGACCCTGATATCAAACCCCAAACCAGTCTGACGTCACAACAACTGATGAAATTTGCTTGGCAAATCGCTGATGGGATGAGTTACTTATCTTTAAGAAAGGTAAGCATGAGTGTAATGGCTTTCAGCAGTTAATACAGCAAACAAAATTAGCAGTTTGCATAGCATATAATAAAGTATACCGCCGACCAGTTGGTTCAGCTGGTTTAGCTCCAAGTTACTGTGGGGGAGGTGGTTGCGGGATCAAACCTCTGGCAGTACCAACATTCTGGGTCTTTGATTAACCGAGGACAAAGTGCTACCTTTCTGATGACATCTGAAAATGGTTTAACTATCTAGTATTCTCAGATTAGGATGATAAGCCGTAGGCCCTGTCTCACAACTCTTCAATGTTTACAACCCTATAGGACGTAGAAGACCCCATGGTTAGTGCGCTCTACTCCGGATCGAGTAGTCCGGGTTCGGGTCCCGGCCGGGGACAATGGGTTGTGTTCTTGGGCAAGAGACTTTGCTCTCACGGTGCCTCTCTCCACTCAGGTGTATAAATGGGGACCGGCGAAGTTAATGCGATGGACTGGCATCCCATCCAGGAAGGAGTGGGGGCGGGGGGAGTAGAAATACTCCTAGTTGTTTCATGCTACAGAAAGCGGAGATAAGCTGGCGCCCGTCTAATGGGCCTTCTAGGCTCGTAGCAGAACTTGCTTTTACCTTACCTGTGTCACAACTCTTCAATGTTTAAAACCCTGCGGGACTTAAAACAACCCACACACTATTCAGAACGAGCAGGACACGGAATTCCCGGTGTTGTGGTTCTGTCCTTTGTGGTATATCATGGTTGGGATGGTAAATGCTTGGACAAACTAGTTACACCAAGATACTCCGAAAATGCAAGGGTAAAGAAAGATATGATATGATATCTATGATATGATATTAGTCTTGTTTATGGAGTCATTAGTATAAGCCTTATTAATAGCAACATAAGCATCTGTTATCAACAATTGGCATTGCCATATTATGCTGCCATTGCATGTTGGCAATGCCATTGTTAATTCTATTATCGTTGCTGCTGCCGTCACACCTGCATGTGCCTGTTATTTGCCATTATCACTGGATCCGGGATCGCCACTGCCACTTCTCCAGTGACACTGATATTTCCCATTGCTTGTGTCATTGCAAATGTCATTCACGTTGTTCAATGAAACGGCTATGCCCGCAACCACTGAATGTCTTTTTCACTGTCAAATTTATTGCAACTAACCAATAATGTGAAAAATACTTTACTTCAGATCATACACCGAGATCTTGCTGCTCGTAATGTGCTGGTTGGAGAAACAGAAACATGCAAAGTAACAGACTTTGGAATGGCTAGAGATGTGCAACAGGAAAACATTTATGAAAGAAAGACAAGGGTAACAAAATGTTTTAAACTAGAACATAAAAAAAGTATAGGAAGCTCGAGCTTACAACTTGATAAGTGTTCACCTTCAAAGGGTACAAAAGCGTCAGATGACGTGTTTTTTGCTCCAAGTCGTAACCATAAAACGATTAAGTATAATCCATTCTGTTTGTTATCTTCAACTGCCAGGGTCGGTTGCCAGTTAAGTGGACAGCATATGAATCGCTGCTGTATGGAAAATACACCGCAAAGAGTGACGTGTAAGTAGACTTACTCGTTTTCGCTTCAAGGTTGAGAGGCGATGTTTCGTCTAAAATCGAGTTGACCTATCATTCGACCATGCATGACCTTAAATTTGAATCTGCAAAATGATAGTCTGTGGTGATTTCATTCTTTAACAGATGGAGTTATGGAGTTCTTCTTTATGAAATCTGTACCGTAGGTAAGAATCTATGCATGCAATAGTTTGCTGCTTTACCCTCTTCGAGATCACATCTTCAAGTATTGTAAAATTCTGATTTTGGATTTGACTTTGCATCTTGGAAATAGCTTACTTGATATGTCCAGTACTGTACCTAATTAGAGGCACGCGGATTTCAATAAGTGTCACGAAGTGTCCCCTTGCTCTTTTACCATGACTTTGGGGAGTCAGGGTGGTTTAGTGGTCATCAACTGTGTCTCCCACCTCTGTGACCCGGGTTCAACTCTGGCCTTGGTTCGTATGTGGGCTGAGTTTCAGTCGATCTCAGTCTGACTCCGAGGGTTTTTCCCCGGGTACTCCGGTTTTCCTCCCTCCTCAAAATCGACTCTCGGCCTATTCCATCAGGCTGTGGTGCTGTGCTCCGAGGTCATACATGGGTCGTGTTCAGGGGCCGAGCGCCTAGCCGGCAGCACAGGTCCTTCGGTCCGACCTCGTTGAGCTGCGCCCTTCGAAATTCAGTCTCCGATTGCGAGAAAGGGTGATTAGCAGATCACATATTATTATAACATCAATCGTGTCTCGGAATACAAACAGTTAACGTCACGAAGTGTCACCCAAATGCTGCTCCTCAGGTAACGATTAACTGTTGCATTTACCCGGAACTAAAATGACTCTAACCTTTACCCTTACCCCATTGTTAGAAATAGGTAGCAAAGGCAGGGACACTTCGTGTTGGGTGTCAAAATTGAGTGTCAAGTGCCCTCTTGAGAATGGGTATTCAGATTTGCTTGGTAGATTCGCTGTGAGAATCGACTTAGACAAAGAAGGATTAGCCTTAAGCCAGCTGATTAAAAAATAGATTAATTAACTAGAATATTTCCCATACACAGACTGAGTAGGGAATTTGGATTCAATGGTATCCTAATCTAAGTCATAAATGCGTTTTGTCGTCATGGTTAGCAGTGGATGGGAAGTTAACAGGGATGGTGGGTGCGAGTGAACATTTCCTTCTTTATTTTTCTTTCTAGGTGGTTCTCCTTATCCACGGATGGATGGCAAGAAAATTGCAAATTTGCTTCAGCAAGGTTACAGAATGCCAAAACCACAACACGTTGACAATGACTTGTAAGAAAAATGCCTTTCTGTTTGTTTTTACACTCTGCTTTGTTTATCTTTTACTTTTACGTCATTTATTTCAACGGCAATGTCGCACAAAAAAGTTTAATGTGGAAAAATAATCGTTCGCCAACTGCGAAATAACTTTTAGCACACTTCTTTCATTTGAAAAAGCTGCAAGACCTTACCCCAGAACCGTAACTATAGAGTAATACATGAAGTTCTTAATAGGCTTAAGTAGACACCAAGTGTAACATTATGATATGTATGCAAAGTAACATTTTCTTCATTATGCGTTTTTATTGGACGTGTATCGAGAGTCACTTCATTCTATGGTCGCGTTGACCAAGTACTTTGACTGTGTCCACAAGACTTTGCTTGAAATATAACTATGCACTATTGTAATGACAAAGTAATAGAGTCATGCTTTTGCGCCTTTGTTGTCGTGTAAACTTAAAGTTGATGTTATAATAATAGGGTCACTTTGCGACGCCAACACCAGGCAAAGTCAAGGTCATTATTTTGCCTCAAACGACAAGGATGACCGAAAATAATATTGTAAAATTACGTATTCCAATCTCACACTTGGATACCCTTGACATTTGCATTCAAAGCCTTCAGTTAGCTTGATAAATAAAATTTGATTCAATACGACTTATTTTAGGACAAGTAAGGTAACAGTGTAATGAATTTATTCCCAAGGTATCAAATCATGTTGAATTGCTGGCAAGATGAACCTGAAGCAAGACCGTCTTTTGCTGATTTAACAAAACAGCTAAAAGGAATGGAAACCCAGCACAAGGTCAGATTCTTTATAAAATTTTAATGCAAGCCAATAGCCAACTTCTATATGTCCTGTGAATTGATTCAAAGGCTTTATGGGCATTTATCAATATTTATTTTGTATTAAACTTCTCTTTAAGAATTATGAGACAAAGAAAATATCGCTGTGACTTTTTTTACGTAATAGCCTCAGAGGCATGACCCAGTATCAACTGAAGGCACTAAAAGTGGTCCTTTAATTTGAACGTGTAGACCTAACAGGAGCGTAGAGCGTGGATGATACTTTAGTGCTCGTTTTTGTTGTGTATTTCAAGTGAGTTAAATAGGTAAGTGGCAAAAGCACTTTGGTCATGCATCACAAAATGGTGAAAACAAACCGGACGAGTCATAACGAAGCATTTTCACTCACTGGATCGACAGCTATGTTGCTTTGCTTAATTAAACAAAAAGGGTAAACCGAATCGAAAAAGATGGTGTTTTTATGGTCACTTGGGACCACAAAATGGCTGCAGTTTCTCTGTCTAACGGAATAGCAGTATGGTCACCTTGACGTCATATAAGTGGTTCGAGCAGGTGGCAGAAAGGTGTGAGAGATGTATGGGACGTATAACTGCTTGTTTTGAACAAAGAGGGAGGGTGGGGGGGGGGAGGAGTTCTTTTGTTGTGTAATTTTGCAAACTAAATCGAAAGAAAAGCATCTTTCAATGTGTGTGTGTGTTTTTTTTTTTGCAGAGGCTGCTAAACATGCATATTTACGACAATGAACTGTACGCAAATTTGGAGGACTTGAACGCATAAAATAAAAAGCAACCTTAACTCTTCTGTTTTTCAAAAGAAACCTGAATAATTTCGTCCTCACACTTGACTTTGATGATAAATTTCCCTTTCAAATAATCCAAAGTGAGTCAGCACCTAAATTTTGTTCTCATTGATTTATTTAAATTGATTAATCTCTTTAAGAGGCAGGTTTTTAGAGCTCCTCGGATATTTGCAATACATGTATTATGTGAAAACAGGAATTAGGCATCATGGATAGGACCCTTGCTTCGAAGTAGCGCAGATGTGGGGAAAATGGCTGTTAATTTTTGTTAACTTGTCGCAATTTTAGGACCCATAAATGTGAAATTTCGAGGAGAAATTGTAATTTTTAGCGAAGACAAATGGATTTATTTTAACCATTAAGAACATTTTGGTCAGCTGCACTTAAGAACGAAAGAAAAAACGTTGTAAAATTTTGGTAGGTAATCGAAGTGATATGAAACATTTAGTCGTATGTAGGAAGCTTTTTCTTGATTACAGGGCGTAAGGTCCCTCAAACGCCGAATGGACTTATCACAAAGGATTACTATTGTAAATATACAAGACTCTTTCACGGACCTTAGCTAAGGGTAATCAGAAACGGAACTCACTCTTTTAACAATTACAAGAAGTCTTAGGCAGTACAATTGTAGAGAAAAGGTTTTAATTTTTAGGAGACGTGTGAATGTCAATAAACGCAGGTATTTTTAAGTTGTTTAGAACTGTGTTCTCGTTAACAAATGGATTCCATATTGCCGTGTGTCTGTTCAGTAATAGATCACAGATGACGTCAATTAATGTGGTAAGAACAAAAAAAAGTTTTCAATTTCTGAACAGACGCACGGCAACATAAAATCGTTGGGTTTTACATAATAAATGATTAAACCGTACGAAAAAGCATATTTTATTGCAAAATCCTTCAAACATATTTAACACCCGCTATTTGGCTAACTCTA
>NC_090895.1:4909398-4924398 GCF_036669925.1 Montipora capricornis | reverse complement strand
ACGTTTTTGCAAACGTTGGCCGTGTAGCACTTATATTTCAACAGACTTAACTGACTAGAGTGTAATGTGAAGTGATAAATTTCTACCACATATGAACCATGTGAGCGTTGGCCCTACTGATGGAAATGGGCCCACACAAGGACAGAGACAAAAACTCTAACCAGGATGGGAACATTTTCCCACTGGGATATCTGAGAAAAAGCCGCAGATTGATTGACGCTTACTACAAAGACTCGGATGTCAAACCTTAAACCAGTGTGACGTCACGGCAGCTAAATGAAATTTGCTTGGCAAATCGCTGATGGGATGAGCTACTTATTTTTAAGGACGGAGCCTACTATTGTTATTGCGCATACCTTCTGCGCATCTCGAGATACTCGGGTTTCCTATCATTGATGCTTACCAATACTTTAATATTTTTGCGTGGTTTAAAACTATCCGGAGAAAGTGGATCTTCGTAAGTACTCTTGGTATCCAAGAAAGAAAATTGGGGGTAATCCAGCATTTCTGCGAGATAATTAAGCTTCAATTTGAGATAGAACGCCATACACTACATTGTGTTTTACAAATACTATTTATCAATTATCTTTGAAAAATGCGTGGTTACACCCAATTTTCTTTTTAGATTTCAATAACACTTGTTAAGATCTACATTTGCTGCATAATCACAAAACGGGGCAAAAGTACCTTTGAAGTAGTAGGCACCATCCGTAAGAAAGGTAAGCATGAGTGTAATGGCTTTCAGCAGTTAATGCAGCAAACACAACTAGCAGTTTGCATTGCATATAATCATTTGTTAGTATACTGACGACCAGTTGGCTCAGCTGGTTTAGCCTCAAACTACTGTGCGGGATCAAGACTCCGGCCATACCAACACTCACGGTTTTTAATTAAGTGAGCAGAAAGTGCTGCCATTGTATTGACATCTGCAAATGGTTAAGTTCTTTAGTCTTCTCAGATTAGGACGATAAACCGTAGGTCCTGTCTCATAACCTTTCCAAAGTTTATAACCCTGTGGGACGTAAAAGAGGGTAAATGCTTCACTTATGTCCAGGTTTGACCCTAATAAGATGCACGCCCAATTTTGACATCCAACACAAAGTGTCCCTTTCAGTCTAAGCATTTGCTACCTATTTTCAACAATAAGGTAAGGGTAAAGTTAGCGTTATTTTTAACTTTGGGTAAATTCAGCAGTTAATCTTCACTTAAATAGAAGCGTTTGGTTGACACTTTGTGACATAAATTGTCTGTATTCTGAGACACAAGTGATGCTGAAGTTGGCTAGAAGAGCAAGGGGACACTTCGTGACGCTTATTGAAATCCGCGTGCATCTAATTAGGGTCAAACCTGGACATATCTCAAATGCTTGGGAGGGTAAATGCTTGAGGATACTAGCTACACCTAGATACTAAAAAAATGCCAGGGTAAAGAAAAATATGAGATAATATCTATGATAGTCATGTTTATGACGCTTTCCTTGACTGTATTAGGTACAGAAGGTATATGAACTATTATTAAATTCTAAACCTCGGATAATGCATTTCGCGTGCTCCGATTGGTTCACTCAATCTCGGTTATCAGCTCATATACCTCGGTTTGACCTTATATGGTAAATGATTGCGTTGAGCGTTGCTAAACTAAAAATGTTTTCGTCGGACTGCCAAATTTCTTTTTGAATAAAGTCAAGTTTGGAAAGTTTGGATCAATTCCGACGTTTAGAAGTACGCAAGAAGGCAAGAAATGTTTTTGTGATGAGCCTGCGTCTGTCTGACAACAAGGTATTACACAACATCGCATCAGTTCTCATCAAGTTTTTTTCGATTTCGCTCGGATTTGCTCGCTTTTTCCGCTCGTATTTCGTACTTGCAAATTTTTGGAGTTGAAGGAATTTAATAAAACAATTATTCCATTTGCGCTTGATGGATATGAGACTGGTTATAGCCAACTCGGCGCTACGCGCCTCGTTGGCTATTTACCATCTCATATCCAACGCGCGCTCATGGAATAATTGTTAAATAGCCTGTGTCCGGCAAGCCCATGAAAATTCTGGAAATCTGATCGATATCCGTAGTTCGGTTTTTAATCCCTTATGATAACCGATTCTTTAGTTTTTCCTTTAGTTGTCATAATTGCCATAAATACAATAATCTGGCAATGGTTGGTCAACGGCTAGCAAAACAACGACAATATACATTGAACTAGATATACTGTTAACTAGGTTAGCAAATTACAGCAAATTAGCTAATAAAAACAGAAAAGTAACAAAGTAACATTAATTAAGTACAATACTAGCTTTGAAATGGTTGATAGATGATACATGTATCACTGAAAAAGGAAGACCGTTCCACACCGGGCTTGTTCTTGGGAAGAACGAATATTTATATGCATTTACTGACGATGACAGGGGCATAAATTTAACCTGTAATCTCCTGAAAACCTAGGTTTATTTCGGCTGGGAAAGAAATGTTCGCAAAATTGAAATTGATCTTATAAAACATCGTCAAATCATTGATGATACGGCGTTCCTCGAGAGATTGTCAGTTCAGGTCTGCTAGCATAGCAGAGACGCTACTGTTGCGGGAGTAGTCATTAAAGACAAAGCGGGCAGCTTTCCGTTGGATAGACTTAATGGCAGAAATATCTTTGGCGATATGTGGTGACCAAGCAACTCCAGATACAGATCCTATTCTCCAGATACAGCTGTCTTCATTCTCTCCTTCAGAAGATACCCAGATCTATGCCATAACACCATCTTTGTACAACAAGAAAGCAAGGTGACACAAACACCAACATCACGCATGCGCACAATCATGGACAGCTGTTTTGGTTTTGCTGGGCCTCATCAGCATGGTGTAGCTAACATACCAGACAGGTGTCTAAGACATCCCTATAACCAGAAGAAGGCAAAGACACAGAAGAATAAATTTCAAGCCAATCTTTCAAGCACTGGATCCTACTAAAGCAGCAGCCCTCTCTTCTTTCCACGCTTTCAGTGGTGCTGATAATACTAGTATTTGTTTTTTCTGGGGAAAAAAAAAGATTGCATTCGTCGATGCTGATAAGGATCTCCTGACGGCATTTATGATGATGAACTTTATTAATGTGTCGAGAATCTCTAGCACATAGCACTAATTGGACCTAATTCAGAAGTTGTTGAGGGAATTGAGAAATTCGTCTGTCGACTTTACAAGACAAATACCAAGATTAGCAAAGTAGCAGAGCTGAGATAGCATTTATTTAAAAAGAAGCAAGTCCAATCAGAGAATCTTCCCGGCTCCAACACGAGACCCGTTGCATGAGGCAATTTTGCGATCACACTACCAAGCTATGGTTTGTTACAACGACAAAACATAAACTCCACATTACAATCATCCGAGAACTACGGATGGAAAAAGGAAAGCAATCAGTGGATGCCTGTCACGACAAAAGTTCTACCCTCACCTGAAGCAATCACCCGGTTAGTTAAATTAAATGTGGTTGTTCTCAACAAAGATGCTTCACGAACCGCTGCCAGTGCTGTAAAACTGGGCTCACCTGCAAAGAAGTTTGCTCCTACTCTGACGCTGACGAGATCTGCGAAAATGTTCAGGATGAAAACCTCGGGGGCTGTGAAAATGACAGTGACGATGATGATGCTGTTGATGATGAAAAATTTGACACTGATATGAAACATACCTATTTAAAATACATGTACCTTATAGTTTTCAAGTACAAATCATGTATTGATTCTGAAAATATTTTCAAGTCATAATGAGATGGGGAGACTATGCCCAAAGAAATCAGGAATTCTTGATGTAGCCTCGTTTCCAGGATTAAGTCAAGTGAGCAATGATTGTCTCCCTTACTTTTTGTAGATATGTCCCAGACATTGTATGCCACATTGTCACTAAGTTTGGACGAGAGATATTCAAATAAAGCAACAATCAAAGCAAGGTGACACGCGCTGACACCAACCCGGTAAGGGAAACAAATCACGCAGGGGCACAACCATTTCAACCGGTCAATTAGCAGCCATGGACAGCTGTTTCGGCTTTGCTGGGCCTCATCAGCATGACGTAGAAGCATAGCATTCAAATAAAGTCGACAAATCATGAATTTATATTCTAGCCTCGTTTTCATGCTTATTAACCATATCGCTTATTTACACCCTAAAAACCGTTGGAGCGAATTACAAAATTGGCGACAACGTTTTTCTTAGTCAGTAGGGTCCACTGAACACTTTCCGCTTGCATTCTTCATAAGATTCCCACGGGATTACACTTTCTCCCTGACTACATGGCCGTGTAGCCGCGTCGAACTACAGAAAGAGCGTGAAAACGTAAGCCTTATTTATGCTTAGGTATGATGGTCTGACCTGGCTTAAGTCTGCGATCCAGTCAACAACCAGTCCCTGTTTTATTTTTCGCAACGTAAAACAAAACTTCTCTTCACTCGCGGAAGGTTACACATAAAAAAGGTACAACAGAATAAGCTATTTAAACTTAAATTGAAACGAAAAACAATAATTTGAATAACAAAAGAAAAACACCATTACCCAATGGGAAGCTTAATTAAATATTCCTGTGAAGAGGTGTCAGTGTGCATACATTAAAAATTAGCAACCGTCAAACGTTCTTTTTTCTTTTCTTTTTTTTTACAATAACAACACCCTGGTCAGCGGTCAACTTAAAAAGGAAACAGCTGTCCTCGATAGGGTCCAACTTGAACCCGCGATATGGTCACGTGATACTGGTCAGTGGCTACCTTGTTTTGACAGGTGTCAATTGACCAGAACATTGATGTCTAATATCAAAGATGTATGCTGTAAATTAGCTAGAGTGTCGGCTGGAGTATTGCCTCCTCGATGAGCTCTAAACTTGAGCCCGTGATATGTTCACGTGATACTGGTCACATTGACCAGTGAGGGGTGGACGGACGTTCGGTCAAACGGTGACCAAAACCAAATTTTCTCGCATCCATGAGTTACCATATTAGGGCCGTTTATACGAGGGAAAATTAGCCGCGGCTTAGACTGACACAGGGCGCGAACTAGGCCATTTATACGAGTGTGGCTTATATAAGACGCGAAATGCTCGAATAAATGGTTTGAGGTTAAGTTCGCGGCCAACTGGTCCAATGATGACGTAATTTACTTTGATTCTTTGTTTTGGTCTAATTTGTTGTGAAGCAAGATTTGCGACTTTACAAGATAAATGGCTCGAGTAAGCAAACAAGCGAAGAAAAATTATTAAACTAAAGTTTTAAATGTACAGTATGGTGTCCTTTGTCAGCGAGATCCTTGGTCCACGGCTTTTACGAACATGATATTTATTTCCTCGTTAACTAAAATACCACCAAAAACAATTGTGTCCGATAATTTCTTGACTATTCTTCTTTCACATGACGAAATTTCGGCTTTTACGTTATCGGCGATTGTACGGAATTCAAGTTTGTTGACGGGTGTGTTAATTTGTCTTTCTAGAGTGCCTCTACTTATGTGGCTCCGTAACTTACATGGCCATGTTTACTTGCATTGGCTTGTGTAAAGATAGAACGCAACGTGTCTTTTGCAGAACAGGTTTACAGATAAACTTTTTTCTGCAGTTGGGAACGAATTTGCTGCAGAGTTTTAAACTTTTGTTTTATCGACTCATGAAGAACATCAACAATTTTCGCATACAATTAGGAGTCCTTGGTCCGCGACTTATACTACTTATGACCCCAGAGAACTTAAATCTCGCAAAGCAGATAAAGAAAACCTTCCATAAATGGAAAAGGTCTTTGCTTTAATTGAGTATTTTCAAAATTTTCATTATACATGTTTACGAACGGGTTACCTTCTTTTGTATGTATAAAATACCTATACGGTATTATAATGAAATGGAGTTTGTGTTGGGACACGGTCAACTGAAAATAAAATCATATTCTATACTCACAACGACATCCAATACGACTGTAGCTGAGATATATCAAGGATAATAAAGAATTAATAAATTTTCATGTTCGTACAGAAATTATCGGGATTCACAGGTATTTTTTTTGCGCTGCTGACCAAGGACCAAATTCGCGGACGAAGGGCTCGTGATTACGTTCACCTTTTTTCGAATTACAAGAAAAATATTTCAGTTTGGAACTTGCCAATTTAATATTATCGCAAGAGACGGGAAAATTTCAGTTCGTGGCGTTTTGATCCAGGTGAGATATTTAAGATTATCCTTTTTTCTTGCGGCCCACGGATACCATACTGTAATCCAGTATCGATCCAGTAAAGTCGTAAACGAACACTTGCGGGGTGCAGGAGAACTTACAGTGGCTGAAGTGACGCAATTATCAGGTTGCTAAGCAATTTCAGTACCACTACTACAAATAGTAAGAGGCTGTTTGTCTTCCGGGGCACTCCATATTCACTTTTTCGCTGGATCTCCTTCTTTTGCAACACGTGATTTGTTGCTCGCGTTTGCCTTTTTTCTCAGGCGAATGGACGGGAGCAAAAAAGGGAAGCCTGGGCTATAATAACAAAAACAAGTGCATGGGCAGGAGCCGTTCAAGCCTCGGAAAACGCTTGAGTACATTTATACGAACACTTTTCCGTCTAAGGTAAACCGCGGCCAAGACAAACACAGCCCCAAACCCCTCGGCCAGGATAAGCCGCAGCTTGAGCTACATTGTAGCTGCGGATGGAGTAAGCCGGAAACTTCGATTTTGTACCATTTAAACGGGGTGTTCGCGTTTTATGTAAGCCTCGGCTAGTACAAGCCGCGGCTAATTTTACCTCTCGTATAAACCACCCCATTTTGTTAACTATGGTGCTTCGCACGCGGGCCTTCCGCGCGCTTAACTCCGCTATTTTATTCTCCACTTATATTCATCTCCAAAGGAGGAATGAATAGTATCCCAGACGTCTTTTCGGCATCTCGTCCCAACGGGAATTGCAAAAAGGTTTGCTTGGTTGATAAAAAACACGGTCTTCTTCGTGATTATTTCGTAGGTTTTGTCGATTATAATATTGAGTGATTTGTGCCTGTCAATACTTCATCAATTTGTATTTAATTTCTGATATTTATTCATCAATGCTCATCAATTTGATCACTGACACGAAGTGAGGTCATGCATAAAGTTATTTATACAGTTGTGGATTGGAGTTTTTTTCTAAAAATGGGCTTCATTCATGTAGATCGATGGTGAAACGATATTTTTGGCAGAGAATTCGAAGTACCCAGAAGTACCCTCATTTTCTCATACTTTCGGAGTGGAGGATTTTATCAAAATACACCAGTTTAATAAGCTCGCAAGTGGCACTTGTGATGAGACATCTTTGATCATTGCATTTGAAAGCGATTGCACAAACGCGGATTTCGGATTTGATTCACTTTTCTTTCATTACCTATGTTGAACGAAGGTATAATTAATTCGAACCAGCAAGGGGGACGAAGTAGTCTTGAACTTCCGGTGGTAGACGGAGCTTACTTTCTGGCCAGCCTTGTTTGATGACGCCAGTGAGGGTCTTGACAATAGCATCTTCTTGAGTAAGGTTTTGGATTTGGCAGAGGGTTTCATCTTTCACTGTAACATACTGCAGCATGTTTACTTCTTCTGCTTCTATCTCCATTGGAGTCCTTGTTTCTGAGACTCTCATGACGTCTTCCTGATCCTCAGTGACTTCCTTACGCGACACATACGCACCACTCAGGGATCAGCCGAAAGCAGGGAGGTTCCTCTTTTGTAAGAAACTTCAAACTCGTAGCGTTGGAGTCTAAGAAGCAAACGTTTAGCCTTTTGGGTGCGTTTAGGAGGCTTTTCTTGAAGATCGCTTTCAAGGGCTTGTGATCAGATTCAACCAGCACTTTGCTACCTTACAGGTAGGTTTCAAACTTCTCCATTGCGAATACTATGGGCAATAGCTCCTTTTCGATTTGCGCATATTGAACCTTTGTGGGGGTCAGGGACCCGGACGCGTACGTGACTGGATGTCCGTCTTGCATTAGACACGCTCCCAGGCCATGCATGGAGGCATCACACTGTAGTGTGGGCGTGGCACCTGGATCAAAGTATTTAAGGACTGGAGTTGTAGAAAGGATCTTCTTTGTCTCTTCCAGGGCTGCACCATGAACTTGGTCATCCCAAAGGAACTCGTTGTCGTTTTTAGTGAGCTCACGTAGGGGATTTGTGATCTTTGAAAGTCTCGGGGCAAACTTCTGTAGGTAATTAGTCATCCCTAAGAGGAGTTGGATGCTCTGTTTGTCAGTTGGTGTTGGCATCTCTCTGATTGCCTTGACTTTTTCAGGGTCAGGTTGTAGCCCATCAGCGGAGAGCACATAGCCCATGTACGTGACTTCCTTAAGCCTTAGCTGCAGTTTTTCCCTATTCAGTTTTACACCTTTATCTCGGCAGCGTTGAAGGAGAGCAATGAGTTTTTTTTATCATGGTCTCTTACTGCTTCATCATCATTAACTCCACATCCTAATACAAGGATGTCATCAGCGATCGCTTTGCATCCGTTCAGTCCAGCTAATGCCTGATCCAGTCTTCGCTGGAAATCTTCAGGGGCTGGTGAGATTCCGAATGGCATTCGGAGCCATCTCTATCTTCCCCACGGAGTGCCAAATGTAGTTGTGTAACTGCTGTCCTCGTCCAATGACATGTGCCAAAACCCATTTTTGGCATCTAACACTGTAATGCACCTTGCATTTGTTAGCTCATGAAGGACATCCTCGATTGTTGGCAGCGGGTAGTGGTTGCGTTTAAGGGCTTGGTTGAGTGGTTTGGGGTGCACGCACAGTCGGACATTACCATTTTTCTTCAAAGTGACGACAGTTGCTGATATCCAGGAGGTTGGAACATTTACTTGTGTGATGATGTTAAGTCCTTCCGAACTATCCAGTTCCTCTTTTAGCTTTTCTTTAATGGCGATTAGCACCTTTCTTGTTGGGTTCGGGTCAATTTCAAGGTGGAGATCACCATCTAACTTTCCGTCTCTCCTGAATACATCAGCATGTTCTTTGTGAATAGATTCTGCTGTAAACGATGTTGTACTCTGCAAAGGCTCTTCAGACTGAATAGCCATGATGTTTTGTCGGACCACAGAGATGAGTTGCATTTGCTCACTAGCTCGTAAGCCAATCAGAGGCTTGCCTTTTCCTTTTACAGCTACAAACTCCATACTGTATTTTCTTCCATTTCTGGGATTCACAACTTGGACACGTTTCTTGCCAATCGGCTTCTCCTCAGTTTTGTTGTACGTAACGAGTTATGTCTGCTTTGTCCAGCAGGGATAGGCTGCCTTCACCATACACTTCTTTGAAAGACTCTTCAGGTAAGATGTTCACTGTTGCACCAGTGTCCAGTTGGAATGGGACTCAATGACCATTTAATAGCATTGCCGCAAGCAGTTTGTCTTTACGATCAGGATTTTCCACACCACAGACTTGCTCCTTGACATCAGCACAAGCGACATATTCGTCAAAGTCAGAATCCTCCACTGCATGTACTGGCTTGCGAACATGTCTCAGTGTGGGAGGTTTAGAGGATGTGGCTGAACTGGGTGGAGGCGGTTTGGTTTTGCAGGCCACTCCAAAGTGTTTTGAATTCCACAATTAGAGCAGGTCTTTCCCCATGCAGGACATTTAAGCTTGTTCCAGACATGCATTTTGTCGCAGAACGTGCAGCAAATTAATTTTCTCTAGGTTTCTTTTCATTGGACTGACTAATGGCACTGACTCAGCATCCTCCTGATTAATTTCTTTCAATCGTTGGCTTGAGGTCTCGTAGGATCTACAGATATCAATGCATTCCTTCAATGTGAGTTTGGAGACTTGCAGGATCTTCTTGCGAGTTTGATGGTCTCTTACTCCAATGACAATCCTGTCTCTAGTAAGACTGTTATCCAACACTCCGAAGTTACATGCCTTCGCCAATGCCGTGACGTAAGCATCCAGAGATTCGTTTGGTTCTTGGTCTCTCTTGTTAAATCGGTATCTCTAGTAGATTTCATTTGTCTCTCTGATACAATAACGCTATAGCTTTTGGAGAACAATATCAATGTCCTTCTTATCGTCTTCACTGTCAAATTATAAGCCTTCGAACACATCTAGAGCATCTGAGCCAATACAGGTTAGCAGTGTGGCAGTTCTCAGCGATAGAAATAGTAATAAGAAACGCAGGCTAAATTTGAAGAACTAACATATTTGCGTACTCCTCGATGTGTCGTTAGGTCATACAAGGTAGAAGAATCTATGACGTGAGTTTTGAAAGCGAAAATGCAAAATGATTTAATAGACTGATACTTTTTTTTTTTTTAATCCTGAGTTGATTTTTTCACATCGTAGAAAAACCTGGATTTTCGAGGTTAATCAAAGTACTCGTTTCCTATATCTATCTTACTTATTGTAACGGGTGAAGGACATTTTGAAGTGTCATTGTAATTGCTCTAAGGGTTCATGCTCGCCAAGAGAAACATGTGTTTCAGAAATTTCCCAATTATTCATCCATCTTGTGTAAGATATGGTATGGTTGACTCTTTAGGCTGACCAGCTCTAAGATGGCTTGATTGCCCATATATAGATTTTTTTCATTTTTATTTTTATTTTTATTCTATTTTATTTTTTTTTTTTTTAGAGCAATTCAGTGCAATCGCATTGCCGTATTTGAGTTTCTTAATTAACTGCTTAAGTTGCTCCCAGTTGTGATGATAAGAGTATTTCCTTTTGGTAATTGTAAAGTAAAGGTGAAGTCACTTTATTTAATGTCGGTAGTTCCTTAAGTTACGAAACTGGTATCAATGGAAGCCGACGGTGAAGGATATTTAAAGCTACACGGATCAGAGGAAAGTCAAAACTGACGTTAAAGTCACCGAGGATCGAGCCAGGGACCTCTCGCTCTGAAAGCTGCGCATTAACCAACTGAGCTACGACTGCCTGCAGGCAGAAGAATAACAAACTTCAAGTATACTAACGGTTATGAAGGCAATTTAACCCGGGGGCTTCTTTTCTTTCAGAACGAAGTGGCGATGGAAGAGCTGAATCCTACTAACGATCTACCAAGTAGTTCTAATCAACAGCTAAGAATCCCCATTGAACCTGCATACATGCCCTTACAAGGGACCACCCATTATGAAATGGGACCAAGTAGCCCGAATAGCTCCCCTCGGAATGATGAATATGCACCCCTTGATATAAGAACACGGTCATGGGAAGTAACACGAGAAGACGTCAAAGTGGAGAAGATCATTGGTAAAGGTACTTTTGGCCAGGTTGCCAAAGGAACGGCAAAGAACTTTCCATTCCATTCTGGCACAAAAACTGTGGCTGTTAAAATGCTGAAAGGTAAAAATTCTTTTTTCTTAATGGGTTTGGTTTAGGAACAAACGGTCAGTCCTTCGTTGCGTAGAGAACAAACGTGTGTAATCCGCGAATATGGCTGCGGCGTACTTTGGGAGAGATTTTCTGCGATTTCTAAGGCCTTTATGTTCGGCAATTACTTGAAATTGAACTCGAATGCACGACGACGAGAATGAGCTTTGATGACAGATACACAAGGTACAATTAATGCGAATTTTACCTTCGTTTTTCATGTTTATTTGGTTTAGCTAACGCTCCTGCGTCAGACAAGAGAGACTTGAAATCCGAACTTGAGCTGATGAAGACCCTCAAGCCTCATCCACGTGTTATCAAACTATTGGGATGCGTCACTGAAACTGGTAAATGCATCTATGGATTAAATAATGATGCTGCTGCTATAGAAGAAAAGCTCGACTCCTCTCTATGAATGCTCACTTGTTCAAAACCAAAACACGGTTCCCACCTAAATCTCTTCTCAGCATCACAATAGGATATTACAAAGTAGTTCCAATCGTAACGAGAAGCCCATTTACGACGATTCGGAAGTGCGAAGTGTTCAGTCTACGGTTCTGTTTAAAAACCGAGCAAAAGTGTTTTATCGGGTTTTAAACCACGAGGCGAGGCCGAGTAGTTCATCTTAGAACAGAAAAAAACACGACCTGTGAGTTTATTGAACGGCTTCAAGAGCACTGACTGCACAGAAAGTGTGTCGGAACAAAGGTTCAAATTTAAATAGTCGATAGAGAACGGTAGCATTCTAGAAAAAGAAACTAAGCTTTATTATTATGCTTTATATAAAAAATTCAAAATTAATGAAGAGTGCTTTATTAGCTTGTTAACGCTCAGCTGCTTGCCACATTTTTCCGACGGTCTGTTAGGCTGTTTCGATCAATAATTATTAAATAAGCTTTTGATATATTATGTCACTAGTTGTCCATACTTCCCTTGTCAACTTATCAAAGACGTTTGTTAAATTAACTGTAGCGGCTTTTAAAGGAATTCCATCATCAGCTTAAGAGCTTTCACAAGGCAGATAAAACTAGGTCAATAAAACGCTGCGGTAAACAATGGCTTGGGAAGTTAGTTGGATAAAGTGCAACAATGATATTATGGAATGTTGCGGTTGACCTAAAAACAGATTTGTCATTTCTTTTTATAAGCAAAGCTAACCCTTGACATCACGAAGATACTGAAGTGCCCGTAGTCAATTGCTGCATTTTAGCATTCCGAATGAAAACTCATAGAAATAGTTGAATTTTATTCTGCTTTATTCAGTGAAACTTGTCAAATCTTCCTAAAATTAAAACACTCGTAGGCAACATAACATGACGGAATCGCACACCTAGTCAAACATAGAGTAGGGAGACGAGGGGACTGTTCGTGGACAAACAAAAGGACCGGGTTGTTACGAAAAATAGCATTGCGTGACTAGCGTTACTTTCTAGAAGCATCGCGAGAGTTCGTAGTTTGTTTAGTTTTAGGTTCGTGCGTAAGCGTTTCTAAATCGGTGTGTTTTGTAATCTTTCTATAATTTGATTGTTTACTGTCTTAGAAAGTTCTAGAAGCTTATTGTGAGAGTATATAAGTAGACGAATCCAAGCGGAGTTTTTACTGGGTTGCCTTATAAGGCAAACCCAGTCGAGGTCTACGTTTAGTTTGTTTGTTTTCTTTTTTTTTTTTTTTTTCGTTTTTTTTTTTTTTTTTTTTCCGTGTCGGTAAAAGTCTTGCCTGTCACTCCCCTGGTAAGTAGTGTCTTTGTGTATAGAGCCTTCTGCGCGTATTTTCTTAGGATCGAGAGGGTAGTGGAACTGCGTAGATTTCTCTTGTGGACACAGTAGAATCATTAACTTAGCCTGCAATGGCGTCGAAAGTCATGCAACGCGAATGGCGTTTTAGTGGATCCTTAAACAAAATATACCCTTATGGAGCTCAATAATGGAAAGTCAGTTGGATAAACTAGGCATGAATCTCAAAAGCGACGAGTACTGGACTTCGACAACAATCTATCGCTCGTCGAGACGAAATCAAAGTGAGCAGTATTTACCTGAAATACATGGTAATTTGACACAATTGAGTTTCTTGTCTTCACGCACGCAATCAAATAGGAAGAGGTTTTCGCCTCTAAGAGCAAATATGTTGTTTGTTTCAATAAAATTTTCGCTGGAAAAGGATTCTGTGGTATTTTCTGCCTTTGTGAATTATAATATCATGTTGTGTATTGAATTTTCGAGCTTAAGGTTCAAATGTGATATGGGAGAAGTTTTTTAGTATTGCTCTGTAAGCAGGAAGGGTTCACAGGCCTGTTGGAAGCGTGCTTGAGTTTCAACAAAATGAGCCCCAAAATCAGTGAAAACTTGTGACGCAGATGAATAATAAAGTAGCTGCTATTTCCAAAATGATGGAATTACCTGGTGATAAATCACGTCGTACACGTCTTGGAGAGTAAATTTTGACTTTGCATAAACAAGAGTTGGGCGATTGTGATTTTGTTTTGACTTCGCTCATTTCATTGTCAAACTTTATCACACTTGACAGAAAAAGAAACTTACAAAAACCCGGTATCTTGGGCATATGAATTACGGGGTGGTGACTTCTTTGCCTAAAAGCAACTCACTTAACGAAACTGTCCTTTTTCAAACAACAACAAGGATTCAAACAGCTTTTCTTACAGAGTTCGATAAAACATGCGGTGGGGCAACCAAAGCGATGGGAGCTGTGTTGGGGTTTCAGTGTGAAAGTACAAACGGCTACTAACACTCTTATAACTCTTTTTTCATTATTATTTTACTAACCCACAGTCTGCAGTCTGCATTTTACCCTCAGTCTGCATTTTATCCCTGGTCTGCAGTCTGCAGTCTGCGTTTTACACTGACCGGTTATTTGAGTGGTTTTTGGCAACAGAGGTTAATTATTCGTAATGCGATCGCTTCCGTTGCCGTTAGCAATGGGTCGCAAATTTGACACTTTTATCGCATTATCACATTACGCATTGAACCACGTTATCTATTATTCCTAAAAATCTAAAAATATTCGTGCCTTATCAGTTTTCGGTCGAATTTATGTTTAAGAAGGCAGATAAATTGCAGAAAATATTAGTTTTGCATCCAAAAATTCGTAATCAACGCTAAAATGACCAAATTTTGCCTAGAAAACATATTTTACTGTTATTTTTCTTAAATTTTTTCGTTCAACTTTCGCTTTTATAAAATGTTTCAGTTTTCTGTAAATAAGTTATATGCTGTTGGAAAGCTTATTTTCTTAGCTTTAAAATGATGTATTTTTTTCCCCCTAACTTAAGCCACCTCCGGGGCTGCACGTACCACAGGCAACCCAGTGTACCCTCACGGAGGGTCTAGTTTGTAACTAGTTTTTTACAAGCGAAGAGAGTTGGCATTAGCCGTGTTTAGTCAAGTATAACAGAAGCAGTGTTTATTCAAGTTAGCGGAGGCCGTGTAAGTTTATCGAATACGTGTTGTTAAGAGTTTTACTTCGTGGAAACTACGTTCACTTGGGAATAAATCTTCTTGTTGTTGTTCCGACAACCCTGCGTTCAGTTTAGTTTGCAAGCTACCTGTCCTCAAAACATTCGAACTCGTAACACGGGTAATGCCTGTTGAATAAACGTCATAATATTTCTCGTAGACCCCCTGTTGGTGCTGATCGAGTATGTCCCTTATGGTGATCT
>NC_090895.1:4851898-4896898 GCF_036669925.1 Montipora capricornis | reverse complement strand
GCTCTGAAGTAAATGAGTTGCCAGTAATCGGATCCCTCTTTATACGCAAAGGGTTCTGGGATCGCCTGAGGCCGAACATTGCAAGTAGCTGCAAGAAAATGTATGGCGGAAACCTCAAAGATGCATCAAAATAGAGGTGGTGCGGCCGGTAATTTCTGTCGACTTAGCTGTTGAGATGAAAGTGAAAACAAATGTTCTTTATAAGGACGCTGAACGTCTGATAACACTAAACGATGACTGAAAGAAAATGAATGAAGTGACATTTATACCTCCTTCCAGCTGTGGCATACAAGTTGGGATGAATCGAAGCCTTCGAGCACGAGGGATTTCATCAAAAGTAAGACACAAACGGCAGTGATAAACATATTGAACTTGTTCGTTTTGATTATGACTTGACGTTTCGTATGTACTCTACATACATTTTCAAAAGCAACCGTTGAAATTTAAAACAGCTATTTATATATAACAAAGCGGATGAGGGGATTGGAACCTAGATTAAGCAAATACTCAACAGTAAAATATCTAATAATAATAAACACAGAAAAGATTAATAAAGCATCAGCTTTTCACTTCCGTCGTTGACGTTGAAAGCTGGCTCAAGTTCTTGAATAAAGAAGGTCTCTTTTATTTTACAATGATAGTCTGTTTTGCCCTTCGCTAAAATATCAAAATGATCCCAGTTGATGTTATGTCCAGTGGCCTTGACGTGGTCAGCAATGACTGAAGTATCGTCACTTTTAGCTAGGGCCATAAAATGTTTGGTTTTTCTATCGTGAAGCCGCCGTTTAGTTTTACCGATGTAAAAACTGTTACAGTCCCAACAATTTGCTCTGTAGGTTCCAGTCCCCTCATCCGCTTTGTTATACATAAATAGCTGTTTTAAATTTCAACGATTACTTTTGAAAATGTATGTACAGCACATACGAAACGTCAAGTCATAATCAAAATGAACAAGTTCAATATGTTTATCACTGCTGTTTGTGTCTTACTTTTGATCAAACTACGATGGCCCAAGAACAAAAGTATTTTCGAGGGATTTCGCAACCGCGTTATAGCATTTTCTGCGGATAGCACCTCTTTTTCTACAAAGGAATCTGGTCTTCGCTCGGGCCTTATCACACCTAGCATTTGTTACCACACATTAATTAATTTACATGGACAAATAAAGTTTATAAGTTAACTTATATAAAGCTGACTCAGAACAACTCCGTTAAGCGTAAAGAAAGAAAAAAATCATTCTCGCCACCTAAAACGCCTAAACCTTTTCCCCTCATTTCAAGTTTAAAATACCACCTTCGACTAGCAGAAGCTATCAGAGTACGATCTAAGGAGATTTGTTTACATCACAGCGCGCGGTTGGGGAACGGGAAGCTGGCAACTTGAGGTTTCTTCAAATAAGTTGAATTTATTTCTTGGAGTCATTCTGCATATATTGCATTTCGCATAATTATGCCATTCCGCAAACTCATTCCTCCTTTTACCCTCACCGATAATAAATAGCTTATTGGATCATCAAGTGTATAGTATCGTGGCATATTTTCAATCGTCTCTTGTATTTTTGACTCGCCAAAATAGAGCGAGACTCGTAAAAATATCCCAACGTACTACACACTTTATGATCCAATAACCAATTCAACTTTTTTGCACCATATCTTTAGCAATAACATATATTTATTGCAATGTTATGATAAAAAAAAAAAAAATTATTATTAACATGTATCATCAGAAAATGATTGTTTTTTTCCTACTATCTAGTTCCTCCAAGGATGATTACACTGCCTGCAAGGAAAACTCGAAATGGTATTGGATCAAATTTAACACTTACATGCGAAGTGTCTGGTGATCCATTGCCAAACATCACATGGACAAGAGAAGGTGCCACCACATGGACAAGAGAAGGTGCCACCACTAACCAGTTGGTAAATGCCACTGGTTCCGTTTTGAATCTTGTAAGGATACAGTTGAATGACGCTGGATCGTACAGATGTACGGCTGATAATGGATATGGAGTTGTTTCAAGTCTTGCGTCTGTTAACATAATTTGTAAGTTACGAAAGGAAATAAGATATATATATATTTTTGACCATGCAAAGGACTATCATTGTAGAGACCGTGCATAGATTTCATACTAATGGGGCGTAAGGTCTTTATAGGATTCTGCGTTTGGGTGGCACACCCGGACATCAAAGAAAGCAGAACCTTGGCTTGCCCAAAATCTACGTGCGCGAATGTCAAGCCGAGCGCCAGGGGCTCAATTAGAACCTCTTGGTAAGACTTCGCCATTGATCTCCTGTAAGATTGGTTGCACTTCAATATCATGAAACATGGCATTCGGCATTTCAACGTAGAGATCACGGAGCTCATTATGCCGATGGATAATAAAGCCCCCTCGTCTGCATATCATAGCATGGTCAGCACTGAACTTATCCCCACAGAAACAGACCGAAGGGATATCGTTGATTTTGCCAATCATACCTCAAGGCAACGGCATCTCTAAACTCCTCTTATTGAGAGTATAGACCATGTCCTTAAGCGGGATTACTTTCAATCAGCTTGATACGCCTTTCTTCATAGCAAGATCAGCGGCTTTCCTAGTCTTACTTGATAGGGAGTTTCTCACATTTTCACACCTCTCCTGCAAAGCTTCATATTTCTCTTTATGCACGCTTTGATGCAAAGTTCTTACTACAGTGTTATCCAGATGCTCGTGTGCTTGTAAAACTATCTGCGTTACAAGCGGGGCAGTTATCTTGACGGACAATGCGTACTCTGACTCCGCTTGTTTTCTAGGGTTCGTAAAACTCAGTCCTCCCATCCGTACTGGTAGATCCAAAAGATCTCGCTCACTCTGTGAGCAGTTATGCCCCGTGATGGCAGGTATCAGTATGTCAAAGATTGTGCACTCTAGCGGTTCCATCAGATCATGAATGTCTCAGAAGCGTTCTAAGGAAATACGTCCAGCGATGTCACAGTCCAAATGTGAAGGCCGCAAAATGCATGACCTGGACCCAATAGCTGCGTTTACGTGCTTGTGGCCCTTGCTCGGTGATGTTGATTGCCTTGCCCCTGAACATCTCTCTCTCCCCAGCAGCATCTTCTTTCTTTGGCTTAGTAATCAGTCAACACTTTTTTGAACGGGGGGATCAAGCGATTTGCTAGTATGGCCTCCATGGAAGTAGGATCAACATATTCCGTACACAACCTCCTTGTCAGTGTGGCAATAGCATCACAAAGATTGAAACTTGATTTCTTGAACGATTTAGAAGTTAGAATTCTCTTAAATCTATTTACGTCGATACCAGAAGGTTCCCCCGGCTCTTTAGTCCTTAAAGCGGCCTCCTTTATAATTTCTCCATCTATTTCCTGATATAAAATATCAGGAATATTGTCCACCGGACCAAACAATAGGGAACCAAGCTTAGCCTCCTTCGCTGCCGGGTTTTTGTCGTGCAGTTGCGGCATAACATCAACATCATCCGTCAAGAGCAACACGCCCCCACCATCATCACCTCTCATAAAACGTAGCGCCGAATTAATTCGACCTTCAATAACTAGCTTAGCGAAAATTTTCGCTTTATTTGGTGGATCATGTCTCTTTGCTCTTTGTAAGCGCCTTTGAATCATTCTCCCCTCACGCAAAGGATAGTCAATTTCACCATTTTTCCACAGTCCCAACCGCTTTTCGAGACATTGTTGGTGTTGTTTGCTTTAGATTTTTGGCTAGGGTTTTGTAGCGCCAGAGCAAGGTAAATAATTACCACTTTGAGTGTGATGTGATGCACTGTTGTGCCATTGTTCCAATCGTTAACATGCTTGGTTAGTTGATCGATTAAATCCCGTCCCGTTTTACCATATGGGACCAAGAGGGTGTTTTTGCGTCAAGTTGCAATCTCATTGAACGCATAATTGGTAATTGACCCGCTAACTGTTATGACATGCCCATCGTCATTAAGGCACCAGTTGACAATCGGCAGCGTGTTGATTGCCGTGTATTCTGATAATCGGCCCGGAACATCATCTCACACCTCCGATGAATCGCCTATTGATTCATCTCTCTAAAAAATTTACTACGTACCTGTCATATGCAAATCAAGATCCCTTTCAGCGGAAAAAATGTTATTTACTTCGAATAATTACTTTGATTTTCGTTTTCAATACAACCTTGGGTAGAAATATCCCTCGCTACCGTAGCATCATCCCCGCGGAAACATTAGTTTACAGTGTCCCCAATTAGTGCTCCAGCGCTAGAACGACTAGACACTTGATAAAGTTCTTTCGCATCTATTCTATCATTGTTCATTTTTTCTAGTCGTGAAGCCCGAACCCAGAGGTTTTGGCTCTTCAGTTGTAAATGGCCATTTCGTCCCAAAGCTCTTTCATGACATCTACCTAACCGCTTCTCCTTCCATTTTCATTGCAGGAAGGATTCTTCGACGGCACAATATCTTTAGCTTTTCTCTTACAATCGAAAATGTCCTTATTCATCTGCTCAGTCTATTTAACCTTCGGCTTTCGCGCTTGGCTTGACATCCCTGCAATAAAAAACACTGCAAAAACGGTTTTGACTGTTGCCAGTAAATTGTATTATTGAATCCTTTCCACCTTCATTATAGATAGTTCGTATTTTTCCTTAGGTCTAGTAAGTACCAGCCAGAGTTGAACTGACATAAAAAAAAAGCTTAAAAAGTATTAAAATCCAAACACCAGTGACACGTCACGTATTAAGTAACAGACATAAATGTCTACAAGTAATTGCCTAATCTAAGAACAAAGAGATCACATCCTCGAATTTCAGCTATTGGACTGGTGCTTAGCTTACCTTAATTGGTTGGCTTTGCGAAACAGACCCTTACGATACTCTAATACAAGGTGGGGTGTTTACTGCTTTCGACCATGCCCAACAAACGGAATTGTCAAGTGAAGCTATGATCTTCGCAGTTATAAACGCAACTTCACTAGGCAATTGCAAAAGTTGCGTTCAAAACTGCGAAGATCATAGCTTCACTTGATTTCATATCCGCAGTTCATGTATGATCCATTTCATATATATCATTTCATTATTGATTCATTCCTCTCTGGAATATTAGAACCCACAAATGACCAGCTCCCAACGTCAGTGGCTTCGTAGCTCAGTTGGTTAGAGCGTTGCACCGGTAACGCGAGGTCACGGGTTCAACCCCTGTTGAAGTCCTGAATTTTTCAGGCTTCACTACGCAATTGCAAAAGTTGCGTTCATAACTGCAAAGATCATAGCTTCACTTGATTTCATATCTGCAGTTCATATATGATCCATTTCATATTTATCATTTCATCATTCAACAGAATTGTGTTTGTGAGGCTATGGTAAAAAAAATAGCATAATCTGTTGACTTTGCTTTTATCCGGTTTGTTGATTAATGCCCGCCACTATCATTTATGTGACATGTGTCCACTTAGGCATAATATGTTTATTTGAGCTAAAAGACCTTACAGGTTCCCTTGTGAGTTAATTTCGTCAATAATGATGACGATGATGATAATGATGTTGATGATGATGATGATGATGATGGCGATGATAACGAGAAAGTTAAACAAGAGAGGAAAAACTGCCTCATCATTGACGTTGTTCTAATGATTGGAGGGTTGGGATCAAACAAGAGGAAAGGTCAATAAAATGCCTAGGTACAGGTACAATTCATTTCACGCTGGTAGTTCCTTTACTTTCTAGAGGGTATTCTCCCAGGAAGCCAACGGTGAGCTCATTTTACCCCCCTCTTTCCATTAGTACTCCGTTTTAAGGGTATTTAAAGCTACCTGGAGCTACACAGATTGGAAAGAAGTCGAAGCAAGGAGGTGAGGTCACTAGGGATCGAGCTCGGGACCACTCGCACAGAATGCCTCCCACTAACCAAGTGTGCAATCCTTACCCCTGCCTTGATCTCGCGATTGAATTTAATAATTTAATAGCTATGGAAAATGAAGAGGGTAAAGGGTGTTCAAGTTGTCATTTAAAAATTAGACTAGTAGCCCTTGCGGGCTACGGGTCAATAGCCCATGAGGCGAAGCCGAATGGGCTATTGACTCGCGGCCCTTAAGGGCGAAATGTCTAATTGTTTTAGTATCACAGGCAATAATAAAGTTAGCAAATGCAAGTTGAAGGAATATTTATTTGGGGATAGAACGAAAGGAAGCGTCACGCTGTTCGCTACTCGAGGACTAGTACTAATAGTCCTGTAGTAGCGTAGCCAATTAAAATGCAAGATTTGCATCAGTCCACTAGTTGGGTGATACTAATAGAGCATCAGACATTGCTCTTGTAATAATGCCTGACAGACTTGAATGGTGGAATGGAGTTGGCAGCACTTCAAAGAACAGCAACAATGGTGATGATGATGTTGACAATATCACAAAAGTAGTTACTAAAAGTTGATCAACCTCCCACACATAAATGCAATGCAATAAGACTCTTAGAAATCGATTTTATCAGAGCAGTAATAGTTTCATGATTATCAACTATCTGTGACAGGTTCTTCGCATTGTAAGACAACTACAGTTTTACTGAGATTGCTACAAGGAATAGGATGGACAGATGCTCTCAGAACAAGAGGATCCCTTCAATTCGAAGAACTGGCATCAAATCTGACAGCAGCAGTAAGTTAGCATACATTCCAATTGTTAACGATATAATATCAAGTTGTGTTGCCTTTTTGGTTACTACCACCATGTGTGAAAGAGAGTTTTTCAAGTATTTCCTTTCTGGTCTTTCCTTGGGTCCCACGTGCTGAATTGAGATGAGCCATCTGTATTCCAGTTCAGTTACCTCAACTAAAATAAATTTTGTCCATACGCTGCAAAATATTTCATGCATGACGCTCTTGTTTTTGTATCATTTTATTTCACCATGCATAACAGGACACCTTTGGTTAGACTGTCTAGTCTTCTCGGATAAGGACCAAAAAACCGTACATAGCGGGCCCCGTCTCACAGCCCTTTTAATGTTCATAACCTTGTGGGACTTAAAAGAACCCACACACCATTCGCAAAGAGTAGGGTACAGAGTTGCCGGTGTTGTGGTATGTCCTCTGTGGTATATCATGGTTGGGAGAGTAAATACTCGGAGATATTACCTACACCAGGCTGCTCTTAAATCCAAGGGTAAAGAAAGATATATGATATACGGAATGAGCGCTCCGGTGCGGGCGGATCATGTGGAAAATATCTTACTTGTCTGGTCGCTCCCGGCGTGTTGCGGTCAATGGGGAACTGTCAGACAGATCTCACCTATCATTCGGTGTTCCTCAAGGGTCATGTCTAGGACCGGTACTCTTTTCTGCCTATGCTAGTAAGCTGTTTGAAGTAACTAAGACCCATCTACCAAACACCCATGCACATGCAGACGACACTCAACTTTACCTGTCGTTCAAGCCAGACAAGCCTGAAAGAGAGACGGAGGCAAAGTGTGCTATGGAGTGGTGTATCAGGGCTGTGAGGGCGTGTATGGTTGAAGCTGTATGAAGAGAATACTGAGTTCATGCTCATTGGAACTCGCCAGCAACTTTAGGAAAGTCCAAACGGATAGTTCTGCCTTTACCCGAGAAATAGGAAAGGATAACAAGGCTATCATTAGCATCAAAAACGAGGATGAAAAGTGTTTCAGGTGCAGTATCTTGGCGGGCTTACAACCAGTTAAAACTGACCAAGAGCGAAGCTATCATCGCAACCCTATGTAAACGAGGTCAACTTGGATGATAGTCGAGTGTCCTGAACCTGTAAGTAAAATTCCAAAGTTTGAGAAGGGGCACAAGATTGCAGTCAGCGTGTTTGAGATTCAAAAACCGGAGAGTCGTTCCGGTCTTCTCCTGGACGGTGAACGTTCGAAAACATCAGCCATCATAAACACTTCAGAGAACAGGTAGAGATCGTGGTGGTCGTTGCTTTCCTCGATGTGGTGTTTGTCCCTCTTTCGCCAAATTCGACTTAAGCTTGTTCTAAGGATGCATTCATGATTCTAGCGAGTCCCGAAAACCCAGGTAGCCAATGGAGAAAGAAACATACTTTTTCATATTGTTTGGAATGCAGTAGATGGTGTTGTTCTTTAATGTCCTCGTGCCTTGCATAATGAGGTGAGAGTCATACACAATAGCTTCGGAGATTATGAAGAATGACTGCAATTCGACCCGTTAACCAAAAGTTCAATTTGCAAGTGTTGTGGGTCTCCTCTTTCGAATCCGATCAGTCCCAAGTTCCCCTCCACAAATGTGACAATGGGTGGCTTGTTGAAACTCTTGTTCCTCAGGAGGAGTCAATTGCGTGGGCACAATCTCTCTCATGAGAGTTTGAATTATTTCTTCTTCCAGCCGTAACGCTTCCAGGAACTTGTCTATTGTATCCTCTCCACGATAGACTATGTCATGTTTAAAATTATGTGATCTTTTAGAAGCAATCACGTACGAAAAAATCACAGGCCAGATGTTATTTAAATTTTAAATTTCTCCGTCGAAGAGAACACCGGAACAACTATTCCGTCCTCGAATCCAAACACGTTGACTGAGACCTTGTTCCGCTTCTCAAACTTTGGGATTTTACTTATACGTACAGGACACCAGATTGTTTTTTTTCCGAATGAGCGATACACTATACCTTTGTTTCATCGCGTCGCTCTGTATCCTTTATTTCTATGTTCCTCACCAGAACGCTCATTCCATATACTACTGGCCTCGGTTGTTCAAAAGGTGGATAACGCTATCCACCGGATAAACACCAGCAAATCCAATAGACGTTTAATTTCTGCAGATATGGCGGCCATTTTGATTTTTATTATTTCAAATGGCTATTTTGGGATGCCCAGTGGGAAAATACATGTTAATTTGTCCCCTGAGTATCCCAAATGTCTTTCGAAACCATAGAAATCAAAGTGGCAGCCTTATCTGTAAAAATGGTCTATTGATTTATCCAGTGGATACCGTTATTCACCCTTTGAAGAACTGGGGCCATAAGTACACCAAATACAGTCATGTGCAGCATCTTTTATTGATAAATTTATTTCCTCTCAGCTTCCCCTTAGATGTAATCTAGTTTCACTTTTACTGAAATTTTCTTTTACAGATCTCAAGCCCATACAGCCGGCCAGAAAATGAAGGAAAACGTCCTTATTACATAAACATTAAGGAATTTAGGTAACGTTTTACTTTGATGCAGTGTTTACTAACCGGCCGTTCAACAAACAGCTGCAGAAAATCTGCTATGTCTTAAGAGATGTGCCTTCTTTAATTCTCAACACGTTGACTTCATATAACATTTTGGTTCCATTTTCTTTTACTCTTTGTAAGGTTCACGCTTACACTAGGGGTTTTGGAATGTACTATTGTTGCTACAAAGGTTAAAAAATAGACAGTTTAATTGTGAATATGGATTAAAGGCAATAAAGTAAATGCTGTTAATCTTGTTCATAACATTCTAATCAACATGCACCTTAAGGGATTTCCAATAAGAAAATCAAAGGCTACCTTACTCAGTATTTTAAATTGACACGATCACAAATTGCAATTCCATTTCCTTTGTGTGCAGAAATATTAAGCACTGTTTGTTACAATAATATTTGAGTACAAGATGACACTTATGTCCAGGTTTGCAAGCAGCTGCAAAAATTGCAAATTTTCGCAAAAATCGTAAAAGCTGAAAATAGGACGTCAACGGAAGCCGACAGTGCGCCCATTGCCCTCCACACTCTGTCGTTGCTCCATTTTACGGGTATTTAAAACTATAGCTACACGGATCAAAGGAAAGTAGAAACAGACGATGAAGTCACCGAGGATCGAACAAATGGTTTTCAACTAAACTAAATTTTCTGCGACTCAAAAGAATGAAAAAAAAATTTCTTTTTTCCCACGCCACCCTCTCATTCTGACGTCATTGCCTAATTTAACTTAACTGGCGTCCAGTCCTCGCGGGATGCAAGGATTAATTCTTCCGCTATTGACACGCTAAACTTAAGAAAGAAAGAGAAGACTAAAATACGTCAATAACTTTTAGAAAAAAAATGTCCAAAACATGATTTATTGAACTCACCGAAATGCATTTTATTGCTCTTTTAAGAAATCATACAATCCGACATATTTAAACAAAAGTCTATTAAGCATTGTTTACCTATTTCAAGTCTTAGGTCTGGTATCGTCCAAGCCATTGTGGACCTTCAGTTTTCAAGTGGCCTCATGGACCCACTTCAACCACTTCATGTCGATATAGCTGATGGGGAACTTGGACCGTTCACAGTTGATACGCAGTTGGTAGTAAACCCAAGTAAGTTTTCCATTTTTAATGCTAGAACCTCAATCTCCTACATAAAATCTTGAAATTTCTTATCATTTATTTCTTGCTGTACCTGTTCATGGCGTTCTTTAAATGAAGAATGAAAAACATTTCACGAGTGCTTTGGGGGATTTTTGAAAGCATGGTGTTTCCTAAAATGGATTACGCATTAAAAATACAGCCATTAAGACTCTTACAAAGTTGAAACCTTGGGTGTCTAAACAAGGCCTTAGACTCTAAGGTTCTGGTAGAGTACGCTCTTACATCGTCAAGGTTCGGCTCTTGGAAGGCTGTTCCGGAGATTCATAGTTTCTTTTTTAACGCCACAGAGTGTCGTTGCCCTAACGCTAAGAAGGTTTTGTGCTAGCGTGTGTTTCGGGGTCTGTTCAGGCCGGGCTGGAGTGACTTGGCTGTTGAAAATATTTTTTTTCCCATTAACCAACCTTCACATCCAATACGTTTAAGGCCTGATCCTAGATATTGTGAACTGCACATTGTTTAATATAAAGTACCTTGTCTGTGTTTTCACACCATCACCTGTTTTCTTGTAGTTTCACCGAATATCATTGAAATCTCTGCAAACCAAACAGTAACTGAGGGAGACGATGTGATACTGGACTGTAAAGCTGACGGGAATCCAACACCGAACGTCACATGGACGAGACGTTCTGATAACGTTGCTGTCACCATGCCAATGACTAACATCAGAAGGCAAGATGCAGGAGGCTACCGATGTACTGCTGATAATGGTGTTGTAAGCCCCGCTACTGGAGATGTCTTCATAATTGTCCATGAGAAATGTGAGTACTGCCGCCAAATAGAGTACGTCACGGAGTTTCCCCTTATGCCTAAGTAACTCTTTGCTTAGTGTCTTAACTCCACACAAATCCTTTGTTTTGTTGTAGTGTCACCAAATATCATTGAAATCTCTGCAAACCAAACAGTAACTGAGGGAGACGATGTGATACTGGACTGTAAAGCTGACGGGAATCCAACACCGAACGTCACATGGACGAGACGTTCTGATAACGTTGCTGTCACCATGCCAATGACTAACATCAGAAGGCAAGATGCAGGAGGCTACCGATGTACTGCTGATAATGGTGTTGTAAGCCCCGCTACTGGAGATGTCTTCATAATTGTCCATGAGAAATGTGAGTACTGCCGCCAAATAGAGTACGTCACGGAGTTTCCCCTTATGCCTAAGTAATTCTTTGCTTAGTGCCTTAATTCCACACGAATCCTTGGTTTTGTTGTAGTGTCACCAAATATCATTGAAATCTCTGCAAACCAAACAATAACTGAGGGAGACGATGTGATACTGGACTGTAAAGCTGACGGGAATCCAACACCGAACGTCACATGGACGAGACGTTCTGATAACGTTGCTGTCACCATGCCAATGACTATTATCAGAAGGCAAGATGCAGGAGGCTACCGATGTACTGCTGATAATGGTGTTGGAAGCCCCGCTACTGGAGATGTCTTCATAATTGTCCATGAGAAATGTGAGTACTGCCGCCAAATAGAGTACATCACGGAGTGTCCCCTTATGCCTAAGTAACTCTTTGCTTAGTGTCTTAATTCCGCACGAATCATTGGTTTTGTTGTAGTGTCACCAAATATCATTGAAATCTCTGCAAACCAAACAGTAACTGAGGGAGACGATGTGATACTGGACTGTAAAGCTGACGGGAATCCAACACCGAACGTCACATGGACGAGACGTTCTGATAACGTTGCTGTCACCATGCCAATGACTAGCATCAGAAGGCAAGATGCAGGAGGCTACCGATGTACTGCTGATAATGGTGTTGGAAGCCCCACTACTGGAGATGTCTTCATAACTGTAAAATGTGAGTGTTGCCAGGTTATAGAAGACGACACGAAATGTCCCTTAAGCATACAATCTTCATCTTTAATTATACGAGTATTAAGCGACATCTGACGTGCGGTATGTTTGATACAAATTGGGCTAGGAGACACTGCTCAGTTCAAGATCTCTTTTCTATTAAGACTTTCGTAATAATTTAAAACTAATCAAGATCTTCGATTACAGCATGGTATCAATCTTCATCATTATTAATATTATTAACATGCAATATTCTTACCGATATCTTACAATGTAAATCTGATCAGATTCATATCGAGATATTACAAGCTCTTGAGTTTCTTTTATAGCTGATACAAGATCTGAACAGATTTTAAAAGATATTACCATATCTTATGTGAATCCCACCAACAGTAACATTCTTTATATCACGACATTACACGATCTTATTAAAATCCTAGAAGTCCAGGAGACGAGTATGGTCGTCTAGGTACATTCTTCAATTTCTGACTAGTCAGTATCTCTAGGTTCACTAGAGGAATTTTATAAATTCACAGATTTAATGATATAGAATACATGAAAGTTTCGTACATTCAACTTGCATATTCAACATCTTCAACTTTTATCTGAATTGGAGATTGTTCTTTATCATCCGGCTGTTCTTAGTTTGAAACCATTACTTTCCTCCCTTTAATATTTGTACATGTACGTAGTGATTACTCTTCAATTCCAGGAAATAACTAATTAAAACTAATTAAAAAACACAGAGTGGAAATATACAAATGCCAGAGGCCAATCTTCATCAGTAAATCTTGTCAAGGAGCCTTTTCAGTTGTCCTTCAATGAGAAAAAAGGCCACACAATTGCATAACCAGATCCGTGTGATCCATCACCTCCGTTTAGAAACCTGCAAAACCTTTTCTATTAAACTTTTGCAAAGTAGTTTACAAGATGGCAAAATACATGTTTTCGCAACCTCGTTCCCAGGGTCTCTCTGGTCTGCTAGAGACCCTGGAAACGAGGTTGATGTTTTCGTTTTTTCTTTACTTCAGTGAAGCCTGCTTCTGAGCTTCGAAGAGGCAGCATTAACAAAGTCCTGATATATGCATTAGTCCCAGTTGGAGTATTGGTAGTCACGCTCGTTTCAGTCGTAATTACATGCTACATCATAAGGCAAAAGAAACGTAAGTTTTAAGAAAATTTATTTATTTATTTATTTATTTATTACCTACTGGTACGACACCATCCAGGTATGGTATGAATGGTGTGGAAGTGTGGAGAGAAAAGCAAAGCATTCACGTCGTTGTCAGGTCATGAACGGCAAAGAAACATACCAACATGTAAAACGGACGTGCGGAGTGTACATAGCCTTTGTTTTAGTTCATTTCTGCCGTTCTCACTTTCGTTGACATCGTTGCAGCTTAAACTCGCTAATGCCATAAAATGACCATATTTCAGGTTTTGTGTAGGGCGCGAGCAGCTGAGGATAAATTTTTATATGACATCCATACCGATTATAGCAATTTTATTCTTGGAATGTTGGTACACACTTTCTTTGCCAAACAACTTGGAGTAATCGTGAAATTATTACCATATACGAAAAACGATATGTTTAGATAACGGCTCATGTAGCCGCCGTCATCCTCCGTGCTGTAGGTCACTTATTGTTTATATTTATGATGGCGAAGTCGACGGGAGCGTCAATACGCAATCTCTGAGCATTTAATGAACAAAACAAGGTCTCTGACGGTGCGTTTTGAAGTTTTCTTCACTCTTCTCTTGTTCTTTGTGAAATGACAAAAGTGCAGGAAAATGCGAGCGCAAAATAGCGAATTTTATATTAATTTCTTTTTTCCCCTTTCAGCGCGTTTTGTCACTCAATGTTGCGCTCAGAAAATCGGCTTTCCTTTTAGTTTGCCATTATTCTTGCTTATAGAAATTTTAATAACTTGTTTTTTTCTTTGTTAGGAGCTCAAGAACTTGATCGGTACGTGACAGATGTTGATTTCTTATGCATCTTCTTTTCTTTTTTTATACTTTTTTTTTGATATTTTTCTCCCGGGCATCTCTCCTCTTTCCTCCCTCCCTCCTTTTTTCCAAAGAGCAATTCTCCCAAGCGTCCAATTTATCAACGTTTTTCATTATTGTGCATTGGGGGGGGGGGGGGGGGGGGGAAGGGTAGCTCGTTCCAGGGGGAAGGGGTGGGGGAAAAGCCAATTATTCTAGACTGGGCCTTCCCTGGAAGAGCTAGAGTGTTGCTATACCCACCACTTTTTCTCTTACCGGAAATATTCTTTTTAAGATGAAAATTGAGTAATTGCGTCAAATTGGTAATTACGTTTTATTGTGTAATGTGATGCATTTAATTTGATTATTTTATAAAGCTACTCGGTCGAAGCTCATTTGAATTTGTTCATTTCAAAGAGTGTTCTTAAAGAGTTATTTTAAAATGATTGTACAACGTTTTCCTTTCAGATCACTTGAAGAAGCTAAAGACATACCAGCGTTTCATTTTGTAAGCGCCTTAAGTTACAAAAGATTAATTCAAGATTAATTTTGTGTTTAATTTCTAGGATTTCTTTGCAGACGTTGCTCGGCGACGTTGTTTTGCAATCATTGCTTAAAATTGAGCCTTGCCATCTTGAATTGACCCGAATGAGACCGAAAAATGTTGGTATTTTGGCCTTGCATCAAGTGTGAATTTCTAAAGGAATTATACACAAAATATAGGTTTGAAATGAAGAGTTGCGTTGATCAATGCTTTTGAGATCAATGCAGTGAAATGAGTAACTTATGCAGTTGCGAAAGGGCCGCCAACAAAAAATACCATCCAGGATGAAACGTATGGATGGGGAGAACTGAAAAGCCAAGAAACGTATAAAGTAACAGGCTACATCAGGTGAAATTAAAAGTAGTCTTAGCTAGTCTTCTATAACTTGTGCTGCATATTAATTGTGAAACGTCGAGGCTGCAGGTAATTAAATCGGTGCTTTTGCTACAAATTCAGATATTCGGATAAAGTTTAGGGCGCACACGAAATGTTTTCTCTAATTTTTAATGAATTTTGATAATCGCAGCCTCCCTAGCTACGAAAATTTAGTACATAGTTTCAGTGTAGGAATGTACTAGTTTCAGTTTAAAGTCTTACGTTTTGGGTCTCCACGGACACATCCATTATTTTAGCATCTTCAGACAGTGACACAAGCAAAAGAGTTCCAGTTTTTGACTGAATGTCTTTATTTCAAACTGTAGAATGAAGGCATTGAATTGGAAAGGAATGGTGGCAAAAATGGTATTGACACTAGTTGTCCTCGTCAGGACATGGAGATACGTGGTCACAGAATATCATGAAATTACGCCTTACTCAGAACTTAGTAAGTATGCCATGCATAATCCCGGAACTAGATCCTGGGAAATCTCGTAAAAGGTAGTTGGCTCTTTTGGACAAGGAGCATAAGCATATTGACAATGACTATGTCAATGACAATGACAATGACAATGCCAATGACAATGACAATGACAATGGCAATGGCAATGGCAATGGCAATGGCAATGGCAATGGCAATGACAATGACAATTACAATTACAATGGCAATGACAATGACAGTGACAGTGGCAATCACAAAGGCAATGGCAATGGCAATGGCAATGGCAATGGCAATGACAATGGCAATGACAATAGCAATGACAATGGCAGTGACAGTGGCAATCACAGTGGCAATGGCAATGGCAATGGCAATGACAATTACAATAGCAATGACAATGACAGTGACAGTGGCAATCACAATGGCAATGACAATGGCAATGACAATGGCAATGGCAATGGCAATGGCAATGGCAATGGCAATGGCAATGACAGTGACAGTGGCAATCACAATGGCGATGGCAATGGCAGTAAAAATTACAAGGGCAATATAGTAATGGAAATGACAGTGACAATGAAAATCACAATAATAATGGTAATAATAATGACAATGATAATGATTAACCATGAATTACACACTATTATGTAAACTAAATAAAATGACATACCAAATCTCGACATGTAAATTTCAATCAGAAAAACTGAGGCGCTTACCAAGGCCTCTTGCCTGCAATACCTTGTCGATTCGAAAGAAGGGGATTAGGGTTTCCGGCTCGCTGAATGGAAGGGGGAATCAGAGAGTTCATCCAAACCTCTCCCCTAAACCCCTTCACTTAGAAGCTTTGAAATATGAGCAGTTTAAGTGAACTATGTTTGGACTCAGTGTTGTCGAAAAGAAGAATGGAAAGAAACCAAACTGAATTAGTTGACCTACGTTGAAGCCCACATAATCCAGGAAATACAGGTCTTCATGTATTTTGTATGAAAGCGTTATTGCTCTCTTTCCAACAATCTAATTAACTAACAAAATCTAGTGACAGCAAAGCGAGAATTCGTGACTCCTTCGAGGATTACAACTTTTAAATATGATTCTGCCAAGGTTTACTTTTTGCAGGATATTGATCTTATTTCGAATCACATGTGGTATCTTCTCGGGAAATCAAATACAATATGACTCTTTATTTCTATCCATTTTGATTGTAATATGATATGTTGCCATGTTCAAAGAGTATATTTTTGGAAGAGAAAAAAAAATTTGTTTTCTAAAAAGAACTTTGAGTGAACATGCTTCGAAGAACAATGTACTGATCAAGAAGCAGCCAGCAGAGTGACCCTCGGGCACTGTAAATATATATACTATTACGTATTTAACAACTAGCACTTGTCCAAAAACCTATATCATAATGTCCTAAAGCTCATTTCCAGTCTCTCGCAGAGCTTTGGGTCCAAATGGTCCCACAAAACAAATTAATTTTGTGGACTTATAGCAATATGGCTTACAAAATCTCATTTTAAAGATTTTAAAATAGACTTTTCAGTTTAAAAAAAATTCAGCATAACAACCAAGGACTTTTCAGAGAAATAACCGTAAAAAAAAAAAGTTTCAAAATAATTGAGGAATAATGGAGATTTCTTCCAAGTTACATGTTCTGGTACAAAAAGTTGAAAAATTTTTTTTTTCTTTGAGTTAACCAAGATTTCCTTCAAATTAGCTGAAATAGAAGAATCCGTGATTAGACCTCTTTCATTTTGGCGGGAAAAAAGTAAATTCTTGTGTTTTAATGCTAATAAGCCTTTCTTGCCTTGCTATGACCAGCGAATTTCAAAAGAATATTTGGTTTCAAAGTGAGGGCAATAAGTCTAATAAACATAAACACAAAAGAATGTGAAGGTGGTGTCCATTTATGAAGGTGGTCTCTTTTTATGATTTCTTAATTATGTCAACACGTGTCATTTCTCCATGACAACAAACAAAGGGGATCAAGTTTTGCATATCAAAGAACATGAATAGAGCGTTCAAAAGGTGCTCTTAACCAAACTTATGAAATTTTCATTTGACGATCTAGCGCAGTTTCTAAGGCAAAAAAGACGGTCAAGATGTAGATTGGGGCAGTAAAGAACACGTGCTGAAATGGTGGCTAGTAGGCGAATGTTCATTGTTATCACTTTCCTTGGTATTTTTCCCATCCTTTAGCAGAGGTTTTGCCGTGAAAAATCATTTCAAACAGTTCCTAAAATGCGATTTTGTTCGCATGTATACTTAACACACCAAAATTGGAGAAAGCCGGAAGTAACACAAATTTTTCGTGAAGCGTAATTGTTGTCAGACCCAAAGCTCCCATGGGACCGGAAATGAGTAATTAATGTACGTTGTCTTAGGCATTTGTCTAATTATGCCGTTGTTCTCACTTTTGTTTTTTCCACAGAGGCTTATTAAGATGAAGGAGTCAACCAGAAACTTGGAAGAATGTGGAAGATTTGCTGTTCTAACTCAAGAGAAACTTTGATTTGTAATTCTTTACTTACTACTTAGAGGCAAAACAGGCTATTCACTTTGGTGAAATACCAATTTGGTCTCTCTCTTTAAGAACAAATTCCATTGCAATTTACCTTATGATACAAGCGAACGAAGCCTTTGAAGTTTCCATTAAATTAAAGAACTGCCTTGGATTTAAAAGAAATGGTCTCTTCTGGTCTCTTTTGCATGAAATAAGTTGAATATATATTTAAAGTGTGGGTTACAGACGAAAAAGAAAAGTAATCCTCGCACTTCATCCACTCCCAACCGAGTGGCTGCATAGCTCTTGCAACCGGCATTGCAGAGGTCATGAGTTCGAATCCTGTTGTAGCCGCCTGCATTTTTCAGGTGCCAGACATTGTGCACCGGTGGCTCAGTTGGTTGAGCACTGGGATGCCATGCAGTAGGTCGTGAGGTTGACTCCAACCGGACCAACATTCAGGGTCTTAAAATAACTGAAGAGAAAGTACTGCCCTTGTAATTACATCCGCAAATGGTTAGACTGTCAAATCTTCTCGAATAAGGACTATAAACCGCAGGCCCTGTCTCACAACCCTTCAATGTACATAAACTCTGTGGAACGTTAAAGATCCCACACACTACTCAAAAAGACTAGGGCATGGATTTCCCGGAGTTGTGGTTTTGCCTTTCCTTCAGAAATGTGGTCGGCTTGGCGTAATCTTTTAAATGGACTACTGGTCGATGAGACCAGATAACAGCAAAACAGACAGTAGTTAAATTGAAGGAGTCCAAGTGCTCAAACTGGTAAACTAACTGGTAAAACAATTGCTTAAATTGTCAGGATAGATACGAGGATCGCTTCTCTCTTTAGTCTATATTATTTCATTTTAGTTTGTATTTAGAAGACTGTCACACTGTTAACCCATTGACTCCTGAACCCCCCATTTACGAGCAAAATCGTCTGGCGTTAGATAGAGTAAAATCTATTTTGTCTCACTCCCAGGAGTCAATAGGTTAAAGCACATTTGGGAGGGGCAATATTGGTTGGTTGGGCTGATATTTTATCAAGAACAATTTTCTGACCGTGTGGAATTACAATACAATACATACGTAAAGGTAAAGTCTCTGTTTACGAGCCAGAGGGCCCATCACGCCGGCACTTATCTCCGGTTTCCGTAGCATGAAGGGACTAGGAGTATTTCTACTCCCCCCTGGATGGGATGCTACTCTATCGCAGGGTTACCCCCAGCATTCCCACTTCCCGGGACCCATATATACACCTGGATGGAGAGAGGCACTTTGAGATTAAAGTGTCTTGCCCAAGAACGCAACACGATGTCCCCGAACCCGGACCAGTCGATCCCGAGTCGAGCACTCTAACCATGAGGCCACCGCGCCTCCCAAGGATGCTTTTAAGCATGTTTGGGAGGCGTATGTATGTATTAAAATACATACATACATACATACATACATACATACATACATACATACATACATATATACATACATACATACATACATACATACATACATACATACATACTACATACATACATACATACATACATACATACATACATACATACATACATACATACATACATACATACATACATACATACATACATACATACATACATACATACATACATACATACATACATACATACATACATACATACATACATACATACATACATACATACATACATACATACATACATACATACATACATACATACATACATACATACATACATACATACATACATACATACATACATACATACATACATACATACATACATATGTAATTGACCACTCCCCATAAAGGCTTTTCAAGGCCCGTGAACACAATCACGACAGAACAGAACATTCAACAACAACTGTACGAAAAGCAAGCAAGCTGGCTGTTTACAAGTGCAGCTGAGAAGATGAACCAGGGACTATCAGGAACAAATTCAACTAGTGGTCAGACTGTGTCTTGAACCTGGGATCTCCGGGTCTTAAGGCAAGCGCTCTAACCACTAGGCCGCACTTCCTCCCTACAAAACATTCACTTGGAGCGATCTTCGAAGAAGTCACTTTAATGATCAATGATTAATCTCAACCTTAGTCACCTTAAGAGAGCATTCAAACAATAGGGCATGACAGAGAGGCAAGTATGCCATTTTTAAGTATTAGTTTTTCATTGATTCGGAGCTGCTGCATCGTTTATCATGTGGAGCAAGAGAGTTTGAAGCCACAAGAATGTGTTTGGAACTTGTATGCCATAACGTGTGTGAAAAATGAGTTTTCGAAAAATCCGTGCTACAGATCTCATGGTGAAATGTTGGCTTGGTAATGTCACGGTCAAGATTAACATTACGTCGGTTGTTGTGTAGAGATTGACTGCGTGAAAATAGCTCCCTTTGTTTTTGGCGATGTTGCAAGTCTGTTTAGGTCAAAAAAAGCGGTGATTAAAGTTGAAGAAAGCTTTTCAAACCTCGGGCAAGCTTCTTTGAAGCGTTTTGATAAATCTTCACGAATGCCACGTTGCTGTTCCAGTAAAGAAAGAAACCACATACATTTTTGGGTCTAAAACTAATCAAACAGAAACTTATAGTTTACCTCAACGTGTCAGAAAACCAAAACCAACATGGCCAAGCCTCGAATGATTGAACGCTTCGTGACGAAGTAAAACCCCAACTAATTATAATTTGTCACGGTCTCCATGCGTTTTTCACAGCCTACACAGGCTTTTTTCATGCGAAACAATGGCGGCTTTGTTGCTGCTGAAAGTGCAACTATGTTGAAGCCTCAAGCTATAAATATTAACGTTTTTCTTCAACTAGAATACGTACTCGTCCTTGATTTCGTCATTTTAATCTTCCTTTTGTTCCATATAACACTAGAAAAAGTAAAGCAAAGCGACCAAAGTTTAACGTCGATAACTCCTAACTGTAATTAAACTGACAAACCTATGGTCGACGGCGTGCTCATTTTACTTCTTCCTCTCCATCAGTGCTTCGTTTTAAGTTTTCTTATAGTTTCGGCAAAAGTCATTGAAGTTTATGTCTGAAAACTAAACAGTAACTGAGGGAGATGATGTGATACTGGACTGTAAAGCTGACGGGAATCCAACGCCAACAACATATGAACGAGAAGTTCTGATAATAGTGTTGTCAACATGCCACTCACTAGCGTTCAAAGGAAAGATGCAGGAAGCTACAGATGTACTGATGATGATGGTGTTGGAAGGCCCGCTTCTAGAGTTCTCTTCATAATTGTAAAATATGAGTGTTGCCAGCTCATAGACGACGACACGAAATATCACCTAAAGCATACGATCTTTACATGTAACGGTCTGCTTTGACCCTTAATTTCACATCACTCCCTGGTTTTCTTGTAGTTTCACCGATAATCACTGAAATCTCTGCAAAACAAACAGTAACTGAGGGAGCTGTTGTGATATTGGACTGTAACACTGACGATGATCCAACTCCGAACATCACATGGACGAGACTTTCTGCGTATAACACTGCTGTGAACATGCCACTAGCTAAGTAGCTTCAGAAGGCAAGATGCAGGGGGATGCAGATGTACTGCTGATAACGGTGTTCGAAGGCCTGCTACTGGAGATGTCTTCATAGTTGTAAAAGGTGAGTGTCATAAGGTGTCCTTTAGGATTTATTATACGTGTGTTGAAAGACATCTGATACGCGGTACGTTTGATACAAATGGGTTCTTTGCAGCTAGCGATCACATGGTATAAAAACCGCCGTACTGGTGAGCAAACTGCCCACTGGGACATATAAAACAAAGCAACCGTAATTTAAATTGTGTGTCTTTGTCCCAGTGAGCAATTTGCTTACCAATATGGCGGTTTTTGTACCATGTGATCGCCAGCTGCTAATGACCCATTGCGCTAGGAAAGAGACTTCTAAGTTTATGATCTCTTTTCTTTTAAGATCTCCGTAAGAATGGTGTTAATCATCATCATTGTTAATATTATTATCATATAACATTCTCAAATCTTAGCTTATCAGATTGATATCGAGATCTTGCAAGCCCTTGAGGTTTTTCTCCATGGTTGCTACGAGTTCTGGACAGACTCCTTTGGAGATGCAATTCTCACCAACAGTAAAATTATTTTCATCAAGACATTACACGATCTTGAAATATTTTTACCAAATTCCTTCAGGTCCAGGAGACGAGTATGGTTGACGTACATTATTCAATGTACATTGATTAGGGTGGGGGAGGGAGGGGTATCCCGGAAACGTACTTTCCTGACAAGTTTTCCTTGCAAACAATGAATGTGTCGTTGCCAGTGTGCTCTGCTGTTGGCAAGTGTCCCAACTAATTTTGTCGCCGATTGTAGCTTTCTGTGTTGCCAGACTATGACCAGTATTATAGCAACGATGATTGCTACAAGAACTCCAATAATTACCAATTGAGTGCTGTCGAATGTGCATTGGAATTCTGTGAAGATAAATATCGAATACCATAATTAGTCCACAAAGTCATTACTAAGCACAGTTCCCAAAGTTGCATAAAAGTGTTTCATGGAAGGGCAAAAGAGTGGACTTTATAACAACCATTAGCGGAAGAATTATCCAAGATTATGTTGTTTGTGCAATAAAAGATCGCAAGAACACGCACGATATGGATTAATTGATAGTCTAGATGTTTTGAAGGTTCGGCTAAAGGCAGGCCGGTTTCTGAATCGCAATCAGGGTCACTAAGACGATTCACAGGGTCATTTCAACATCTTATCAATAAAAAGTTCAAAAAAGCACCGCTTGACCAGCCATTCACATCGCCAAGTCAATCAACCTGTCAATCAACTATTTAGTAGCACTTCTTGTCTATGACAATGATGCTCGCTGACGCAATTGGTTATTCACTGATGAGACTACACCTCACGTTCCTTGTAATAGCACATACACGAATCTTATTTTCTGCTGCTATTCATTAATTACCACTAGCTGTTATCCTTTCGAAGCTGATCAGGGTTTTCGACAATTCTGTGAAGTAGTGGACATATTTTTGAAAGCACCGAACGTAAAATTTGTTGCCATTGCAAGGCGCCTTGTGAGCGCCGTATAGGCGCATGCTACCTAGGGGTATCATTTTTTTTTAACACTCAGGCACGCTGTTTCCAGTGTTTCAGGAACCTAAGAATCAGTTTCCCAGGCAGGGCTGGAGTTCACTTCAACGATAAAAATCAACGGTAAAAGACGACGTTTCGACCATACTTCGGTCATTATCAAGTGAATTGTAAAACTGAAACAGTGAATGTATAATTATATGCATGCATATAAGAAGTATAAAAAGCTTTGTAGGTGTAAACGGACAATAAAAATGTACAAAACAAAACAAACCCCTTAAATATATTGGCATCAAAGTACCGGAAATGGAATGGACAACGACCTGACCTCCAGCCTCAAACGGAAACCCTGAGCCGAAGATAATGTCCAATACGTCTCATGACAGATACTATTTAATGCAATGAATGTATAATTGATGAAATACAACCATCAATTAATGACTGTGAATTCTATTACCTATAGGTTCTGTAAGGCTCTTATAGCCGGGGAATGAGTTGTGAGGCTGGGCTCTCACAACTTCTCAAAATGCTCCCAATGGCATGAGACTCTATGAGCCTCTGTCAGCTAAGTCCAACTTCTGGCCTCCACGTGGTGGAACTGGCACCACCGACAGGCGAAGGGGTGAAGGCGAAGCCACTGGCACCTTAAAACCAGTTCCCCAGGGTAGATGGGGCTCTTGGCCTGTGAAGGCAGCCCATCTATGAGAAGGTCAACCCTGATTTCAAACCTCCGCTGCCTTGCCCTATACCTGATCTTAGGAAGGCTTCAGGAGTAAACCTCAAGGAAAAATCCGAGGTGGAGCCCTTAAGGCGGATGGCAGGTGCTCAGCAGTTCCTTCCGTCAGCTTCTGCAGTGGAACTAGCCCCAAGTTGTATTGGTTCTTCCTTTCTCTTGGACCCAGCCAGTTACACAGAGAGGGGGACACTGTCGTATGGGCAGCCCAGCATCTCCTTATCTTCCCACCCAGGCATTAGCGCAAACTGGAGAGGGCACTCCAGCGGTGTTGCAAGACTCCGGTATAACACGGGATGAGGCAGTTTACCGGATCTAAGCTTCAACTGATTGGCATAAGAAGGAGTGCCAGGAGTCTCGTCTGATGGTGGGAGAAGCCCTCGCAGCTTCATTGGGTGGCTACCGCCCGCCTTAGGATGGGCAGCCCCCAGCCAGTAAGGTGCCACCCTGTCATTGCTTGCCTGCTCTACTGGGTACAAGCTGTCCCATGCCTGCAAGGAGTTTGGGCTAACGATCAGCCTCAGGAAGACCAACATCCTGGCGCAAGGTGCTGAGCCAAGTCCCCCCAAGTCCCCCCAAGTCCCCCCAAGTCATCACCATCGACAACTTGGAGCTGGGGGTTGTGGACACCTTCACCTACTTGGGCTCCACCATGTCAAGCTCGACTTCGCTCGATGCTGAGATCAGTTGAAGGATCGCCAAAGCAGCTGCTGTCATGGCCAAACTCAACAAGCGAGTGTAGGACAATGACCTGTTGAGCGAAAGGATCAAGATGTGCGTCTACCAAGCTTGTGTCCTGTCAACTCTCCTTTATGGCAGCGAGTTGTGGACGACCTATGCCAGACAAGAGCGGCGACTCAACGAATTCTACCTCCGCTGCCTGCTGCACATCAGGTAGCAGGACAGAGTCACTAACACCGAGGTCCTGATGCGCTGGCTCACTGAGCATGACATCACTGCTCATTTAGCAACGCCTTCGATGGCTTGGCCATGCACATCGCATGGAGCATGCCGCCTGCCAAGAGAAATCCTTTATGGAGAACTGCGGGAGGGTGTCCACCGTGTGGGTCGACCCCTGCTGCGCTACATGGACGTCATCAAGGGAGACTTGCGATCTGCACAAATCGACACCAGTGCATGGGAGGACATCGCCAAACACTGAGATACATGGTGGCAAAGTGTCAAAGCGGGGGTTTCAAAGGGGGAAGCGAATGCTGGAGTCCAGGCTACGTGCAAGAGAGCGGCAAGGAAAGAATGCACAGCCTCTGCGTGCATTTCCACAAGACATGTCTGCGCCACCTGCAACAGTGACTGCCACTCCAGGATCGGGCTACACAGTCATACAAGATCCTGCCCAAATCCCCATTGCTAACCATTGCCTCTTGGAGACAAGGATGCTACTACTACTACTATTGATTATTAAGATTATTGGGAATAATCAAGCAAACTCACCTTCCTTGGCCAGCGTCATTACCATCTCAGACGACTTCAGAAAACAAATGAAAGAAGACAAACAAAAAAATACCATTAACACCTTGGTACAAATAAATACTCTAGATATCAATAATGGTCAGAATTAGATTAAAAGCAACAGATCCCCCATCCTCATCTCCTCAAGTTTACCCTTATAAAAGGACTGAATGATTGGGCGTAAAATATTATAATGATAATAATTTTAGTTCAGAAAACTGTTTAACTGTGTACTGCATTATATATATCTACGATCTGTCGCATTGAGTGACTGTGTGTACAGTATTATTAAAACACTCCTTGCACCTCAACCGTTGGTGGTGGTGATGATGAAGCGTTAACATGAGGAAGATAATATTCGTGTTGTGCAGCAGCCAACAAAGCTGCACCCAAAGGAAAGCAGGGTCCCAGTTACATGTAATAACATAACCTTGTAAATGCATTCATTTACTTTATGCCTTTCTGTGGTAATAAAAAGCTGTAGTTATTTTTTGTTGCCTTTTTTGTAAAAAGTCAAATTTCTTCTTATTTGAAGACCACATGCATTCTTTTACTTTTTTTATTACTTGAAATTTCGGATACTTGGCGTCATATGTGGGTTGAGTTTGTTGGTTCCCTACTCTGCACCGAGAGGTTTTCCGTCGGGTACTTCGGTTTTCCCATCTCCTCAAAAACCAACATTTGATTTGACTTGCGTTGACTTGTTAATTTGAATTTACAGTGTCCCCAATTAGTGCTCCAGCGCTAGAAGATTAGACACTTAAATAAAGTTCCTTCCTTCCCTCAGTCAAGTTCTGCTCAATCATCTACCTTATCATGTAGTTATGGGGTATGCTAGCTACACGAAAGAGAGCCAAAAAAACTCCATGTTTTTTCCTCGTCTTTTTGCTCCCAGATTTTGCCCCTTGTTATGAAACATTTCATTACCGAAATACACTTTATCCCAGAGAAGGAAGCAAAAATAAAAAACGAATGATGAAATACATCGTGGATCATTGATAGTTTCTAAGGGAACTGTTGTACATGTACCACCTGAAACAACGAGATGGAGGAAAACACTACAGGGATACGAAGAGTAAGGTGAATATACTGACCCTTCGTTTCATTTGAGCATTTTTTCTTGCGCACACATGTACACCAAACGATCACTGCAATAAGCACCGAGGCAACCGCTGCCAAGACAGCACCAACAATAATCCAGGTGTTACCACCTTAAAACAAATGAGTTGTAACATGAGGCTTCCATCCAAGTAATAAGGGGTTTTAAATCAACAAAATGATATTTGAAATGAATCATATATTGAACTGCGGATATAAAATAAAGTGGAGCTATGATCCTCGCAGTTATGAACACAATTTAGCAATTACTGATAAAGTAAGTAGCCGACGTTTCGGAGTCATCGTGACACCATTATCAAGGCAAAGTGAATAAATCAATGCGAAGATTTGGTTTCAGTACTTTTAAAAGTGTCTGCAAATTAGCATAACAACAAAGGCTCACAAGTTCTTTAGGAGAAACTAGCTTTCGGCACGAATCGAGTCACTTTGCATGTTTAAGGATGGTTTCAGTTTTCGTATAAAAAGCATCTCCTTAATTAGGCAATCAAATTTGCTCGAGCATTTAGCAAGCACGTGACATTGTTCTGAAAGACATGTAGTTACTCTCGAATTATGTACATTCAAATAATGTTTAAAAATTGACAAGATTTTTGTTTGTGTTCATCAATGCGTTCGTTCAAATAATGTTTACAAATTGACAAAGATTTTTGTTTGTGTCCATCAATGCGTTCATGCAGGTGGCCGCGAGTGTAACCACTAGGCATCGTTGGTAAACAAAGGCTGGCTTGACTTCTCGAACCACAGGCAGACAACCCTAAGGATGAGGGACAGTTGTAAAGGCCGATTCAACTAATCGAGGAAAATGTTCCATAAAAACTTCAAATCACAATGTTTCTTTTCGAAACCTGACTGATTTGATGGGTTTTTGGGACGCTTTGATTTCCTCTTCAGATCCCATGCGTCACCACATACAGTATAAATAGACAAGGCGTGCAACTTCCAAGGCCGCTCACGGCCGAGTGCCTCCAGAATTTAGCCGAATTTTACCCACTTTCAAAGGTCGCTCGCCTCCCAACCTTAGGGACCCGGAGGCACTCGGCCGTGAGTGGTCTTGGAAGTTGCACGCCTTGTCTATTTATATTGTTGACGTTGCGTGTGATCTGAAGAGGATATCAAAGCGTCCCAAAAATCAATCAAATCAGTCAGGACAACGCAGAAAATAGTAGGTGAGTGAACTTTTATGGAACATTTTCCTCAATTAGATGAATCGGCCATTACAACTGTCTCAAAATAACGTGACGTCACGCGCTCTCGTATCCTTAGGGTTGTCTACCTGTGCTCAAAACTTCAGATCTTTGTTGAGTCTTATGCTCGTGAACACGAGCTGAATTGAGGCCTATAATTTTTGTGCTGAGGTATGTGAGACGTTTCTTCACGAAATCAAATTAAATCAAATCTTTATTTTAACACAGTAAAAATCCATCAGGTTTTATAGTACAATATAAAATACAACTACATGTACCTAACAATATTTGAATACAATAAATATGTCATCAAAAAGTATCATAAGTACAAACACTACTCATAAAATTACACTAAACTACACCTGTTTTCCATGAATGCCGTGTATCTAACTTAACTAACTAAAATGAAGGTTTAACAATTGCTTTAAACGATTCAGAGATTTCACTTGCCTAGATTGCAGGGTAGACTGTTCCAGAGAGTGGCTCCTCTATTTTTGGGTTTCACTCACGTGATCAACAGCCATGTTTTTCAACAAAAACAAAAGAAGACGTTAGCATAATAATAGCTTTCAATTCCTGGACGATTGGATCAGGACACCAACATGGCCACCATTTCATTGTTTGGGGACACCAACTTGGCGGCCGTGACGTCATGTGAAATCCAAGAATAGCTTAAGCTCTTTTTCAGGTAGTCAGTTCTTGGTAAAGATGTAAAGATACATTTAATTAGCAACTTTGGGCCTTATCTTTAAATGGTATGATAACTCGGACGGTAGGTGTAGTCATTTCAGTTGATGGAGTGCGCTGCTGGTCTGATAGCTTGGAATATATGAATTGCTTCACAGCCAAATTGAATACCACGGACTCAAGTCGATCGCATTCTTGTGAGCCCTTTGTTATTATACTAATTTGTAGAGACTTTTAAAAGTACAGAAACCAAATCTTCGCATTAATTTACTCACTTTGTCTTGAGAATGTGACACCATGACTCTGAAACATCGGCTACTAACTTTATCAGTATTTGCTTGTTCATGGCTCAAAAAGTCACTATTGATCAAAATTTAGCAATTGCGTAGAGAACCCTGAAAAGTTCAGGACTTCAACAGGTTTTGAACAGGTGACCTCGGAATGCCGGTGAGACGTTCTAACCGATAATTATGATTCAATTCAACTCGCAGGACTATAAAAGAAGCACCTTCAACGTACATTTGGTCAAAATCTGCTTCCACCCATTAGCCCACTCTGGGGGCTAATCGTCCAGAAAGTGGGGGCTATTTGTCCGTGGGGTGAATTTTCTGACGTTCATTTCATATATCATTTTGTTCTGACGGTTAGAGCGTCTCACCGGCCACAAACCTGAAAAAAGTCAGGTCAAGGGTTCAAAACCCGTTGAAGTCCTGGATTGTTCAGGCTTCTCTACGTAATTGATAAATTGCGTTCATGACTGCAAGGATCATAGCTTCACTTGAAGGGGATGTAGTACACGTGAAGACTGCAAAAAAGCGAATTGATTTCCTGGCTCCTTTTCTCTTAAGTTACATGTATCTGTATCTTTACTGAACAGCATGAAAGTGACTGAATTCCAGAGACAATGGAGATCAAAATAACATACAAGTGGCAAAAAAAAGCGTCTGGAGGACACCGAGCAAGTGTTTCTACGGGCGTTTTGTTCTCCTTTCCCTTTCATTGCCTTCTTGCATGTTGATCTTGTACACCAAAACAGACTTATTGCCCCATAATGCCTATTTTACAAGCTAGAACTTTGTTTGTTTGCACATTTGCCTTTGTCAAGTCCGTTAATTGTCATAACAAAGTACATGTAAGTACGAATTTTATTCACAAGAGTCATTGAAAGGCCATTGACATTTTCATGTTTAGTATGTGGGAGGCATATCATGTACAGTGTATTGTACGATATCTACAATGTATAGCCAAGCAAAACAGGATTTCTGAATTCGCTCTAGCACTACAATGTAAGCTATCGAGGCATCTTGGGGTGTTCATTTGCAAGTTTGTTACCCCACCATGGATATGAAATCTGATTTTCTACATGGAAGTGAAAAGATTGTTGCAGTTCATGTAGGAAGCATAAAAGATGCAAGGTCATAGGTTTGCGTCCCATTGATAACTGGGTTGTTTCAGGCTTCGTTACGACTACTTGAATTCAACATTGAATAACTGCTCCATCCTTGCAAATAATTATACTGTGGTGTTTTATGCATCACCTTTAACGTACAGATATCATTTCTTCCCAGTTTTAAGCTGGGAGTGATACTTCCTCTCTCCCCACCCCATTCATACTAACAAACAGATACACAGTAACTGCCAAACAACGAGGAATACTCAATTCTCCCATCCATAAAAAAAATAATAATAATAATCAAATGTAAACATACTATCATGATACGACTCTGGAGTAGTTGTTGTGGACGCTGTGGTTGTAGATACATGTAGAATGACAGGTGGAATTCCAATGATAGATGACGCGTTGACAGTTAACTCTCCAAGTTTTCCATCCACGATAGCATTTTTTATTGTAGAAATGAGAACATCTTCTGCAATCTCAGTATTGAACTTCAAGACCAAGACAAAGATGAGGCTTCCACAACTGCAACATTAAAACTGCCAAGTCCATGTCCATGTATCAAGTTCGACTTTTAATGTTTAACACTGCTACATGTATTTTTCATTTATTCTACTCCATTTTTATTATTAATTTTTTTGGCCCTATTTGATTGTACGATCATCAAGAATGTAGATATATTCACAGTTTCGAAGCTCCCTGGTTGACCAAAGTGGGATATTTTTGTCAGAAATTTGATGATTCCCAGATACACTTCCCCTTAACCGTCACAAATATTACAAATAATTATGACTACCATCATCATTTTAAAAAATAAATTAAAATATGAAAAACATATCATCGTCACCTTGCATCGATCAGTTCTGCCCGAATGTAAGTTTGCTCTTGAGCAAAGACCTCGTCCAACTAGCATTATAAACCACATACATTAATGTCAATAGAACATCCCTAAATAATAGCCATTATTTAACTGTGTCACAGAAAGGATCGACTTGACAACTAGCAAACTATAACTACATACATTAATGTCAATAGAACAGCCCTAAATAATAGCCATTATTTATAAATTGTGCACAGAAAGGACTTGACAACTAGCACACTAGTAACCCCATGTTGTCTTAAACCACCAAGGGCATGTCAGGATATGAAACATTTACCACAATGGCATAACAGCTGTAATTACAGATTCAGCACTTACAGCACGTTTGATAGCACAATAAATATTATTGCTGGGGGAGAAAGCTCTTTTCAATTTCTCTTGGTTTCTGAGAAGAAAATGGCCTAAAATGTTTTCTAATGAGAAAACTGGAAAATGCAAAAATTCATTTATTTCGACACATGTTTTTGGTCTCCCTTGCTCTCACAGGGGAACAAAGTCAAAAATGTAACTGCTTCATTAATTTTAATAACTGCACTTGTTCCATTCCCGCAGTTTAGATGAATGTCCTTCCTTCACCATATTATCGATGGATACACTTACGTACACACAAAAAATGACCAGCTCCCAGTTGGCTTGATGGCTCAAATGGTAAGAGCACTGCACCGGTATTGCAGAGGTCATGGGTTTGAATCCCTGTTAAGGACGGTGCCTACTATTGTTATTGCGCATACGTTCTGCGCATGATCTCCAGATACTCGGATTTCCTATCGCCGATGCTTACTAATACAGGGATATTTTTGCGCGGTTTAAAACTATCCGGAAAAAGTACATCTTAGTAAGTACTCTTGGTATTCAAAAAGAAAATTGGGGTAACCATGCATTTTTGAGAGATAATCAAGTTTCAATTTGAGAAAGAACGCCATCCATTGCTTTGTATTTTACAGCTTTTTACAAATATTATTCATGAATTATCTTTGAAAAATGCGTGGTTACCCCCAATTTTCTTTTTGGATTTCAATAACACTTGTTAAGATCTACATTTCCTGCATAATCACACACCGGGGCAAAAATATCTTTAATTAGTAGGCACCGTCCTTAAGACTGACTATTTCAGGTCTTCCTTTTGTTACTGCTATTTAAGTAGCGTTCATAACTGTCACGATATCAGAACTTTAAACTAGCAAATGAAACGGTAGCAAAAACCCAATGAAAGTCCACGCTTGAAATCATTTATACCCATTCACAGTTCCAATACAGGGTTTCATGTATTTTTCACCAAACCATAAATTCCAACTACTTTACAACTGCTCTTCAGTCACTGAGATAATCCTTTGCTTAGAATTAAATCACAACCTTACTTACACAGTGATGATAAGATTGCAACATGTCAAAGGCAATAGTTGGCAAATTTAAATTAATGTCAAGTATGAAAAGTTCTAAATTTTTCTTAATTTACATAGTTTAATTTAACCTTTAAAGAAAACTGCCTTAATTTATTCAGCAGAACATGAAGGTGAAATAATGCCTTGATAATGATCTAAAGTGTGCATCTGTGCATTTTCCATTTCTCTGAAAACCGTGCAACCATCCCCTGAGATGCATACCACTAGAAACATGACAACACACCCTACTTCATTCATTTTTCTCCCTTGTTGTTAAAAGTACACGTATTGCCATTAACCATTGCAATGGCTGAAATAACGTGAGCTGTACAGTGTACACAGCATCAGTTTCTGCTCTCCTCTTAGCTTCATGTAGTAAAGGTCATATTCTGCCTATGACAAAAGCTAACGGGAAGACATTAAATTAACTTTCAACACTAGCACTGATTACCACTGACTCCCCCACCCTAAAACAAATACATTACCATACGTTACGCACATTGTTAGGGCTATAGGCAATAATTATTATTTTCCTCATCATGAATTTTTTGCACAACTACCACATCCACAACATTAAAAATACATGCCTGACCCCTGCTCGATGTTAGCAACACCAGCATTATTGGGTAACTTGTGGAAGAGATGCCAATGGTTGAGGCACTTTATGCCAAACAATTAGTGAACTCTGAGTCATTCTTATTTGGAACCCTCTTGGTCAAAATAATTTACCCAGCATGTATACTCAAGGAATTACCTCATTCTTGAGTGTCTCCCATACAGAATCTTTGTTTTTACATTCTTCACTGATGCTCAGTCTCAAGTAAATATTGACCCCTCCAATGACTGGCAAAATAAAAAAAAATTGAGTGAGCCATAGGTAACCCTAATCAATTTTGCCACTTAATTATAAATAACATTATTAAGCAAGGATGGGCCGGATATTAGGTCAAGATACATTACAAATAACCTCATGCACAGAGGCACACAGCGAAACTACTCACGAGTTTATTATTGCATGTACTTTATAGAAAAAATGAAATTTTTCTTTTGGCCACTAATTAGGGCATGGGGTTGTAAAGCACGCTTCATTAAAATTTCAATTGGTGGAAGCTTTATTAGTTGCTTGACACTTCACTTTGTAGACTAGTACAATATCCACCACTATTATTTTCCATTTTGTTGAAACAAATTTGTTAAAAATTAACTGTAAAATACTCAGTTACAAAATGTGCTACTTATAAAAATAATGCTATAATTTATAAACCTACTGCATTTATTTCTTTCATATAGATGAGACCAATAAATTGAAGCAACATTAAGATGATGACGACAGTATTAATAAACATTATACAGTGACAGTAAACCATAAACATTGGATCAGATGTTACACTTATCTAGTAGTATTAATTGTTACAGACTAAGTGTCATAGGGATCAGCAAGGATCGTAAGAAGAAACCTTGAAGTCTGACCTTGCTTTTTGCCACCAGATAACACCTGCCTTAAATTGCTAGTACACTAAGTGTTGCCATCTTTGCTGTGAATCATAGAAATCATAATACCGGTATATGTTGGAAGTCTGAGGGTTGAAGAGAAAACAGAATAGGCAGGGGATCTTATAAGGTAATGGGTGGTGGCTGGCTGATCAATGAAATTTCTGCCAAATGATAGTAATAATGCAAAGGGTAACCAGTACATGTATGTACAGACACAACCTTAACACATACAATTATTACGGTGTTGCCATGTATGGGCAAGGAGAGTAAATTCACAACCCCTGCAAGTACCTAACTGCCATTAATAGCCATTAAAGATAAAAGTATATTGTACAGATATGCCACTTACAAACAACAGTAGTTGCTGAATCACTTCCCAGATAGTTGCTTGCGTTACAGATGTACGTAGTACGTGCAGTCTTCACTTTGGAAATATTAAGGTACTGTTTATCACAAACATGATTTGGCAGATTACAAGGAGTCCAAGAAATTGTGGGTGTTGGATTTCCATCTACTGCGCAGGTAAGTGATACGTTCTGCTCACGGCCAACATAGAATTTTTTTGGAAGTGAAATCTTAGGATGAACTGTCAAGAATGGAAGAAATAATAATTATGTTTTTAGAGTCCACCTCTCCTCTTTTAACTCTATTCCTCCACTAATATCACCCACAATAATATAATGTACATTGTGAGCCACCTGCCTGGTTCAGGAAGGCAGAAAAAAAAGAGAAAACATCATGTACATCATACTATGTGCAGTGCAAGGTTTTTGCTATTTAACATGATTTTACTACCTTCAGTGTATATGGATTGACAGATTGCTGCAAATATTATTTGGAATAGCATGAGAAAAATGCACCACAGAACATGAACTGTGCATTAATTCTAAATAGCCCAAATTGCAACACATAGTGAAAGAATGCTCCTTCCTCCCATCACCAGATCCCTCAAGAAATGTGCACCTTCAACATTTGTAGTGCCTTCTCTGCCTTTGCTTTGAATTTTGCCAACTACAGTACATGCATTCTTATTATAGTAAAATCCTTGATAAGGGGATCCAGGGTTCTCCTTATCAGGCAGTAACTGACTCAGAAGTCACTTATCCTTTGCAGAACGTCCAAAGTTTTATAACCAATTGCTTTACCGGTTTGAAAAGGTGCCATACCTTTTGCGCTTATTCTGAAAACTAGGGAGAACCCTGGGATCCAAACTTCATGAACATGCGGATCTTAATGAATATTTGTTACTAATTAAATCGTAAAATTCATGTTTGAGTCTTTTAAGAATAAGTTTAAGTGGATTAATATCTTCCTTTCAAACATAGCAAAAACAAGCTCCAAAGCACTTTCAAAAGATCCCCTTATTTTGTTCATTTGCTGCAATTTAGTACACATTACACTGTTACAGTTAGTTCCTTGTTACTGAATAAAGTTCCCAGACTAAATGTTTAGCCAATCAGGCAACACATTCTTATAACCAACTTCCAGAAAGCAAATTCATGAACTTGTAGTATAGTATATAACAGCAATTATCATTTTTCCAAAGCTCTGCATACATGTAGGTGTCAGAAATTATTGAAATTCCCATGAGGGATGTAGGCCATATTTATTGCCACTCTTCACATTACAATACACAATACACACTTGACCACTCCCCACAGGGGCTTTTCAGGGCCAGTGCAGTTTAACCATGAGATTATGAATAAGGTGTAGTACTAAATGTTTGGATTGACCCCAATAATTATTATAATGCATGCTGATTTCAATTAACATCACAAAGTGTCCCCCAAATACTGCATGCTCCTCAAGTCAAGATAAACAGCTGCATTCACCCTAAGCTAAAAATAACACTAACCTTCACTGTCACCTCATTGTTGGCAAGGCTGCTGACTAAGAAAATTTTAATGGGGCCCTCAGAGCTAAATGCTGAGAACTTAGGAGCCCAACATATGAAGTGAAAGGTGTTGCTGTCAAAAGTTAAGGCACCCGTGCAGAGCTATTCTTTGGGAGCCCCAGGCTACCGGGCTCCTCTTAGGCAACACTGCCTTGGTTGGAAATAGACATAAAAGGGCATTTTGTGTTGGATGTCAAAATTATGTGTACAGCAGTAAGTAGGGTCAGTTACAGCTAGACATAAGTAAATGTTTGTGGTGCATCATACATTGTAAGTCGATGAAAAGACTTTGACCACTTATAAACTTGCTTGAAATGGACTGTACAATGCAAAGCTCAAAAAACTCTGTCACTCACACAGAACAATAATAGAGACATCTTTGGTCAGAGGAGTTCCAACACCATTAGCAGCAGTGCACCTGTAGTCTCCTGCATCCTTTCTACCAGTGATCTTCAAAGGCATGGTGACTTCAGTATTATCAGAGACTCTTGTCCAGGTAATTGTTGGTTCTGGTTTACCATTAGCTGAACAGTTCAAAATCAAGTTAGCAGGTGCTGTTATGTTTAGGTCGCTTGAGGCACTGATATTGCTTGGAGGATCTACAAAATAAAATCATTAGAGCCTTAAAATGAGATTCAAGCAAAAAAACCAAGCCAGTAAAGCAAAAACTGTTGCAATGCTCATTCATTCAAATCAAAATCTATAAATAAGAACATCTAGTTTGACATGCAGTTAGAGATAAATGAAAGAATGGCCTCTTTCTTTCAGAGATATTAGAAATTTTGTGTTACGCAAATTACCAAATTGATGACATCATCAGTGGTTCTTTGGAAGATGGATCACAAAATCAAGAATAATCTCTGGAAAGATAATGTTCAGTGATATTATTCAAACTTGGCAACTGAGTAATCCCAATAACCCTTAAGAAAGGTGCAAGACGGTGTAGAGCATGACATAACCATTGCAACACTTTTGGCTCCAGTCCCTTCTTGTAGTATCTCTGAGATCACGAAAGACAGACAGACGTCCTGCTCATAACACACATGGAGCTCATGTTGTTATAGGTGTCCTAATCAACTCATTGACAGGGAATCATGTTTAGTTAAGACAGAAAGTGGGAGCACCGCAGTTTAGCACAAACTTGATCTGGAAGCAATTGTTGCCATGGCAACTGTAAAATGTCATTTTATGCATTGGCTCATGTACACTACCGGTGTCAAGTTTTATTTTTTGCCTTTGGAACCACTGATGACCTCATCAGTTTTTACTCAAACACTTTTAAATAATATCTCTGGAACGATAAGAGATAATTTATAAGTTCAAATATGAAAACACCATGTTTCTTTTCTTCAAAAAGTCTTTCAAATACGCTTTGGTGATTGCTTACAGATAGGCACTTCAATAGATTAGTTTTGGAATACCACAAGAAATCAGTCTATTTATAAAATGTTCCTTGCAATGCATGCAATCATCATCATGCATGTAATATTAATTATCTTTGTTTACCCAGCTTTGGTGTAGCTACAGTAGTATCCCTGGGCATTTACAGTACCCTACCAACCACGATATACCACAGAGGACCTTTGTGAATACATGTACATGTAGTTTGTGGGTTGTTTTATGTCCACAGGGTTATGAAGAATGAGGGGTTGTGAGACAGGGCCTATACAGTTTATTGATCATGCAAGTGACTTTTTTATCAAGACTTCCAAACTGAACTTCAAGTACCATTATCTTAAATAATTATGTTTCTTCTGCCAAATGACATCGTGATTCACACAGAAAGTTAATATTTTAGGTACAACAAATATACTCCACTGAAATGCGAAAAAAATCGAGAATTATTTTTGTAATTGTTTACATTTCTGTTTTATTCAGGTCTTCACAAACTGTGCACCAGCGAGACATATGAGTCTCTCATTTAAGTCTAAGCACCTGTTTCAAATAGCGCTGAGGGTAAACAGTATTTTAAAGTCTAAGCACCCATTTTTAAACGGTTAGTTTTCAATAACTGTGCGACTCGCATGTCGACTTGCATGGCTCACATGCCTCGCACATTGCCCACACTTTTCTGTATAATGTCACTTTCATTGAAATGCATGTACATCTTGACGGACGGTTTAAAAGGTAGTAGAGCAAAAATATGACAAAATTCCAAAGAATTTCAAACCAAATAAGTATACACATGCTAAAAAACGAAACTGAGTGAGCATTAATTGTGCGGTATCAAAGAATTATCAACAAGACAACTATAAAAATTGAGAGATTTTACCTTCTAGCAAAATTTCTTATTGGGCAAAGGAATGGCCACAGGCTTGATGCAGCACAGGGAGCCCACACAAATTATCTGTTAGTATAACCGTTTGTAATTTTAATTTATAATAAATGTATTGGATTCACCATGGATTCACCATTTGCTTCTTGTGTAGCAATACATCGATAAGTATGTGTATGGCCTAACGCTAAATAAAAACTGTATTACAGGTACATTACGTGTGGTGTACTAGTGTCGTTCCTTTGCTTCAAAAGTGGTATTTTGCACGATTTGGAAAATTTTGAATAATTCACTGTTTACTGTGCCTCTCAATAGAAGGACATGGGTGGAACCTATTTCTTTTTGCTGGAACGGCGGGCGATTTTTTCCCAGAAAATCGCAATGCTCCGCTTTGAAACTTCGCAGGAAAATGGCCTAAAGATTCACGCTTCTTCTCATACTTCTCAATCAAAAATTCATCCAAATTGCCTGGAGCAAGCGCTTAAAGAAAATCAAAATCCCTTCCGAGCGGTCAAGATTCGTAGCACTTTTCACGTGTGCCACGCAGGTAAGATAATAAATACAACATTTATTACGTGGAATGCCGAAGGCATCCACGTCTTAAAACCGGGCTGGAATCTTTTTTTTGTTGGTAGTCACAAATGTGCATACCCCACGAATATTGAATTAATCTCCGATCGGGTGGAGTGATTTATATTCCCTACGATATTTCCAAACTTCCCTGTCCCGAGGAGAATTTCTATACTTCCCAAGCCATCACGATTTTTCTCTGCTAGCGCGTTAGACCACTCGGCCACCGTGACACACTTCCGTCAAATCGGTGAAAGCAAACATTTATAATAGAATCTTTCCGCCCGCCATGATTGTTTCAGTATTAAACTATTCGATAAAGTGGATAGATGCTTTTTCTTTGAGAAAGGCAAGCTTTAAAGGTAAGGAGAATTTTCTACGTTATTTCTAGATCTTGCTTCGTACTTGTGTGTTCCACTGTGAACATTATTATTTTGCATACAACGAATACTTCATTAGAAGCATTTTGCATAGAACGAATACGTACTCCAATATTTCTTGGGAACCAGTTTGTTCGCCGTTTTGACGTAGAAAGAAAATAAGAAAATAGCTTTGAACGGCCAAACAAGATAAGAAATGAAATCAAGTTTAAAAAAAACGAATTAGCTATCGCCGTCACGGGGACTTCGCAGCCGTCCCCCATCCAAGTACTAACCTCATTCGGAGGAGCTTAACTTCGGCTGACACTTGGACTAGCATCAACGATTGTGATCTTTATGTTAAATTCGCACATAGATCTTGTCGAACTTTATAACACTTGAAAGAAAAAAAAACGCACTAACAAAAACCAGGTGTTATGCCGTCATTTTGTCACAGATGTATCCTTTGTTTCGTGAGTTGTCAGTAAACACGCAAGGTATAACTTGATCACAGGCAGCCGCTAAAATCGATATCACTTTCGATTTTGCGATTTTACTTGTATGACCAAAAGTACGATAGAAAAATTGACCTCTGATGGAACGTAACAAAAATCTCCCGAAATGTTTTTCGCTGATGGCAAATTGTTTTATTCTCGATCAACACTTCCTAAAAGTTCCTTCTGCTCTCCTTAAAAACTACATATTAATATTTATTTACTTTTTCATCAATATTTGTTTTGCATAAAGCAGGCTAGCAAAATCTGTACCTGGCTTTGTTCTCATTTTGGAGCGTTAAAATATAATTTTTGGGCGTATGTTCCTGACAGCAAAAGTCGCATATTTTAACGTTCCCCATCCAGATACTAACCCCGCTGGAAAGGGAAAAAAAAACTTTAGTAACATTGGTCTTGGAAAGGTGTCAGAAGCTCAGAGTACACGCTTAAGCTTGTGGTGAAAAAGAAGTTGTAAATGATCAACATATCGGCTTTGAAGCCAAATGTTTCTCGATTTCCTGTTATTTTCTTCAATCGTTCTGGGCTTAGTATTTTACTGAACCACATATCTTCTTAGAGGGTATATAGCAAAGATGTCTACCATGGCACCGTAATGATTTACGATACCAAACAATGTCGTGTACTATTAGAGCTACATATTGTGCAAGGACTTGAATCTCCTGGAAAAAGCAAAACGCAACTCAGTTGACAGTTATGGAAAAAAACACTGTCAAGTTACTGCACTACCACACGCAATGCGTTCTTACTTTAAAAAATATCCCGTATCTCCTCAATTCTACCCCCTTCCCCCCCCCCCCCTTTTTCAGTGCCGTACGGGGCAGGCACAGAACAGTTTCGGCTGTTTGTCTGTTCTCTCGAAAACGATGACAAGGGTTTTTTGTGTTTTTTGTTCAGCTCGAGTGTAGAATCAGGACGAACTGTTGTAGTTTCTGATAACTATCTACTACTTGTAGCTTTTGTTGAATTTTGAATCGATGATAGAGAGAGTTTTGGCGATCTCAATCCGGACTGGACTACTGGATTTAAGGATTTTTCTTAACGAGATTTCAAGTTATTGTGGAACGTTTGGTACCAAGTTACTGAAATCAAGATTATGGAATTGTAAAATTAGAACTTTGGACTGGACTATACAACACGCAATTACGGAATTTTTGAGCATTGAGAGAAATAGAGCACGGATGTTGTCTTCTTGTCTTCGCCACGGCAAATTTATACAGTTTGCAAGGAACTAAACCAGGATTACAGAACCAGACGTCGATTACAGGGCCCGGTTGTTCGAAAGCCAATTACCTTAATCCAGGATTAGCGTTAACTTTTGTTTCATGTTTTCAACTTTTTGGTCACAGTTTCCTTTGCTTATTTTTGTTTTTCAAGATTGACTTCTTCTAATGTAAAGTTTTTCTGAATATCAGCCTTGAACAGCATTTGGGAGTAGAGGATAAAACTCGTTTTAAAACCCAGTTTCTGAACAACTGGCCCAGGATGATAAGTTGTTGAACTGTGATTTGTAATAAGTTTTTTGGATGATTTAAGGCTGATCCTGTAATTTTTGGATGAAAGGAGTTAACGAAGCAAGTAAAACTGTAGGATTTGAATTAAGTCTCCTTCCAAAAAATAAATAAATAAAAGATCCCGTATCCTGATAACCTGCTAATAGGGCTTCGTTGTTTGCATTTGCAAATTTAGTAACATTAGTAATGAGTTTTTACAACAAAAAACTTTAAGTTATATTACAGATGTATCTTTCTAGTAATCTTTCGCCATTTTCTGAAGTCTACCTGTACTTGAAGTTCACTGTAACTGGACAATTTGTGTTAACTGTTTGCGCATTCCACGGATACGCCCTTGTAGGCGTCTTGTTTAGCATTTGTCCGTGCATATAATTATCGATATATCACTACAGAAGAAGCAAACAGTAAATGTAAATAAAGAGTTTTGTCAAGGTTGCTGCCTATTAAACATACAGTCGCCTGGTCACCTGGGGCACCTTATTTGCGAGCGCGGGGGACCAAATTTCTGTACTTGTAAGTAGCCTAAACGGGCCCCTTACATGATTCATTCTCACTTTCTTGTAAATACAATCCCAGCTGGAATTAATTAATTCTGGGCTCTTGAAAAAAAATACTCGGGCTACTAACTTTTAATGATTGTTGGAAGCCCTAAAGGCTCCCGGAAAATTTTATTAGGCAGCAGCATGTTTTTAATTAATAATTTACAGAAAGATATCATTTATTCATAAATGTTAAAATGGGAAGCATTATAAAAAAAAAACTTTTTCAAACCAAAAACAAAATTTAATAAACCACAAAATAATTTTGTAATTATCAAAGTAAGCAATGTAGTTTAAATATACAAGCTGTCAAGGCACTAAAGTAACATGACACACTCACCAAGAACTGTCAAATTCATCACTAGCTCAGCAAGGACATTGCCACCAATGTCTGTAACATACTGAATCTTGTATTGTCCTTCATCATCTAACTTAAGAACAGTAATATGCAAAGTAACGTAGTCTGTCTTATGATTTCTATCAATCACAATATGTGGAGATAATGGCTCTCCGTAAGAAGTAGGAGGGTTATTGGCAGAAATGAATGTTTTTGAAGCAATCTGATCAAACATCAGCAATGAAGAATTGAACTTGGACCACTGAATCGAGAAAAAAATCTGACTTTTGGCCTGTTCATCAGTGGTGAGGGCATAATTCCATGTAAGCACCACCTTATTTCCCTTCCTTGCTTCTGTTGGGTTGTTAGGCTGTCCTGTCCATGTCAGCGAGTCTGCAACATGGATTTCCCCAGTAAGTAAATAATTATATGCATAAAATATAATTATTAATTGCACATACTATGCCTCTCTCATTTTGCAGATCACAGGCATCAAAAATACAGTAAGTCAATGAGTGAAAAAAATTAAAACTGGGTAGATAGATTACATGTAGTTTTTATAAGTGAGCAAAGCATTACAAACTCACAGTGCACCCTGATTTAATTATTTTTGTTGTTGTTTAAGAACTTAATGTGACATTCCAGTGTGTATATAATAAACTTGTCTAAGTTAGAAGTACAGAATGTGAATGAAGTCATGGTAAATTTCTTATTGAAGTCCATCCACCCTTTGTACCTCTTTGCCTTGGAATTCTCAATAATTCCCAATATTTCCCAGTGGTCTATTATTGACCATTCTCAAAACATCTTAAAAAATCCCCTTGTTGTCTACTGCTGTCTTGGAATTGTTGGGAATTCCTAGGAATTCCCAGTAATTCCCAGCAGTATAGTTATCCAATCTCAGAAATTCTCAAAAATTCCCAGATTGTGAAGTCTTCCTAATTTGCATGAATTGGAATTGTTGGGAATTCCTAGGAATTCCCAGTAATTCCCAGTAATTCCCAGCAGTATGGTTGTCCAATCTCAGAAATTCTCAAAAATTCCCAGATTGTGAAGTCTTCCTAATTTGCATGACTTGGAATTGTTGGGAATTCCTAGGAATTCCTAGGAATTCCAAGTTTTTTGGGAATTCATTTCGCAAGGGTATAATGGCCCACAAATACCACTGCTAAAGACAATTTATCCGAATGTTCAATCACACAAAAAAAATCACAGTCCAAAAGGAAATTTGCTGACAGAAAAAAGGAAAGCAAAAAGAACTTGTTCCTGGCATCTCTAGATTGAAATGTAAATTGCTTTGTAAGATGCATTCAACACTCCATTTTTACTTGATCCAACATTGTTCTACCATTTCATGCTGTCATGCAATGATGTCACTCAAACATTTTTTCATTCCATTGAGTGTTGGATAGAGTAACTTGCTTTTGATCAAACATAAATTACGCCCACCAATTCTGCTTGATGCAACAATCACAACAATGTTGCAGTGTTTGGCTGCTCTTCCAACAAAGTTGTGTCCTGAATCAAATAGCATTGCACTGCTAGCCAATCACAAATCACTACCTTATTTTCAAGATGGTGGACAATTAAGAACCAAGAGACTTGAGACTAAATCCAGGAATGGTTTCGAACATGGCACTTTTCACGACATCACAAGAGTGACAGCTTCAAAATTTTAATTTACAAAATAAATTATTGTTTTGCTGAATTATAAAATATTAATATTAAATATTAAGAAGATCTACAATGTACACCTTGTCCTTTACTTTTTACCCACATTATCAGCTTATGAAGATTATATTCTGCCAGATTGATTCCCTCATGCACTTTAATACTGTAAAAGGTGCCCTGGGGCTAAATGCAGGAATCAATCTAATTGCACGAGATAACACTGCTGATCTTGCTCCTGAGATCATGTGCAAACATCACTGAAGCTTAGCCGTGGCTCTCCCGCAATGCAGACTGGTCAATCAAGTCTGGAGGCGGAGCTGTCGACAGTGGAAAAAGCATGTACATTGTAAAATTTGAATGTGGATTGCATTCACCTCTAAAGCAGCTAGCTTGCTGTGCTTACAATTTCAAATTTGGCTAAAATACTACAGTAACCGGTCTTAGCCAATCACATATATAACTTATAATGATCAAATTTTTATCCCTTGAAAATGTGTAAAATGTGCAATGAGATGACAGATGACATCATTCACTCAACCCAATATAACCTCAAGTATATACATACAGCTATCTTGACCAATTTGCAGCAGGGACCATTGAAACTCAATGCGCTAATAGTTCTACAGCCAGGCAACACAACTACAGCTGTAGATCGTGCAGACGATCGAAGTACCATTGGCAAATATCAAAATAAAACGTCAAAGGTACACTGTAGTGAACAAAGGCTTTAATATCAGGGCAGTCTGGAACCCAGTATGCTGCCATGGTAACAAAAATGGTATGCTCATATTGCGAAGCACATCTACTAGAATCTTACTACAAAGAATCAAGTATTTCTGATACAAATTGGCTGAGACATCTTTCTTCATCATATTTGATCAAAATTCAGTTAAGTGTATGACATCATCGCTTGGCTAATTTGCATATTCTCTGGGAACAAAAAGAGCTATCTGAAAATAGTAAATGGCATTCTTCTTATACAAACCACACGTTTATGTAGCACTTTCAAGTGCTACTATTATCAAAAAATCAAGTGTGAGTACTTAAACACTTGACTGTCAAAATTTTGAGCTTTGATTTTTATCCAAAGGCTGTTTACTTTGGGTGTACAATTTGGATATCACAGTCAGCAAATTACTCACATTCAAAACTGACTGATTGGACCTCAGGGGGTTGGATCTAGGGAAAAGTGACTTCATTTACTCACTAGCTTAAAATTTCAGCATGTAAATGCAGCTTATTATACAATCATGCAAAGCACAAGTTAAAAAGTCTGAAAGCCTGAAAATCCTGTGCTGCATATTAATTCAGTTGTGTATACACGCATTACATTCTTATAAAACTATCGAGTCTTTGATATCATTTTCTCCTCGATCCAGCTCTCTCAAGATTTTAAAGTTAGTAATGGCGGACCATTAAAGGAAAATTCGACGGTCTGAAGTTTGCCAGGTCTCGGAGACTGAACATGAAAGTGAATTAAAACCAAACGACATAAAGGATGTGGGTTAAGGGTTCTAGAGGACTTCTGACACAATGTTATATGCAGTCAACAACGATACAGCTCAAGTGGCTGGAATCATGTTTAATCACAAACACACACAAGACACAGGAGGCCACGTGGTCATCCAAGAACTCCTCTAGTTACATTTAATGTTGTCATAACGACTATGACCAATGCATTTAAACTAGCTGTAAATCAAATTAAATTTGATCGTGATTGTTGTCCTTTTTGTAATTTAGCTTAACTTTATATCTTATTTATTGTACATTATTGTACATTATTACATACATGTGAATATGTATTTATTTATTATGTACAATAATTCTTAGTCTATTTATGCCGTGTTTAGACTTGAGCGTGCTACCGAGGTATTGGAGTTTACTTACCTAGGTTAATATTTTGCGTGTGTAAACGCCAACTAATACCGTAG
>NC_090895.1:4834398-4841898 GCF_036669925.1 Montipora capricornis | reverse complement strand
CAACTTAATTTTGAAAAAAAAAAAGCGAAAATCTTAACATTTTCTGTTAGATGCGGGGCCCCGCGGAAACATCGTGTAACTATTTAGTTGGAAGAGAAACCACTTGGAAATTTAGTGGTATCTTTTTTGTTCCACTTTTTGAAAGATAAACGCATGAATTGAAATCAAGATGGTAGTCCATTAGCTGGTAAGCTCCACAAACGAATTTCCACTCGAACACTGTCACAGCAACCGAGACTCGCGTTGGCCTTGAAATTTTTAAAGAAATTTCCCTCGTAGCACTGTTGGCTCAAAAGAGAATCTCGCTGGCATAAAAACGCACTATGCAGTCAAACATTCGTCCGTTTTACGGCCTGAAAAAGAGTCTTTTTACTGTCGTCGGAGATCTAATAAACACTGAATGGCAGCCATGTTTAAATTGAGGTATTGAAGTCACATGACAAGGCCTCGACCAATCAGACATTTTTCGCCAGTGAACATGAATCGAGTAAGATACCGCTAGACATGCGCACTAGAATCACACTTGTGTTGCCGCCATTCCATTTTCAAAATGGCGGACGACAAATCAAAATCCACCACGTCATTGTGGAGGCTGTCACGCCGCTGGCGTTTCTCTGAGAAAATTTGCAAAAAGATGATTTGAATCTGCCATCATTCAACGATGCTTCAGAGCCGTCAGGGAAGAGATCGGACCAAAACCAGTTCACCTCAAGCAATAGAGTTTTTGACGAGCTTCGAAGCTTCATTTGACGTTCGTTGTTTAGAGTTTTGCGTTTCTTAAGGTGGTCGGTTACTCTTTAAGCTCAGAACAGAGATATGTTGGAGGTAAATTGTTTTCGCGAAACATATCAAATATGACTTTTTTTTCGTTGATATGAAAATTTTTGAGAGGTGTTTAAAGGTGGAATTCCGATTTCATACACCAAGAGAGACTTTTTCAAATCGAAGTTTGAAGAGAAGCAGGTTTTTTTACCGCTGGTGTTCGTCTTCACAGTTGTAACTGGTTTTACACAGAAAAGCGAAGTCCAGTGCCTTATACTTTCACGCCACTCGATATAGTTTGTGAGGTTTTGGGGTCGTAAGTTGTCCTGAAATGCATATAACGTACATGTATGTTTTTAACTTCGAGTTAATATCTTGTCGACATTGTTCATGTAATACAATGTAAGTTTTCTTGCTTTATAAGCCAAGGCGACAGAGCGGCTGCCTGTTATATTTAAACGAGATGCTTCTGTGAAGCATACACTGGGTTGCCTGTGGTACGTGCTACAGAAAATCAGAAGGCACTGAATTGTGTGGTATTGAAATACAGCATTCCAGTCTCTGAAGAATAACAAATAAAAGAGAAGCGAGAAACATTGGCTTCTGGGCTGACATGTTGATAATTTTCAAGTTCCCTCACAACTTCTTTTTACCACAAGTGTGCCCTCTGAGCATCTGATGGCTTTCTAATACTAAACTTCACTGAAGTTAAGCCCTGCCGGGCGGGGTTAGTGTTTGGATGGGAGACCAAAATAACGTACCCCTCTTAAAAAAGAAGCATCGGACCGAAAATACTATTAACTCTAACAAATGCGAACTCAGCAAGGTACAGATCTTTTTAGCTTGCTTTATGCAAAACAAATATTGATGAAAAAGCAAATAACTATTGATACACAGTTTTCAGAAAGAGCAGAAGGAAGTTTCCCGGACGGTCGATCGAGAATAAAATATTTACGACATCAAAACAACATTAATTTTGAACCGTGAATATAGAATATAAAAAGTTACGATCAGCGACAAACATTTTGGGAGATTTTTGCTATGTTCAAGTAAATTGCAAAATCGAAAAGTGACATGGCCGGAATTCAGCGGGCGCCGTGATTAAGTTACCGCGGCATGTTTACTCGTCAGACATTGAAGCATCTGTGTCAAATGATGGCAAGATACCGGGTTTTTAAAAAGTTTCTTTTTCTGTCAAGTGTTATAAAGTTTGACAATGAAATGAGCGAAGTCAAAACAAAGATCACAATCGCCCAACTCTTGTTTATGCAAAGTCAAAATTTACTCTCCAAGACGCGTACGACGTTATTATCACCAGGTAATTCCATCATTTTGGAAATAGCAGCTACTTTATTATTCATCTGCGTCACAAGTTTTCACTGATTTTGGGGCTCATTTTGTTGAAACTCAAGCACGCTTTCAACAGGCCTTTGAACCCTTCCTGCTTACAGAGCAATACTAAAAAACTTCTCGCATATCACATTTCAACGTTAAGCTCGAAAATTCAATACACAACATGATATTATAATTCACAAAGGCAGAAAATACCACAGAATCCTTTTCCAGCGAAAGTTTTATTGAAACAAACAACATATTTGCTCTTAGAGGCGAAAACCTCTTCCTATTTCATTGCGTGCGTGAAGACAAGAAACTCAATTGTGTCAGATTACCTTCTACTTCAGGTAAATACTGCTCACTTTGATTTCGTCTCGACGGGCGATAGATTGTTGTCGAAGTCCAGTACTCGTCGCTTTTGAGATTCATGCCTAGTTTATCCAACTGACTTTCCATTATTGAGCTCCATAAGGGTATATTTTGTTTAAGGATCCACTAAAACGCCATTCGCGTTGCATGACTTTCGACGCCATTGCAGGCTAAGTTAATGATTCTACTGTGTCCACCAGAGAAATCTACGCAGTTCCACTACCCTCTCGATCCTAAGAAAATACGCGCAGAAGGCTCTATCCACAAAGACACCACTTACCAGGGGAGTGACAGGCAAGACTTTTACCGACACGGAAAAAAAAAAAAAACAAAACAACTAAAAAAAAAAATAAAAAAAAGAAAACAAACAAACTAAACGCAGACCTCGACTGGGTTTGCCTTATATGGCAACCCAGTAACTAGATGCTTCTGTGAAGCATACACTGGCTTGCCTGTGGTACGTGCTACAGAAAATCAGAAGGCACTGAATTGTGTGGTATTGAAATACAGCATTCCAGTCTCTGAAGAATAACAAATAAAAGAGAAGCGAGAAACATTGGCTTCGTGCGAACTCAGCAAGGTACAGATTCTGTTAGCTTGCTTTATGCAAAACAAATATTGATGAAAAAGCAAATAAATATTGATCATGACACAGTTTTCAGAAAGGGCAGAAGGAAGTTTCCCGGACGGTCGATCGAGAATAAAATATTTACGACATGAAAACAACATTAATTTTGAACCTTGAATATAGATCGTTTTCACTGTCACGCAATAAAAAAAATAAATCAAAAACTATCCAGTGCAAAACGCTAAGAAATTGTTATCTTATAGAAGATAAAGAAATAAGACACTTGTCCAAGTTTTAGGCCTCTGCGTTTCCCCAAACTTCAGATATTCGTCGAAATGTTTCGCAGGCCGGAAAATAGTGTAAACATCTGGAACTGACTTTGGCTATCTAGGCGACTGATTATCACTACTGAAAAAACAAGCATTTACATAAGCACATTTCCTAATGCTCTAACTTCTAAAAGGGCTCAAAATCATGAGATAAGTATATATTTTTCAACAAACTTGATCGTAGCTTTGTGTCACGCACCTACATAATCCGGAAATTCAAAATGCTCTGGTTTCCAAACGAAGCACGCTATTGAGCTGTGAAATTGTCAACAGATATAGATATGCCGCCTCTTATGCCTGATGAGGATAAAAACTTTGGTGGATCTTTAGTTTTAGATTTTGGAAGGTGATGACGTCACGTGAAAACGATCTATAGAATATAAAAAGTTACGATCAGCGACAAACATTTTGGGAGATTTTTGCTACGTTCAAGTAAATTGCAAAATCGAAAGTGACATGGCCGGAATTCAGCGGGCGCCGTGATTACGTTACCGCGGCATGTTTACTCGTCAAACAGTGAAGCATCTGTGTCAAATGATGGCACGATACCGGGTTTTTAAAAAGTTTCTTTTTCTGTCAAGTGTTATAAAGTTTGACAATGAAATGAGCGAAGTCAAAACAAAGATCACAATCGCCCAACTCTTGTTTATGAGACCAAAACAATGAACCCGTCACGAAAAACAGAAGCATCTGACTGAAAATACTATTAACGCTAACAAATGCGAACTCAGCAAGGTACAGATTTTGTTAGCTTGCTTTATGCAAAACAAATATTGATGAAAAAGCAAATAACTATTGATACAAAGTTTTCAGAAAGAGCAGAAGGAAGTTTCCCGGACTGTCGATCGAGAATGAAATATTTACGACATGAAAACAACATTAATTTTGAACCGTGAATATAGAATATAAAAGTTACGATCAGCGACAAACATTTTGGGAGATTTTTGCTATGTTCAAGTAAATTGCAAAATCGAAAAGTGACATGGCCGGAATTCAGCGGGCGCCGTGATTACGTTACCGCGGCATGTTTACTCGTCAAACAGTGAAGCATCTGTGTCAAATGATGGCAAGATACCGGGTTTTTAAAAAGTTTCTTTTTCTGTCAAGTGTTATAAAGTTTGACAATGAAATGAGCGAAGTCAAAACAAAGATCACAATCGCCCAACTCTTGTTTATGCAAAGTCAAAATTTACTCTCCAAGACGCGTACGACGTTATTATCACCAGGTAATTCCATCATTTTGGAAATAGCAGCTACTTTATTATTCATCTGCGTCACAAGTTTTCACTGATTTTGGGGCTCATTTTGTTGACACTCGCGCACCCTTTCAACAGGCCTGTGAACCCTTCCCGCTTACAGAGCAAAACTAAAAAACTTCTCGCATATCACATTTCAACCTTAAGCTCGAAAATTCAATACACAACATGATATTATAATTCACAAAGGCAGAAAATACCACAGAATCCTTTTCCAGCGAAAGTTTTATTGAAACAAACAACATATTTGCTCTTAGAGGCGAAAACCTCTTCCTATTTCATTGCGTGCGTGAAGACAACAAACTCAATTGTGTCAAATTACCTTGTACTTCAGGTAAATACTGTTCACTTTGATTTCGTCTCGACGGGCGATAGATTGTTGTCGAAGTCCAGTACTCGTCGCTTTTGAGATTCATGCCTAGTTTATCCAACTGACTTTCCATTATTGAGCTCCATAAGGGTATATTTTGTTTAAGGATCCACTAAAACGCCATTCGCGTTGCATGACTTTCGACGCCATTGCAGGCTAAGTTAATGATTCTACTGTGTCCACCAGAGAAATCTACGCAGTTCCACTACCCTCTCGATCCTACGAAAATACGCGCAGAAGGCTCTATCCACAAAGACACCACTTACCAGGGGAGTGACAGGCAAGACTTTTACCGACACGGAAAAAAAAAAAAAAAAAAAGAAAAAAAATAAAAAAAAAAGAAAAAAAAGAAAACAAACAAACTAAACGAAGACCTCGACTGGGTTTGCCTTATAAGGCAACCCAGTAAACAGTGGCAAATATTGACAACAAACCCTGTTATTTTTTTCCCTTTAACAACGTGTTGTGTAACTAAAAATAAAATATGTCAACTGTCACATCTGACTGCTGGGGGATTGTGTGCTTTTTCAAGTTTATGGGACTCTTTGCAAAGGGCGAGTTAAGTTAATTCAACAAAGTAAGCTGCTTTTTCCATTTAGAGACTGAAAATGTCAGCAAAGGTGCTCTAGTTCAATGTGCAAAGCGCTTTTTTTGGCTTTTGATGCCAGCAGTTCACCACACTAGAAAATTTTTATTCGAGGGCCACTTGCTACTGGCTCACAAAGACTACAGAATTTGCCACATGGATGAATACATTTCACCAATGAAGGTGAGTGATGGAATAACATTACAATAGTTGCAATAATAACCTGCCCTGAATTCCCTCAATATAGATTCTATGCCCCCTTCTTTGTCAGTGCCAAAAATCTGCCAAGAGAACTGAAGCACTAAGTTACACAGAATTAGTCAGACAGGTAGAAAACCCTCAAGGATCAAAGGCAGGAGCTGGATATTAAGCAGAGAAAAATCGAGAACGAAAACAAAAACTTTCACAAAAAAACATGAAGGTAAGTATTTGGGTTTAGCTCATTACGACAATGACATGCCAATGCCTTTGCAGTACTAACCCCCCCCCCCCCCCTCCCTTCACCAAGACACACACACCACTGACAGCAGTACACTGCTTAGCATTATATTGAGCGCCACAGGCTGTTGGCTGTAATCAGTAACACACTAAACATGTTTCATTTCATATTATTATTTACATGCACAGAACAAACTGCATTGAACGCGATGCTCAAATTGCGTTTGGCCTATTACAAGACCTGTGAGTAAAACCACACCAAAAAGTTAGCTCACTATAATAAGGTAAAACAGATATCATTTTCATAACGGTTATGCTTTACAATGTAGCTGTGTCACCGAACACCCAAGGTCAATAATTTTCCTATTATTCCAACAGTAAACACTAAATGACTGGTCCCGAGGGAAACAGTTCATTTTGTTTCCCAAAAAATTTCCAATGTTCCCCTGAGGCGCAGACGAGGGAAACAAAATGAACTTTTTCCTGAGAGACCAGTCATTAAGTGATTTGTTATATAGCACAAATAGGAAAACGTGCAATGGGAACAGCAACGGTGTTTGCGGGCAACAGTGCACTGTTACCCTCTGACATCATAGATTTTGCACTGTTGCACGCTCAGAGACTTTTGAACGGCAAAAGTGTTATTGTTAGATGTCATGTGACCTTGAAGTAACCAATGAGAGCATGCGCTGCTGGGGGCAAAAACAGTTATATAACAAAAATAATTTTTATTCAACATAACACACTTTTGCAGGAAAAACAAGATCAGCAACACAAATCAAATGTTGAATTGAGAGAAGAAAATGTCATGCTTCACAGAAAAATATTGGACTGACATAAAAATTAATACCATGCACATGTAACCCTGTGAAAAAGCACCCCAAATGCCTAAATTTCCAATATAGGTTTTAGTCAGAACAAACTTTTCCTTATCACAGACTAAATTCTTATGGTCGTTAATTTTCTTTCTAGTGCAAATAATATTGAACAAAACAAATAGTGTATTGTAATAATCAACTGATGTATGTTTAGTATTTTTTGCTTTCATTTTCCCGAATTTGTTCTCCACCTATATATATCTGTTTGGGTCAAGTTAGGGTCAAAAGAGACACTCGTAATACCACTGGCAGTACTTAATCCTAACATTACTCAACAACAATGACAATGTTATTTGTGTTCCTTTAATTATGTTTTACAACTAAAGGAGACACTGCATTTAGCTCTCTTGTGCACCATACAATTTCACAAGTCACTAGTCAACCACTAAACAAAAGGAGGAAAGAACTTATATGATCCAGACAAAATGGGAAATTTTGGTGGTGAACATTCTCCAGACCTGTTTGAAAATATCTTCCATGCCACAATGTATTTACAATAATGAAAACAGTTTTCCATGAACCAAGAAAGCTAATCTGCAGAGAGTAAAAGTAGGTTGCTGTACTACTGCACAACTGCAGTTTCTTCATACATGTAAATCAGGTATGGCT
>NC_090895.1:4786898-4796898 GCF_036669925.1 Montipora capricornis | reverse complement strand
ATAGTATAGTTTAGCCGGGTAATTTTTACCTGGGCGACCCAGAGTAAAAATTGGATCTTTAAATCTGCCACAATTTAATAAGTTTCTGTTTTTGAGGAAAGCTTGACTGTAGAAGAAAACATTTCTGCCCAATTCGGGTCGTTAATCGCGCTTCAAAAGGCTCCTTTCGGTGAATATCTCAGGCCCTTCGTGTACTATAGTATAGTTTAGCCGGGTAATTTTTACCCCAGCGACCCAGAGTAAAAATCGATTCTTTAAATATGCCACAATTCTTAAGTTTCTGTTTTTTTAGGAAAGCTTAACGCCAGAAGATAATATTTCTGCCCAATGCGAGTGGTTAATCGCGCTTTAAGAAACTCATTTCGGTGAATTTCTCAGTCCCTTGGTGTACTATAGTATAGTTTAGCTGGCTAATTTTTACCCGGGCGACCCAGAGGAAAAATTGGATCTTTAAATCTCCCACAATTTAATACGTTTCTGTTTTTGAGGAAAGCTTAACTGTAGAAGAAAACATTTCTGCCCAATTCGGGTCGTTAACTGCGCTTTAAAAGGCTCCATTCGGTGAATTTCTCAGTCCCTTTGTGTACTATAGTCTAGTTTAGCACATGCAGATATGTACAAATATCAAGTAAAATCTATAAACGAAAGAACAGAAGCACCAAAGCCGGACACTAAAACCCCAAAAGACCAGCAGGTGGAAAAAACACGGGGAACGTGTACCCCCGACCAAGACAGTGGTGCAACCCTTGGGGTTTTAGGGTATCATAGTGCCTAAACTATAAACATCAATAAACACACGAATAAAATAAAAGAGAGAAAAGCAACCTAACACGGTGAAGGCTGACCGTAGAATGCCTCACCTTCCTAACGACCACGAATTACAAACTCGAATCCCATGACTCACTGCGCACTAACACCCTCCCCAGACCTCTGATACGTGCCGGCAAAATAGTAATTTATGATAATACGGTGTCATCACAAATTACATATTTTGCCTCCACTACTCAACCGGTACACACAACACAACAATGTTCATATATGGGCGCGTGGGCCAGCCAAGCCCCGATAGAGATAAAAGAAAGGGCTTGAGCTAAAGTGACAATGATTTCGGTGCATCTAATCTAGAAGCTAAAGAGTCTTTAATGTAAATGTTCTTAGCCGAAAGTGAAGCCCAACGGCCATGGCGCTGGAAATTTCTTTCAGGAACCATTCTAAAGTATCAAAAGCCTTCTCAAAATCAAGAAAGAGGAGAAGCCCGGGGATATCCATAGCCGCTGTATATTTAATGATACTGCCTATTGTACGCAATGTTGCTTCCACTACTCAACCGGTACACACGAGACAACAATGTTCATATATGGGCGCGTGGGCCAGCCAAGCCACCGTGCCGTTTACCGGGTAATTTTTACCCGGACGACCCACAGTAAAAATTGGATCTTTAAATCTGCCACAATTTAATAAATTTCTGCTTTTCAGGAAAGCTTGACTGTAGGAGGAAACATTTCTGCCCAATTCGGGTGATTAATCGCGCTTCAAAAGGTTCCTTTAGGTGAATTTCTCAGTCCCATCGTGTACTATAGTATAGTTTAGCCGGGTAATTTTTACCTGGCTGACCCAGAGTAAAAATCGGATCTTTAAATCTGCCACAATTTAATAAGTTTCTGTTTTTGAGGAAAGCTTGACTGTAGAAGAAAACATTTCGGCCCAATTCGAGTGGTTAAGCGCGCTTTAAAAGGCTCCTTTTGGTGAAATTCTCAGTCCCTTCGTGTACTATAGTATAGTTAAGCCGGGTAATTTTCACACGGGCGATCCAGAGTAAAAATTGGATCCGGCTTTAAATCTGCCACAATTTAATAAATTTCTGTTTTTGAGAAAAGCTTAAAACTAGAAAAAACATTTCTGCCCAATTGGAGTGGTTAATCGTGTTTTAAAAGGCTCCTTTCGGTGAATTTCTCCCGATAATCTTTACCCCGGCGACCCAAGTAAAATTTGAAAAGTGTGAAAAAAAGTGTGAAAAATTAAATCGTGGATAAAACAGTTTTTAGCATCTTTCAATCACTTGTTACGTTTTATATGGCTCCGTGAAGTGAATTTCTTAATGTTATAAATGTACTATAGTACACTTTTTGCGGGCATTTTATGCCGGGTAATTTAGAGTGAAAATCAATGTTAAAAATTTCCTGATTTCATAGATCTATTTCTTACCAAGCGTTAGACCGTAGATAAAGCAGTTTTAAGCATATTTCAATCACTTATTTCGTTTTAAACTGCTCCGTGAAGTTAATCTCTCAATGTCATGAATGCACTATAGGCTACTCTTTGCGGGCATTTTTATGCCGCCGTAAATCTAGCGTGAAAATCGGTTTTCAAAATTAAATGGCCTAATTTCAAAGTTGTAACTTCTCTCCAAGTCTTTAACCGTAGTTAAAGCAGTTTTAAGCATATTTCAATGGCTTATTACGTTTTAACGGCCCCGTGAAGTGAATTTCTCAATGTCATGAATTTACTGTAGTATACTTTTTGGGGCATTTTTATGCCGGGTAATCTAAAGTGACAATCGATGTTCAAAATCGGCTTAATTTCATAGATCTATTTTCTCACCAAGCGTTACACCGTAGATAAAGAAATTTAAGCTTATTTCAGTGGCCTTTTATGTTTAAACGGCTCCGTGAAGTGAATTTCTCAATGTCATAAATGTACTATAGTATACTTTTTGCGGGCATTTTTATGCCAGGTAATCCAGAGTGAAAAGCGATGTTCAAAATTGGCCTAATTTCATAGATCTATTTTTTCACCAAGTGTTAGACCGTAGATAAAGCAGTTTTAAGCATATTTCAATCACTTATTACGTTTTAAACGGCTCCGTGAAGTGAATTTGTCAATGTCATAACTGTACTATGGTCGTAGCGTCAGCGGGTCGATTCGCCTCGGGGCAAAAGTGCTATCTATGGGTGGGGCAAAGTGTCCTCTTCACGTTGACTGAGTTTGGTCCCAAGGGAATAAAAGGTAGGAATGCTATGCAGTTAAAATGTTGCACGGGACACCCAACACCACACAGGATACCTAAATTTCGTCACGTGGTAAAGGTCGGCGAGGCCTTTCTAGCGATGTATGATATGTTGGGATAGCTTTACTTTTGACTTTCTAGGGTTACTTGGCCTGTCAAATGGGGTGAGAGTTGTACACACTTACAGGACTTGGGAGTCTTCAGAAGTAGGTTAGATAAGTGTTGATGTTTTCTGACCCTCACTTTTAAGGTACGATGCTGAAATCTGGCAGGCTGGTGCATCTCACACTGGCAGACAATCCTAGTTGGGTCTTGAGGATCACGGGTTGGGGGGGGGGGGGAAAGTTATGGTCAAAAAAGGTGTTTTTGATAGGGTGTAGAGCCTTACCTGGGAGTGCGACTTACACCACGGGATGCTCCACTTGATTATGCATGGGAGTGGCGGGATTCACCCTGGACACTGGAATACCTACAAGAAAATGCCAAACTCCCCCTGATATTAACTCTCCCTGGAGACCAACCATAAATGCTAATGCACTTTGATAGGGATTTCCAGGACCCAGATGCGTGTCCTCACTCAGTGGTGTTTTTTTACTATGTAGGAAGACAGCACTTGTCATCTGCATGGCACTTCCCTGAAAGGCCAGCCTTACTTACAGGAGTTCACCAGAAACCTGTGCAATTCGATGCAGACTGCCAAGGGCTATACGACTGCATCACTCGTTATGCCTCTGCACGTAGTCCACAGGCTGTGCATGCAAACGGCAAAAACATCTGGCATCTTGGTCCCCACTGGGAAAGTGTCCCCTCAGACACCAACCCTCCGACGAGTCCTATAGACAAAAAGCAAGTTTCAATGTCATTGCACATTCCCGAAGGCCTGAGATACCATAATGGACAATTTTGGAATGTGGCTAACCCTAGCATAAATGCTTTCCTCCCTGACCGTGTGATGTTGATGGGCCACCTAAAACCACACTTATGTGCTATGTTTGAGCTGGGCTTACGTATAAGATTTTGGAGTGAATTTTTTGAAGTCAGCAAGGGCAGGCCTAAAAGGCCTTATTGGTATATGGTATGGAGGAAATCGGTTCATGAGTCATGAAGAGGCCTGTTGAACCTACACTCTTTGAAGGTGGATCGTCAGGACCTATCCCTGTCAGAGGTCTGTCCCAAATTAGGTCTCAAGTCATGTAGGGACCTCTCATTTACAGGTTGACTGGAGGCTAGTGCTTTTACATGTCAACGTGCCACAACTGGCCTCTCAGGAAGGCTGTGAAGGCATGACCCGATCTCTTGGAACTGGATTGACCAAAGGATGGTCATGAATCACCTAAGCCCTAGCCACAGGCTGGTTTTCCCCAGGATAGGGGGAACGTATTCTGTTCCATAACGGCACAGCATTAGTTATATGAGAAAACAAGTTATCTGTTTGTCTCAGTAAACAAATTTCTAGTTTCTAAAGAAACTGTGGTGCTGCATCGGTGGGAGAGTGAAACAGGAAAATTTGGTTGATAGAGGTCGAATAATTTGGAAAGCTGACATTTTGAGTGTTAGCCATTTGTCAGAGCAAAATGATTTGATTTTGCTCTGACAAAGGGCAAACGCTCGAAACGTCAGCTTTCCAAATCGTTCACAGTGGTAATTCGACCTCTATCAACATGTTTGAGAAAACCAAATTTATCTGTTTGTCTGCTTCCTTCACTTTTAAAAAAATGCTTTTGGCTTCATTTACTTTTTATATTGGGGTTCTCTGAGGCCCTCCCAGGGGTTTTGGGAAACAAGGGAACATGACTAATTTGAACTGGGGGACAGGGGAACAATGTCGAAATATTTTAGGGAACAGGGGAACAAAAACAATTTTAGGGATCAAAAAGCTGGGAACAAGTTTGAAAGTAATTTGGGGAACAAGGGAACACAAGCAAATATTTAAAAGATCAAGGAGCCAAAGCCCCCTTCCCTCCTGGGAGGGCCTCTTCTATGGATAGGCAAATTTACTCGTTAGGGAACATTGTATTCTTCTGTTACCTAGCCTGTCTATGGCCGAAGATAACGGAATACACACTTCAAACCACATCATGAAACAAACATATCATAGCAGCTCAACTTATGATACATACAATTTTTAATGAAGCAATATTGCCCTTAGGGCTTTTCAATAGTCATTTACAAGTTCAAAATGGCATAAACCTATTACATGTCTAGATTTTAAATTATAGTGATTTATAAATAAAAGTTAGAAAAAATTTTTTTCATTTTTCAACATTTGCAATAAGGATGCCTTGAACCCCTTGAGGATGGGTACTTGCTTTAGGCTGCTGCATAAGTTATTCCACAATTTAGTTGCATGGTATGGCGGGGCAAGCGAGTTCATGCAGTTATATGCATGATAGTTTTTGAAGTAGTACTCTGATAAACTTCTTAACATATGTTTTGGATTCAAAGTGAAAGCTTTTGTGAAAAGCTGCCACTTTTCACAGTAAATATCTCATATTCTAACTTGTCTCTCTCTTCTGGGAAGTTACTTCATATAACTGTGTAGACGACAGGCAAGAATTGAGCTAAAATCAAACAACTTTCTTTGACTTTTAGCCTGACATTTGCTGTAAACATGATACTAAATCTCCCCATTGACAAGGACAGGTGTCTTGATGCATGTGGCCCTCAGGAAATTCAAACGAATTTTCGGAAAAACAAGGGAATTTAATGTTAGTACTAACTAATAAAATTTTAAGACCTCACAAACTTGGTATTGCTTATCAAACACTGCAGGTCTTGGAGAGTTCATTCATACGCAACAAAAGCAGCCATGCCCAGACTGCCACTGGGCTAATGGTGATGGTAGGCGATACTGCTGTTAAAATCTGCACAAAGTGAGCCCATGCACTGTTCCTCGTAACTTATGCCATGATCAGTCTCTCACTAGTTTTACAGTGCGACGCGCCTTACCGTGGCCACCTAACAAACATTTTTACAAAGTAAGAAGTTAGCCAATCAAAGTACGCGAATTTGATTGACGGACACGCCTCCTTGCAAAGTTCGCTATCTTGCAAGGCCAAACGATTTAGTCGAACTGTTGTAAACACATGGCTAAAAAGCCTCCCCGGAGGTTTGGGCGTGGAAAAATGGAGCATAGTATTCGAAAGCCGTTTATTTGGTACGCTGAGTTCGTTAAAATACCTTCGCCCGGGCGATATCGATGCGTTCTTCCCGTCCCCGGAAAAATTGTTGTTGGCAGAGAAACGCATCTTGGAAAGCGAAATCAAGGGGATTGTCGACCCGGAAAGCAGGAGAACACCGCTAAGACCACTGGAACTTTCTCAGAGGTTCAATAGTTATAACGATACTTGGGAGAACTATTATGCTTCTTCTTCTTACCAAACGGCGCCATCAAATCAGTCAGCTGCCTGCAGCACTGCGGAGCGTTCAATTGCTGGCGGTCAGGAGATGAAACCACTGGATATAAAGTGGGATGAAATTAATGAAATTTTACTCTTTCTTCTGGTGCAGATTACTTGGGTTTCTGGCCAATTGAAGAAACTAAAAGCAGAGCAACAAGAATTAAATTCATTAGGGGCGATTGGGGGAGTAATTTGTAATAGGTGTCATCGAAGTGGTCACACAAAAACCACCTGTAAATCAAGCCCTTGTGAAAGTAACAACAACTGCAAGATCCGTGAAAAACACCCCGAGATAAAAAAAATATATCGTCATTGCAAGCGGAACTTAAAGAGCTACAGAAACAGCACGAAAAGCAGTCGAGTGAATTAGAAAAAGTCATGGCATCCAGAGAAAAATCAAAATCCAGTTTCTTCTCTGTTATGCGCAATCGTCTTCGTTTGCAGAATTTGCCCAAATACACAGATCGTTTGAGACTAGACAAGGACCTGTTGGTGTTACAACGTGCGCTACGAAATCAAGTCCCACAATGGAAACCCGAAGAAGGCGATTGGCAACTGCCGATGATAATTGAACAATATCATCACGCTAAAGTTGCCCCTTATTTGCCAGCGCAAAACTATTTTGTTGATGGTGCGACGATCCAACATCAGGCTGGTTTGAACCCGACTGGAGGTTACCCTTTCTCATGAATTTTTTTCGTGAGTTAACTAAACTTTGAGACACCAGTTATTTGCTCGTTCAAAGCAGCGTTGTTTTGACACTTTCCGTTTATTGTAGTTGAGTTGAAATGATGAAAATGTACATAATGACGTTTGATCTTTGGAGAACTCGCCTAAAATGTTTGTTTATCTGACATGAAGTGTACAAAATATTCGTCTCAGTTTTCATATTATGTAACTTATTCTTCCTTGAATTTACAAACATTGAATCAAGTTTATCAAAAGTCATCCCCAGACGTGACCTGTCTGTTGTTATTTTCAACGCTTGAGCGACTTCCATAGAGCTCTTTCTTTATGAATTATTTGTCTGTGGCATACAACATAGGAGAGCCGACTCTAGCCCGATAAGTTTGAAATTAACTCTCTGGTTTTGTAATGGTTTTATTCTAAAATAACTTTTGACATTTCCATGTGTGCCGCACAATTAGGGGTAAACAGGCATATGTCACGTTGTAGAATTTTTGTCATCGCAGTTCCCCACAAAGATTCGGTTTTTCAACAAGTGCGTTGAACGTTTTTCTCTTATTTAGTTGGTTGTGGTAAAACAGTAAAAAGATTTTCGTTTCCAGGAAAAAATTGGCGGGAACGGTTTATTGCGCGCTCATCTCAATGTTCACCCGTGCGGTTATTACACGCAAGGTTTTCCAATTGTGTGCGTAAACTCAGAGATGGACAGAAATAAAAATATCCGTAAGTTCCCAACTTTGAATTTCCTGAATTCGTTTGCTTTATTACGCTGGCTGGTTTATATGTAATCTGAACTCGACTATAATTTTTTCCCTTAGCAAACGTCCAACTTCGCATAAACCGAAAAGGAGGCTGTTATGACAATGGAAGACCCTACCCTGACATAATAAGAGAACGAGTGTTAGATTTAGCTCATGCAGGCACAAGCCAACGTCAAATTGCAACAGAACTTCGGGTTAGTCGGGGTTACGTGCAAAAAGTTCTTGAACAGTACAATGATAAAAACATTTCATTACGAATTCCCCGTACTAGTTTTTTGGTTTCAAAAGTTTCCAATGAAGTTCTCGAGTTTATGTCTGTTGAGAAAATTATGAAGCCAAGTGTCCATGCCTCTGAAATACGACAGAGACTTTTGTTGGATGGCGTTGTAGATGCTGACGATTTGCCGAGTGCTTCTCAAATAAATAAACGAATAACGCGTGACTTGGTGATGAGCAAAAAGAAACTATCAGTCATACCGTCAGAAAGCACTACTCCTGAACAAATTGCCAGACAAGACGAATATCTTGACGTCATATCTACATTTCAACCACACCAAATCCATTTCTTTGACGAGGCAAGTGTGATAAAAACCAGTGGGAATCGTAGTTATGGGAACGCTACCGTCGGCGAGAAAGCAGTCGAGTTTCAACGATACGCTTCGAACGCCAATTTTGACATCAACTTGCTCCACTCAGTACGTGGGGTAGACTATTATAATATTCTTGACGGCCCGTCGAATGGATTTCAGTTGCTTTACTTTTTTGAAGATGCTGTTGAAATTCAACGCCCTGATGGAAGTGTTCTTCTTGAGCTTGGCGATTGCGTCGTGATGGACAATTGTGGCTTTCACCATGGTCTGTTTGTTGAGCCTGTTCTAAGAGAAATGTTGAATGACCATGGCGTCCAGCTTATTTACCAGCCACCTTACTCACCACATCTAAATACGTGTGAATATTGTTTTCACCAAATAAAGGAATTCTTGCGGAGATGTCAAATGTTAGCGATAGAAGAGACCGAAATTGCCATAGCCGAGGGTGTTTCATTGATATCAGCAGCTAATTCAAATAACTATTTTCGCAATTGCGGCTACATATAACAACAAAAGCAATTTTTCGTGTCTTGTAAAGCTGTTGAGCTTTTGCCTCTACTTTATCAGTAAATTCGACAAGTTTCCACTTCGCAATTGCGTGATGAAACTTTTTATGGAGGCGTGTCTGTCAATCAAATTCGCGTACCCGGATTGGCTAACTTGTAAAAAATGTTTGTGGGGTGGCCACGGTAACGCGCGTCGCACTATAACTAGAGAGAGTCCAGAAACATCTAAATCATCTTAGTTAATTTTTCACCTTCATGAAGTCTTCGAATGATTTTCTGCTTTCATTTATATATTTTATTACTTATTCATATCATTTTGTACAGATCTCCATTTAAACCAGCTATGCTGAACTGGAATTTCTGTATAAATAACGTATATAAATAAATATAAATAAAGAAATAAAATCGTTAACAAAAGCTAGTGCCAATTGCTATAATGCTACTTAGAAATAAGTTACTGCAAAATACAGGATAAGTTACAGTTCAAAACTACCGTATTAAAAAAGCTATTAAGGACGTAGACTTTCGAAAGTCCTTCGTCTAGATACGCGCGGAACGAAGGACTTTTCATACTTGATTGGCGCCAATTTAGCGACCCAAAAACGGGTCGCTGAGCTAGGCCAATCAGAGTAGTCCTCGTGGACCCCAGGGGATAGAGTTGTCAATCAAAATTTGCCACACGCAGTGAAGCGTGATTTTCAAACATGCTACTAAGGCCACCGGATATTCCAAATTACGCGACCATCAGAGGAAAATAATTGAAGAATATCTGTCTTGCATAGATCTGTTTGTGTCTTCTCCAACCGGAGCTGGGAAAAGTCTGACCTTTGAACTAGTCCCGTACGCTTTTGGTCGTTTACTTGGAGCGGGTGGCAATGCTATCGTCTTTGTAATTCTTCCACTGATTTCACTCACGAAAGATTTGGTCTCTAGCCGGTCGCTATTTAGGAGACAACACATTTAAAATCTTAAGTATAAACGGGTGTCTGGAAGTCCCGAGGCGATTCTCAACTATGGTGCGCCGTTTCGGACAAAAATACTTGTTGTA
>NC_090895.1:4771898-4776898 GCF_036669925.1 Montipora capricornis | reverse complement strand
TGGGTGCGGAGAATCAAAAGCTCAGTGCCCAAAGCTTCAAGAAATTGTACTCTATTATGTACTCAGACAAGGGTTCAAATGATAGAAACAAGAAAGAAAAGAAAATATAATGCTTGAACCAGTACATGCAAGACCTAGAAGAAGAGGAAGTTAACGGTGTGACCCTGGAAGACTTCTTGATTTTCACCACAGGCGCAGACACTGTACCGCCACTGGGCTTTAATGGTCCCATACTTATTGAGTTTTATGAAACAGAAGAGAATGTGAAGAGGTATCCATGGTGTTCAACTTGCTCCTTAACTCTGTTTTTGCCAAGGGGAATTGAAGACCCCAAAGAGTTCAATAGTCTTCTAACACATGCCTTAGAAAATGGAGTTGGCTTTGGCAAATGCTAAAGAACATTAATTTTATTATTACTTGCATCAGTATTTCACTTAAGTACAGTACTTATGTTGTTGTTTTAAAGTTTTCGTTTTTTTATCATATCGCAAACAGTGGAACATTGCAATTACAGTGAAAAAGCTAAGACTAAGTTGTAATTTCAAATTTGAGAGTATCATTTTGTACTCAGTATATACAGTATTCTCTACTCTCTCAAATCCCATAATACACCTCTTTTACCCCAAAAACTTTGCATAATCAATGTTTGCAATTTCTCCTAGGACACGAAGATGTCCCAAGAGAAATCGTAAACAACGCATATCCAAGTTTTTGCGGGGTAAAAGAAGAATATTATGGGATTTGAGAAAGTAGGGAATGTAGTTTCTCAGTGATTTGTGAAATGCAGCATGTATTGTAATCAAAGATTCCTATCAACTGACACATTCACAGTTCCTTGTTATTGATTAGCTAGCCATTGATGCTAATTATTTATGTATTTACATGTTTAATATTCTCATTAGAGATATCTTGCTAATCTTATACAAGGAGATGCCATGCTCGCCATCATCAGACAGTGGGTGCCCATCATTTAGTAGAGTAGAAAATTCCCTCTCTGTTAGTTGGATTGTGAACCTGGGTACTTCAATGTGATTCACTGTCTGAAGTTCAGGCAGGGGTGTATTATCATCAATTCCATAATGGTGATCAACACTTCTTGGATCCAACAATTCCCTGACAGTCACGTATTCAGATTGTGCATACTGATAAAATCCTTTGTCCACTTTTGAAGAAGAGAGTGTCCTCCTTCCCTTGACAGTGGGTGGTTATTCCACTGCATAACAAATTGATCAATAGTGTTGTTTAATCTAGGAATATAGATATAGTGCAATGCATATAAATCTATTTCATCATTAGGATCCAAAACCTCTCTTTCTTCTAAAAATTAAAAGATGTTCTTATAGTGAGAGACTACATAATTGTGAACATCACGCCACAATCTCTCGATACGCTGATTGTGAACTGATTGTCTAGTTAACACTGGTTTGGAATCCACACCATATCGAGTTAGCATAAGTCTAGCTACATCCACATTTTCAGTCCCATAATCAGTGCGTATCCTTCTAGGATAATGGTAAATATTGGTAGCTCCCACAAACAGGTCCAGAACTGTTGATGCTTCATTATTTGTGAATGATTTGAGGAACAAAACAGTGCGGGAAAATCCATCTATGGCACCATGGATGACGATGCGCCACCTTATTAATTTGTGGTGACCATCAAGATGCCTAAAAAACAACCACATGATTACAATTGTGACTTTAAGATCAAGGAAAAAATTGCAATTCAGAACAATGCTATCTTTAATGTATTATCAAAATTGCATAATTAAAACTATTTTAGTCAACTTTTGAAGTTTTTTTTAAAGCCTGAGGAATTAAGATAATTGACTATGCTTTACAAAACATGATTAATTTAAAAAATGAAGAGTGAAAGTGGACTAATTTTATGCTTTAAGCATTGGCTTTCATTACATTGCAGGAGGCAATAAACACATGCAACCCTTTTTAACATGTTTTAGTTGTAAATGACATTCATTTTCTTGCATAACATTGCCAGGAATAACTTTAATGAGCTCAAACACCAAAATCAATCTTGTGGGCATAATATAAGCTTAAGAGCGCCTCTCAGCAATTTTCACCTAAGACCGTGCAAGATAAAAAAATTGAAAATTGCCAAACTTTGTCACAATAAAGTACTACCAAAACCATTTTTAAAAAAATATGTTTTAGTTTGTTTCGATAATTATTTTACCTGGACGGCGACTTTTTCGGTATGGGGCCTTGTGAGCGAGTGAAAACGACTCCAAAATGTTGCTCGTTTGAATCGCTATTTTTGAAATAACCAATGAGTAACTTGAAATTCAAAACAACATGGCACAACTAGAGTAATTCCTTCACCCTTTAGCGCTGTTAACGGTACAATATACCAAAAATGGAATTTTTGACCAAATTTTAAAACTTAACCTTTTTTACATTGATTACGAGTGCCAAATTTGTACGAAATTCGACCGTCAAAAAAGCATCCTGGTACATGGCTTTCTCAAACGGGACGATATCCATTGGAATAAGCAATGTTTTTGCTGCAATTAAATTCAATAAAATTTTTGGGTAAATGAAACGGAGGATTTTTGAGGCCAATTTCAACATGCTGTTTGTCAACAAAAGTCGACCTTTGACCACTAAAGCGGAGGCGAGGTATATTGAAATCACACACGCTAATCTCGATTTATTCACTGAACAATTCGAGTCTTTAGGTCTACTGGAACTACTGTAGGTAAAATGGAACGTGTCATTTGAAAATTTAACTGTTTTGGTTCAAGAGTGACATATCCGGTAATTAAAATAACTGACCTAAACATTTGCATACTAGGAAGATTCATTCCATTCCATATTTTTACGCAAACAAGTTTCCTTAATTCACTTTCTGAACATACCTGCAAAACAAACAAACAAAAGTATCCCCCTTCATATAAGTATGCGCTGGTTGGATTTTCCTCGAAGCCCTCAAACGACCATCGAACCAGTCGAACGCTTTGTGACCTTCGCGAGTTGTGCCGTGATTGTGTCGTCAGAGCTGTCACGCAACAGATTAGGACCGAGCACGCACACCAATGGCTTTGTGGGGTTATTCTGAGTTTGTTGGGGCAATTTGTGGCCCAAGTTCTGATAATCCAGCAAACGTTCAATGCGTAACAATAGCAAAATGTGATAAGGACACCAAGGCACACTTGAGAAGTTATAAAGTGTTGGATTCTTCTCTGGATACAGAGGCTAGGCTTTTGCTCGCACGTGCAGGTCAGCTTTAACTGAAATCACTTAAATTAAGATATTGAGCAGAAAATCACTTTGCGAAATCTGCAGATACTACCTATTACAGACTTAATGTCAAAAGCAGAATACCCGCCCACAAGAAATGGACCCTAAAAACACTGCTGCCGCAGTGCCGCAGTCGTGTATGAGGAAAGGACCGCGGCACTAGCCAGTCTACTCAGCTCAATTTAACCTTACATGTAAGTCGACTATGGCAGTGCGGCACCTACTCAATTCACTCTATCGGCACTTCGGCACTGCGGCTAGCGTCGCAAACGTAAACACTCCTTTGTGGACGGGTATTCAGCAATCGCTCCAATTGCGAAAATCGAGTAAGCAAGATATGTAAGACCATGTAATCATCTGAATCATGTATCGTTGTACGAGACTGTGAGCACTCACTTTTCCAGTTGTCCCTGAAGCGAGTACATTGATCAGCGCAGCCGGATTGTATCACTGCCTAAACCTAACGGTTATTGTTTTCTTATTAATTGCTTTCAAAGGTGTTTTTGAGATATACGATATCATTTTGGGTACGACGATTTGCCTACGGCAACGTGATCGATTTGGAATCTGATGGAGATGTAATAAGAAAAATCGCGCCTGCTCACATGAATGGGCATCACACATGGCAGTGAAAGGGGAGCGCGGATTAACCCTTGCTCAGTCTCAAAAACTTCAAAAGCTTACTCCAAGTACTGATTCCTGTGGCATTGCGTAAGGGCTAACCCCACTGTCGAATACAGTATTGCATGAATAGAACAACCGATCGATATACATACATTCATTCATGCATAACTTTAATTATCCTCGAATTTCAGTGGAGCTTACAAAGCTACTGTCTCCCGGCTTATTTTCTGACATACATTTCAATAGATAATAATAATATTATTATTATTAGTAGTAGTAGTATATAAATTTAATAATAACATGTATTTAACAAATATAGAAGCCTTGACTGTGCTCTGTTCTGTTGTAATTAGCACGCAGGAAGCGGCTAGAGCACGAAAGAAGTGTAGGGGTAAACACGAGCCGATAGGCAAGTGTTTCTCCCTACTTCTTGAGTGCTCTAGCCGCTTCCTAAGTGCTTTACAACAAAACAGAGCGCAGTCAAGGCTTCTTTATTACTGGGTTGCCTATGGGCAAACCCAGTAGAGGTCTGCGTTTAGTTTGTTTGTTTTTTTTTTTTTTTTTTTTTTTTTTTTCCCGTGTCGGTAAAAGTCTTGCCTGTCACTCCCCTGGTAAGTAGTGTCTTTGTGTATAGAGCCTTCTGCGCGTATTTTCTTAGGATCGAGAGGGTAGTGAAACTTAGCCTGCAATGGCGTCGAAAGTCATGCAACGCGAATGGCGTTTTAGTGGATCCTTAAGCAAAATATACCCTTATGGAGCTCAATAATGGAAAGTCAGTTGGATAAACTAGGCATGAATCTCAAAAGCGACGAGTACTGGACTTCGACAACAATCTATCGCCCGTCGAGACGAAATCAAAGTGAGCAGTATTTACCTGAAGTACATGGTAATTTGACACAATTGAGTTTCTTGTCTTCACGCACGCAATCAAATAGGAAGAGGTTTTCGCCTCTAAGAGCAAATATGTTGTTTGTTTCAATAAAATTTTCGCTGGAAAAGGATTCTGCGGTATTTTCTGCCTTTGTGAATTATAATATCATGTTGTGTATTGAATTTTCGAGCTTAAGGTTCAAATGTGATATGGGAGAAGTTTTTTTAGTATTGCTCTGTAAGCAGGGT
>NC_090895.1:4759398-4761898 GCF_036669925.1 Montipora capricornis | reverse complement strand
AATGCCCAGAGTCCCTTTTTAATTTGTTGTTTATCGTTGAACAGGAGCAGGCAAGGGGCAGAGGAGCGGGAACTAGGCGATAAATATTTTCCTCCCACGCGGGAAGAAAGCAATTGTCACGTCTACTTTGGCCGGGGATGAAAACGCAATTGAAATGGAACTCTGGCCCCAGCTGTTGAGAAGGTGGATAACGTTTTCCAAGGGATAAATCACTATCAAGGGATCATGATCTCTTGTCACTAGCCTTTCCAAATCTTTCACGGTGGCCATTCGACCTTTATCAACTCGTTTGATAAAATAAATTTCTGTTTCAATCTCCCACCGACGCAGCACCACGGTTTCTTTAGAAACTAAAATTTTCGCTTTCCACTTAGCCACGCATAAATTATGATTATTATAATTAATTCACTATGACCCAAGTTCTACGGTTGCGGGAGTTTTTATTGGATGGCGGCATAAATGCCGTTTTTAAGACATCTCTTCAATGGAGAAGCAGTGGAGATGGTCAACAGTCTTTTTCATCATAGCCTTATGTTTCCCAGATTCATCAGGTAGAGTATTTGTAAGGAACTGACTAACCTCTTGTTGTGCCTTATTTACTTTAGGAGATGCAGACCAATAAATTTCATGGCTACAAACTCGACTCCGGCCCTTTAACCCAATTTCGGACTCGCAGAAAGCTGGTATAACAAAGAGATAGCTAAAAGAAAGGTGCCTTGTGACAGCCTTATTGCCGTGGCTGCTTGTGTGCATTGTTGATGCTCGTTCATTCGGAAGTCGGCTAGTAATTAGTTGGTAGCGATTAATTCATGTATGTCGGAGTACGTACTCTTTGCTTGACATTGATAGGTGCATTACGATCTCACAGAGTTGTGTTTTCCCTCAAAATATTCGCTTGTTTTCGCTTTCGTTCGAACATATTTACCTTGATTACATGTCCAGCGAATTGTTTTATCCTCTGGGGATGAATTTTTCGTCGAAAAATCGGGCTTAACTGCAGAATACCCCGCCACTCGAACCCCTTGTAGAATCACACACTATTTATTTGCTATTTAAATGCTATGTCAGAAAGCTATTTAAATGGTATTTAAGGCATATTTTATAACTATGTTAGAAATCATACAAGGCCATATGTTTTAAGTGTATTTTATTGGTATGATTTTGCTGTCTGAAATGATTCAAAATCCTATTTTTTTGCTATTTAAATGGAACCATTACATAGTCTATTTAGAAACTATTTTATTAGCATCACTAACCAAGCAGCTTTTGGAAGCAAAGGAAATAGGCTTAAAATAGCATTAAAATAGATTTGATTTTAAGTAGTCACAATTTATTTGATTCATTGACATAACACCTGATTGAAATAGCACTAATGTAGTAATTGAATGGCATTAAAATAGATGCAACATAGAATATAAATAGGGTTTAAAACATGGACATCAAGGGAGTGTGAATATATGTAAAATATGATTTACATAGCATTGACATAGGGAGAAGTACAGTGTATGGGACTTGACACAACCTCCAGCTAAAATAGGAATTAAATAGCTTTAAACTAGATATGACATGCATTATAAATAGGCTTTAAAACATGGGCATTGGAAGAGTTTGAATAGATTTAAAATATAATTTACATAGCATTAACATAAGGCGATTCAGGCCAGAAAAAGTCCCAGCTGAGCATCCAAACACATCAGTTCACACATTACTTTGACAGACACAGAAGAAATGTGCACCTTTGGTTTGGGTGACACTTCTCCGAGTGGATAGTAGAAAATCGTGCTGCCCAATGGCGCCGAAATTGATCGTATATGGATTCCTGGCTGGTTTTAATCTCATGTTATTCATATTCGAGATGACTTTGTAGGGAATCAAAACTCGTAAAGCTCAGACAGCAGCCTGCCTGTGGACATGAAAACATAGTCGCACGGCTTAACGGCTCAACGGCTCAAAATCCTCTTCCTGGCAAAGTTGCAAGTACTGACTAACCATTGTGGACCTCCTGACTGTTCGAATTAAGTCGTTACAATTTTTGCATTATATTTTAGGAATGTTAGGTAAATTGCTTTACAGCGTGTGAACAGTCATTTTGCAGTAAACATTACGTGACACGCGACTCCTCTAAATACTTGAACAAAACTAAGCAAATGTGAATGTCCCTGTATTCAGTGCTTGTGGAAAACGGAATGTACCGTAGTCACCTCTACGTTTGTAACCTAGGCGGGGCAGTGTGTCATCTATAGAGTGCTACAAAGTATTGCAACTTTTTAACCCTTGGTTTCAGACAAAACTGGATGGCCGCTAGATGTATTACAACAAATCAATAGCTGAAGAATGGAACTATACAAAGTTCTGTACTGTGTAAGGACAACTTATTTTCTATAATTTACTATATAACAGCTGGAGTCACGTTTCAATAGCAGCAAAAAGCTCGAGTAGGGGTTCCTTAATGCCTTGATCATCCAAGGCTTCTTAGAAATTCTGTTCAATGTCCTGTAAA
>NC_090895.1:4736898-4754398 GCF_036669925.1 Montipora capricornis | reverse complement strand
TGCATCACTATCAAACGAGATGCGCTAACAAATATATATTACCTAAATGCAGGACACAAAGATTGCATCATAGTTTTTTCCCAAGTCCTAGCTTAGCTTTTAACAATCATTAGCTTTTTAGAATATATATACACTCACATTTTAACTTGTATATGAATAAATTTATTTGTAACTTTATTATAAAACCTATTGTAACCCAGTCCCTCTTTGATCAATTTTATGTAATGTTTATAGTTGTGCAATTGTAACCACATTGTAATTCAGATTAACTGCGATGATGGTGGAATTAAACTTCTTTTATTACTGGGTTGCCAAACCCAGTCAGAAAATGGGTAGATTTCCGTTTTTTTTTCCGTGTCGGTAAAAGTCTTGCCTGTCACTCCCCTGCTAAGTGGTGTCTTTGTGCATAGAGTCTTCTGTGCGTATTTTGTTAGGTTTGAGAAGGCTGGGGTAATGCGTAGCTTGCTCTGCATAATTAACTTGTAATGCCGTCGAAAGTCATTGTAACGCGAATGGCTCTTTAGTACATCTTTAAAGAAAATATACTCACATGGAGCTCAAGAATGGAACGTCAAGACGGGCAGTGAAACATAACGATCTGGAATCTTAAAAAAGCGACGAGTAATGGACTTCGACAGCGTGAATCTTTCGCCCGTCGAGCCGAAATCAAAATATGCTGTACATCTAATATTTCGCCAAGGTGGTGTTACGTACAACACTGAAACCAAATGGAAATTTCTCTGGTAACTTACGGGTTCAACAAAGACAGAGAAGGAATCGAACACCAGAAGTAGATCTGTGATCTCTGTTGTGTGTCGCACAGTGGTTACTGAAGTCGCATCTTTTTAAAGTTTGCCTGTTTGTCTGGCAAGTAACATTCATTTTGTACTCAACTCTGCAAAGGTTAAAAAAAATTGGAAATGTGACAGTGAAAAATTACTTGAATGAAAGCTTGTCGTCTCTTTTGTGCTTTATTATTTACGGTCAAGGTTCTTTCGAAAAGGGTTGAATGTGAACTGTCAGAAATTTATTTAATTGCATAGTTTGTAATTGTGTTTCGCTTGCACGCACGCAACTGAAATAGGAAGGGTTTCTTGCCTCTTATAACAAATATGTTGCTTGTTTCGACAAATGTTTCGGTGGAAAATATTTCTGTGAAATTTCCAGCTTTTGTAAATTTATCATGTGTAATTTTCGAGCTTAGCAAATTTGCATACATGTGTTGAAATGTGATACGGGGAGAATTTCTGTGGTAACGCATAATTCACGAAAATAAACAAGTCTGTTGGAAGCGTGCTTGAGTTTCAACAAAATGACCCCCAAAATCGGCAAAAGATTGTGACGCTGATGAATAAGAAAGTAGCTGCTATTACCAAAACGATGGAATTACCTGGTGATAAATGACCTTGTCTTGGAGAGTAAATTTTTGATTTTCCAGAAACAATGGTCAACCTTTGAGAGTTGGGCGATTGTGATCTTTGTGTTGAATTCGTACATTTCTTGTCAAAATTTATAACAATCGAAAGAAAAAGAAAACTAACAAAAACAAAAACCCGGTAGCTTGGCATCATTTGACACAGATGCTTCACTGTTTCGCGAGTAAACATTCCGCGGTAAAATAACCCCGAAACTTGAACACTGCGCCCACTGAATTCGATGTGCGATTTACTCGGTGCAGCCAAACTCGTACAATTACAACAAAACAACTTAAATCTCCCAAACTGTTTTTCGCTGATGGTAACTTTTTATATTCGTGGTTCAAAATTAATGTTGTTTTCATGTCGAAGATTTTGTTACCGATGGCAAAACATTTCCTCGATCGACCGTCCTGAACCTTCCTTCTGCTCTTCTTAAAAATTGTGTATCCATATTTATTTACTTTTACATCAATATTTGTTTTGCATAAAGCAAGCTAACAAAATCTGTATCTTGCTTGGTTCGCAGTTGATAGCATTAAAATAGAATTTTCGGTCCTATACTTCTGTTACTGAGTGGTATATTTCTGGCTAACCCCGCCAAACAGGGGGATTAACTTCAGCTTTCAACTTTTGTTTACAAAGCTGTCAGATGCTGTTAGTGCACGATCAACAAGTCAGCCCAGAAGCCAATGTTTCTCGATCCCCTTTTATTTTCTTCAATCTCTCTAGGTTCAGTACTTTGCTAGTAACCACGTGCCTTCTCAAGGGGCTATAATATTTATCTAAGACTTCTACCATGGCGCTACAATGATAGACAATACCAAAACAATATCGTGTACTGTTAGACCTACATATTACGCAAAGACAACTGTCAACATGTCATCCCAGAAGACAATGTTTTTCACTTCCCATTTATTTTCTTCAATCTTTCTGGGTTCAGTACTTTGCTAGAAACCACATGTCTTCTCAGGCTATTTACCCAAGACCATGGCACTACAATGATAGACAATACCAAAACAATATCGTGCACTGTTAGAGCTACATATTACGCAAGGACAACTTGAATCTCCTGGAAGACAACTCACAGCTCAGTTGACATTATGGAACAAATCGCTGTGTTACTTCACCACCACACGTAAGCAATGTGTTAAAGAGGACAGGAATTTCTTCTTCCTGACAAATGATTAATTAATAGGCCTGTATCCAGGTTTTTAACCTCAGAAAAGGATATGTTTTGTTGTACGTACGGGTGTGGACTTGTGAGCCAAAGGGACTCTACTTGTATGACTTCTGGGTGAGCCCTTAAATGGTCTTTAATGACCCCCCAACGTGAAAAAAATTGCCTGGAACGCTGCACGTACCACAGGCAACCCAGTGTACCCTCACGGAGGGTCTAGTTATTATATTATTATTATTATTATTATTACTATTATTATTATTATTATTATTATTATTATTATTATTATAATAAATAAATAAATAAATAAATAAATATGATCAATTGAAATGGAAACTCGTGAAATAGCCGTGTTTCGTTGTGCTCGATCTGTCGAAATTAAGCAGCTGGATTCCAGTTGAGGATATTTTGTTCAGAGAGTTCTATTTGCTTAGTAAAGGGAAGGTTAAAATGACAAAATTACGCACGAGTTGAATTCAGTTCCAGTTGACTTCTCGGAGGGGTCAGCTTTAAAAGAAATGTGACAGCAGAAGCAGTTTCTCGTTGCCATTCTTTACTTTGGGCGACAGAAAAGAGAAGTGGTAAAAAGTATTACAACTTTGAATTAAAGGCTGCATTAACAACTTGGCTAAAGCCGAAATTTGTTGAGCAAATTCTCAGAAGACACGCAACAATGTTTGTTTCGCTTTTTTACTATGAGAGCAAATATTTGATTCCGAAAAGGTTAATTTGTGATTCTCCTGTGAAAAAACAAGAAAAAGGAAATCAGAAATTTGATCTGGAGATTGCTTAGATTCGTTCCAACGGCTTACATATATCAACAAGTATGATGACCCCCATTTTTATTGCTGAAAAGTGATCAGAAAGCCGGGATGAAACTTTCTGCAAAGTTTAAAAAAAATCTATGGAGCGGATTCAGAGCCACCTTAATAAAGCACAGATTTAAGGTAGCTCTGAGTTTGCTCCCCATATATTGCAGGATGTTTCCCCTCGGTCTAATGATAACTTCTACGTAATCAAAAATGGGTCACCGAGTTCGTTTTGGAGATATGAGCAGTCCCAAATACAGCGTATAGGGTATTTTTGCTGGGCTTTCTCGTTGCCAAGATAACTTATTAAGTTGCAATAATTACCCCATCTCGTTTGGAAGTAATCGGCGTTTCATATGGTATCATAGCATTGCTGTTAAGTGATATAGTTTTGTAGCGTCAATCTTTCTAAAGAGTGTCTCTATTAGTTTGAAACTGGTTTGATCGATCTTTTAATTGTGAATTAAGTAACGTACATATACCATAAAATTAAATATTAATTCACAGTCAGCAGAGACTCAGGATTAATTTTGAGTGTTTTGTACGCTTCATCACATAGAGTTGATAAGTTGATAATAGGAAACATGAAATGCCCAAAATTTTCAGCCCATCGTAGCTTAAAAAGCCAAGAAATAAAGAACTTCCTTGTCCTTATCTGTGTTTGATTTGCAATGAGTGTTTAGCTGACTTTGTGGTCACCTCTCAACGTTCTCTCTCTCTGCTTTTCAACATGACAACTGAGCTTTCAAATTGTGTGTCTAAGCTGTAGACCTGTGTTTATTCTCACAGATAGTAGCATGTTTTATTTCTCTCTTGAATTGGAGTCTGATCATGAATAAAATTATTTAGTGTAATTCTAGTGCTGTTTTCAGTTTGCATCATTACTTGAGCTTAACTCACTCGTAATGACAGATATTTTATTGCACCTCCTCACAGATCATTTCCAAAGAGTCATTACAAGAGCTATACTACAGGCTGAGAAATTTCGAAAATGAATTATGTGAATGGCTAGGACCAGCAGTATTTTAGCCAAATTTAAAATTGTAAGCACAGCAAGCTGTTTAAAGAGTTGAATGTAATCTACATGTACATTCAAATTCTGCATTCTTTTCCCACTGTCAGCTCTGCCACCGGGGTTGAGTGACCTGACAGTCTCCATTGCATGAGAGCCACTGCTACACTTCAGTGATGTTTGCATAATGATGATCTCAGTAGCGAGGTAATAGCAGTGTTATGTCTTTTAGCATTCAGTTTGGTTCCTGCATTTAGCCCCGGAATCAATCTGGCTGAATTAATTAAAGCTTCATAAGCTGATAATGTGGGTAAAAAGTAAATGACAAGGTGTACATTGTAGATCTTCTAATATTTAATATTAATATATAATAATTATTAATATTTAATTCAGCAAAACAATTTATTGCTGTAAATTTCAAATTTTGAGGCTGTCACTCATGTGATGTCGTGACAAGAGCCACAAAACGATGTCTCTTTGTTCTTGTCCACCATCTTGAAAATAAGGTAGCGGTTCGTGATTGGCTAGCATCGCAAACGTTATTTGATTCAGGACACAACTTTGTTAGAAGAGTGGCAAAACACTGCAACATTGTTGTGATTGTTGCGTTGAGCAGAATTGTTGGGTGTAATTATTTGTTTGATCAAAAGCAATTTACTCTAGTTACTTTGCATGTGGATGTACATTTGTAAAGCAAAACGTTCAAACAATGTTGGATCAAGCAATGTTGGAGTGTTGGATCCAACTTTGTTTAAATTGAACAAAGTTGGATTCAATGCTTAAACAATTTTCATTTCAATCAAGAGATTCTTTTTTTATGCCAGCCTGGAACACCTTTTTGCTCTGAGGTATAATTTCCTTTTTTTTTTCTGTCAGCAATTTCTTTTTGGATCATGATTTTTTTTTGTGCGTGATCAGATTTATTTTCTTTAGCGGTGGTACCAGCATGCATGGACTGCTTAGAAGCGGCTGCCATTTGCGCCTGTATATTCTTCCAGTCCGCTGGGGGCAAATTGATCATTGTAAAGCGCCTTTGAGACGTTTGTGATAAAGGCGCTGTATACATGTAAATGCACCACTTTACTTTTTCACTTTATTTGTGGGCCATTATAGGGCGCACTGTGAGGTTGTATAATGAATGACTTTGTTTGTAATGTTTTGCTCAGTTGCATGTACATGTATAAAACTACATTTAATCTATCTGGGTATAAATTTGCTTATTTTTTTGCGGCTCCTTGGCTTAATACATGTACTGTATTTTTGATGCCTGTAATCAAAATGAGAGTAACATGATAGTAAAATTGTGCCATGCATAATATTTGTGCATTATATATTTAATAATTATAAATTATTGTATGCATGATTATTTATTTCAAACATTACAAAATGAAGGCTAATTTAATTGTGAATATTTAAGAAACTTACTGGAGAAATCCATGTTGCAGACCCACTGACGTGGACAAGACAGCCTACCAACCCAACAGAAGCAATAGAGGGAAGTAATGTGGTGCTTACATGGAATTACTCCCTCACCTCTGATGAACAGACCAACAGTCAGAGTTTTTTCTTGATTCAGTGGTTCAAGTTCAATCTCTCGTCAATGGTGTTTGATCAGATTGCTTCAAAAACATTCTTTTCTCGCGTTAACCCTCCTCTTTCTTACGGAGAGCCATTGTCTCCACATATTGTGATTGATAGAAATCATAAGACAGACTCAGTTACTTTGCATATTAATGATGTGAAGAGAGATGATGAAGGACAATACAAGATTCGGTATGTTAAAGACGTTTTTGCCACTGTCCTTGCTAAGCTGGTGTTGAATTTGACAGTTCTTGGTGAGTGTATCATATTAATCTTCTGCCTCAGCCTCTATTTATATAACATTATCTACTTTGATAATTGCATAATACATGTTGCACGATGGTTTAATTTTGTTTAGTTTAAGATTTTTCTAATGCTTCCCATTGTAACATAATAGATATTTTTCTGCAATTAATTAAAATTATGTAATACATTGTATTTACATGTACTGGGCTTCTGATAGGATGCGCAAAAAAATAAAGATTATGCGGATATTTTTGGCCATATTGTGCATAAACATGTGTTGATTATGCGGAAATTACACCAGATTGTGTGGAAATTTAAACGATTAACTGGGAGTCAATTTATCTACTACCTAGGATATGTACCTTAAGCACGAAATTAAGGAACTTCCAGTTCAAATTTGTCCACAGAAGAATAGGTACAAATTCTTTTCTGTTTAAAATTAAACTTTTGGCATCAAATCTTTGTTGCTTTTGTCAGTCAGCACAAGAAATGTTGCTTCACCTTTTTTGGGAATGCCCGATCACAGAAGCCTTTTGGAATAGCGTTCAACAATTTTTCGTCTCTGTCGATTTGATACCAGCCTCACAAGCTTTAACTCTATGTCAATGTTTAGGTCTCAAAGGAGAGAAAGACACTTTAATATTCAATCATTGTTTACTACTTGGCAGATTTTACATTTATTCTTGTAAGTATAAAAATATTTGACCATCCTTCGTTAATCAGGTTAGAAGCAACTTAAAAAAAGAAAAACATGTATCAATTATTACAGGAACACAAAAAGCATTCGAACAGAAGTGGCGCAAAATGCTCCAGGCATTATAACTCCTTGATCTCTCCTTTGAACTTTTTTGTTCTAAAAAGGCAATTTTAATTGAATGATACTAGGTTCTCCTTGGCTATTATCCAACAAGCGCGAGTGGAATAATTGTTTTATTAAAAACGCCCCCAAAGTATAGAAAATTAGACTACAATAAAAACAAAAAGGCCCAAAAAATCACGCATATACTTGCCGTGTTTGTAGATCATGGTATAATGGCTCATAACCGATGATGGCTTAGCCAATCAAAACTCTCGAATTGCATTATCCAATGATCCAGTTTTTAATAAGGAGGGGGGGGGGGGGGGGGGAACGTTTAATCCAGGGGGACGTGGGATCAAATCCCGCTCAGGGTAATTCTTCATGTTTTTCATTTGAAATAATTAATCAGTTGATTTACAGGATGGGTTTCATTTCTTCATTCTACAGTATATATAAATAAGCCTGCATCATTAACTTGATCCCTCTGATTAGCTGATGCCTAAGTTGGTGTTTGCCTGTAAATCGTTAGTCGATCCTTAGGTTTAAGGCTTTGAAGGGGTTTAGGCTTTCCCATCTCCCTCGTGTAAGAACCCGGGATACTCACGTTAGGCCAAGTCACTATCTGGATAGCTGCCAGCGTGGTTGTCCTGATGGTGTAGTGGTCATCACACCCTACCGCGGTGTTCAGGGGGACTTGGGTTCAAATCCCGCTCAGGGTAATTCCTCATGTTTTTCAATCGAAATAATTAATCAGTTGATTTACAGGATGGGTTTCATTTCCTCATTCTATGGGATATATATATATATAGCAATTGCGCATGCTCACTAGCTCGCTAGTTTGAGCACTCTGGCATGACTTGGATGTACCACATGCGTGGGACATCTGGGGTGGTTTTATAGCTTAACCTCCATCCTAGACATCAGCACTGCACTGATGAGGCCAAGAAGGCCGAAACAGTACTGTCTGCAGTTAGTTATATATATATATATATATATATATATATATACAATGTGCCCTCCCGGTTGTCGCCATAATGGCTTTATGGCGACTCCTGAACTTGGGCACAGGATGTACGGTTACACATTGTTGGATTGCATTGTGGAGTCACAAGAGTGCTCAAACTGCAAGCAGTGAGCGAAGCATTATGCCAATAGTGAACACCTATTATGAGGCTCTCCACCCAATCCAGAGAGTGCTCAAACTGTATGAACAGTGAGCATAATATACAATATGTATACAATGTGCCCTCCCGGTTGTCACCATAATGGCTTTATGGCAACTCCTGAACTTGGGCACAGGATGTACGGTTACACATTGTTGGATTGCATTGTGGAGTCACAAGAGTGCTCAAACTGCAAGCAGTGAGCGAAGCATTATGCCAATAGTGAACACCTATTATGAGGCTCTCCACCCAATCCAGAGAGTGCTCAAACTGTATGAACAGTGAGCATAATGTACAATATGTATACAATGTGCCCTCCCGGTTGTCACCATAATGGCTTTATGGCAACTCCTGAACTTGGGCACAGGATGTACGGTTACACATTGTTGGATTGCATTGTGGAGTCACAAGAGTGCTCAAACTGCAAGCAGTGAGCGAAGCATTATGCCAATAGTGAACACCTATTATGAGGCTCTCCACCCAATCCAGAGAGTGCTCAAACTGTATGAACAGTGAGCATAATGTACAATATGTATACAATGTGCCCTCCCGGTTGTCACCATAATGGCTTTATGGCAACTCCTGAACTATATATATATATATATATATATATATATATATATATATAAATGAATGAATGAATAATTAGGATACGATCATACTTTTGCCTCTGGTTTCCATACAAATCTGTTTCGTACAGGACCTTTAGTTTGTCCTGCACTCATTAGTGTGTAACCAAGAGTGATTTTATTCGTTGAAGTTTACCGCTTTTGAGTCATACATGGCCGTTCGTGTTGCACGCTCCTATTTACTTAACGTTCTTCAATAGGAATTTTTCACAATGAAAAATTCCTATTGAAGAACGTTAAGTAAATAGGAGTGTGCAACACGAACGGACACAATGAAAAATTCCTAGAGGGTTTTGTCAACTTAAAAAAAAACGGCTCCTTTAGGAGCCACCAAGTTTGCAAAAGTCTATGACCAATTCAATTGCATTATGTTGTTCCCTTGTGCTCAAATATATTCTTGCCGCTTAATGATACTTCAAAGTCCTGCTTCCTTGCCGCATAATGATACTTCAGGTTAGGTTTTCAACAGTTAAGGCCCAAATGAGTCACCAACATGCCACCGATACATCTTATACGTTATAAGTTTAAACAGCAGCCAACGCGTCGGCCGACAGTCGACCGACAGTCGACCGACAGTCAGCCGACAGTCGACCGTCAGTCGGCCGACAGTCGGCCAACAGTCGACCGACAGTCGGCCGACGCGTTGGTGGGATCGGATTCTTGAATTTTACCCACAAATTTAAAAATCAAAAAAAATTTAAAAAAAAACATACATGTAATTAGGCCCGTCCAATGTATTTAGCTTTAAACATGCTTATGGTAAATCAGGACTCGAAATTGCGACCAATACACTTTCATTTGTGACTGATTTTTTTCCCTTTGTGATTGAAATATCTGGAGGAGTCGCCAATTTGCGACCAGCGTTCACCGTTGAAATAAAAGGGTTAGCAGTTGGCATTTTGCTGCAACTTTTGCCATAAAAAATTATTTTGTTTCTCGTCATGTATTTTGTTTCAATTTTGAGATATGGACAAAAATTGTAATATGGTTGAACCGCGATCCATTCCCTCGAATTTTCTCTCATCATTAACCAATTTCAGCGGTTTTTTTTACACATATGTATAGCGGGTTCATATACCTTGTCGCAAAATTGGGACTGGATATCTTTTAAAATTTCGACCCTTGGGTATTTGTAATTTTATAACACAGGTTCGTAGAAACTACTGACGACCTTTCATATTGCAAACAAAATGGCGTGTTTTCTTCAATCGATCTTCAATGTTCAGGAAAATAAGAGTTTCAAAACAGTCAATCTCTTTGGCTTTTATGTTTGTGAGGATCGTAACCAGCTTTTTTATCACAGAAAATGTCGTAATTATGAGGAGGATGCAGATTTTAGGGAATTATGCGGATCCGCATCGCCGCATCCTGTCAGATGCCATGCAAGTATATGTAGTATCAGAAACCCTTCTGGTAGTATTCAAGATAAACTAGAGAAATCATTCTAATAATCAAAGATAATTGCATGTTAACAGTAAATTATGTGACCAGGGTTAATTAAACGCTCAGCTTATAAACAGCGATTAGGGTTAAGCACTCACAAATAAATTGTTATTTAGAAGATGATTTTTACAACAAGGCCAAACATTTCTTGAAAGAGGGAAGAAAGAGGCCTTTCAGGAAACGAGTATTGATCTGAGCCGAAACAGTTAACAAAATGGGAACAACAGATAATAATAACTGGAAAGAAATGGGTTTACAGCAACAGTAAACTCTTCTAAGAAAGAAAAACAAATGAAACTGACAAGATTTATATTTTCACGACGTTTCGAAGTCATCGTAACTCCATTATCAAGTGATAAATAAATAAATACAAGTGCTAGAGTTTAAATAGATGGAAAGCATAATTTACATACTTGCCCTGAGTTTTGGTCTGGCCCGGGTTCGAACCCACGACCTCCCGTACTGAAGTCCAGTGCACTTTCGATTGAGCCAACTGGTCGGTGGTTAACAGATCCAGAAGTAGGGAGTTCATCTGTGAGCGGTGTTGAGGGGGTGGGCATACATTGTATTCAAGGGGGGTGTTGTAACATTGGCACGTGATAATTAGCACCTATTGTATGTTATACTTTGTATTTGCATATTTAAGTAGGCTAGCAGATTATGTAAATCCAGAAAGCATACAGGCGGTGTGTATGAGCAAGACGGAATAAAGCCTTCCACAACTTACTACATGGTGGCAGCATTTTACAAGGATAATTTGTAAAGTTAAATCGAGAGAGGCCATCAGAAGCGAATTATGGCAGCAGCAACATCTTTTGCGTCGCCACAGATGAACTGGGAAGCTCCTGATCCGATAACTGCATTCGTCAGCTTCTGTTTTCAAGCGTTCTCGAAGGCGCAGATGACAAAGAAAAAGTGAGCTATATTCTACTCTGGTCGGGAGAAAAAGGCCTGGGCATATACAACAGTTGGACATTCACAAAGGAGGAAGACCGGAAAAAGCCTGCCGTTAATTTCGAATGGTTCGAGAATCCGAATTGAAGCCGTAGACGAGTCATCAAATTCATAGATACACACTACAATGAATACGACAAAAACAAAACGAGCCAGTGGATGATTTTATCTCAAGATTAAAAAAATCTAGCAGCAAAATGTCAATTTCACGACAACGCCAAAGTTGAAGACAGAGTTTTGGATCAACTTAATTGGGGGTCAAGAAATTGCAATGTTTAAGTCTTTCATAAGCCGAGACAAATCACTGACCCTTGCAGCCGCTATTGAGATTGCAAGGGGCCACGAGGCGACAAGACACAAGCAGAAAGTAGTGAAAGCCATCAAGATGACAGGAGTATTGATGCCATTCATAAGGAACAAGAAAGGGAATTCTGTAGCAACTGCGGAAAGCAACACCCGAGGAACAAATGTCCAGCCTACGGTACATCATGTTGAAAATGCGGTAAAGCTTATCATTGGCAGTCTGTCTGCCGGTCCAGCAAGCGGAAACAACTGAACCAAGGAAGAAAGCCGGCCTTCAAAAAAGTTATCTACACGATTGAGGACAGAGGCGACAAGTATGACGATGAAATTCTGACAAACAGTACCATAGAGGTTAACACCATAGAAGATATGCGACATCGGATAAACGACACAGGAGATGAAGCCTTTGCAACACTTGAGATAACTCAGCCAAAAGCGGAAAATTAATCTTCAGTGCAAGATATATAGACACAGGTGCACAGAATAATGTTTTGCCTATCAGGCTACTTCGCATAATTGCCCCAGAGTTATTTGACGAAGAACGAAACCCCAAACCAGAAGCACTGGAAAAGAATGAAGCCGTCCTTTCGGCATATGGTGGCTTTATAATCAAGCAGCTTGGCACTGTAAACATCCCTTGCAAGTCCAAAGAGAAGAAGATCAACTGCATTTTCTACGTCACAGACACTTCAGGGCCAGCTATCCTCGGTCTAAAAGCATTCACGGCACTGGACCTAGTGTCCTTACATTGCACACTAAGAACAAATCAATTAGACCAGGCTGATCCCACTAACAGCTTCAATGCCCCAGCTCAAAATTCGGGTACTTGCAAGAAAAGCGCGAATTGCATTGGAAGTCATGTACATGTACCACTGGAAGAGCGGCCATCAATCACAAGTAAACAAGAGCTGATGGAGATGTACCCAGAATTTTTAATGGCACAGTTGGATGTTCATCCCATACCTATCTAAGAGGAAATCACACCCAAATTAGCAGGAGCAAAGCTTTTTAGCAAGCTTGACGCTCGCAACGGCTCTCGGAATGTCAAACTAGATGAGGAATCCCTGTACCTGAAACCCTTTAATACACCGTTTGGTCGGTACAGTCTATGGAAAGAACGAAAACGAGCATGACTTACTTGTACACCTACACGAAAGCATGGAGCGTACTAGAAAGGCTTGCATCAAGCTTAAATGGCGAGAAGTGCATTATCAAAACAAACGAGTGCAATTTATTTAGTATGCTTTACAAACCAGACGGTGTCAAGCCCAGCCCAGATAAAGTCAGAGCCATAGAAAATTTAGAACCACCCAAAGACAAGAAGGAGCTTCACACCTTTTAGGGGATGGCAACCTACATGAGCTCATTCATCCCCAATCTATCTGACCACACTGCCCCCTTAAGGAATCTCTAAAGATAAGGAGAACATTGACTTTGCGTGGAGCCCATCACATTCGAAAGCCTTTGAGACGGTGAAGTCATTGATATGTTCCACAACGACCCTGGTGTACTATGACAGAAATGAACCAGTGGCCCTTCACGTTGACGCATCCATTAAGAGCTTAGGTGCAGCTGTGTTCCAAAACAACATGCCAATAGCTTTTGCGTGGAAAACACTTTTCCCTGGGGAGACCAGATATGCCAATATTGAACGAGAACTATTAGTGGTCTATGGCTGCAAAAAGTTCAATTCATATCTCTACGGAAGTTCGTTTGTGGTTAAAACAGACTATCGGCCCCAAGAACAGATAGATAAAAAGAACCTGATGCAAGCACCTCCACGTCTTCAAAGAATGCTGTTGTGTCTACAACCCTAAGATTGCATTATTAAATATCTTCCAGGAAAAGAAATGTTTACAGCTGACGCCCTGTCACCCCTTTCGCTGTTGGTTGAATTTGAAGTATCAGACATGAATGTGAAAGTTCACCACCTAATCAGATCACCCCAGCTAAAATGGAAGAATTCGAAGAGGAAACTGCAAAAGATGAAATCTTGCAGCATCTTTCCTGTCAGGTTATACAAGGTTGGCCTGATAGTGTGAGGAAAATTGTTCCGGCACTAAAACATTACTGGCCCCTATATCAGTAAAAGACTATGGGCTGTTACTTCTTGGAAGCCGTGTTATAGTACCTGAATCGTGGAGAGGCAACATCCGGCACCAAATCCACAGCGGGCACTTTGGTTTAGAAAAATGCTACGAGCCAAATCCTTTGTTTACTGGCCAAGCATATACAAAGAAAGAGAAAACCTTAAATTGCAAATTAACGTAATGTTTGCCAGAGATACCACAATTCCAAACAAAAAGAGCCTATGATATCATCAGAGATCCCTTCAAGACCATGGCAAACAGTAAGCGCAGATCTGTTCTATGTAAAACAGTCGTGGTTCTTCATAGTTGTTGACTACTACTCCCAAGTTCCCATTTGTCAAGAAGTTTCACAACCAGAGCTGTCGTAAATGAGATGAAAATGCTATTGGCAGAAAATGGAATCCCAAAATCTCTTCAATGCGACAACGGTACTCAGTTCACATGCAGCGAGTTCCAACAAGTGGCAAGCCAGTTTGGTTTTGAAATAGTGATGTCTTCTCCCCACTACACACGTGTACACTGGTTCGTCGAACGCCAAGTTTAATTGGTTAAGAAGACGATCCTAAAATGCAGGGAAACTAAAGAAGACATAGACCTAGCCCTGTTGGCTCTACGAACAACGCCCCTGACTTCCAATATACCATCACGAGCTGAATTACAGAATGACCGAGTGTTCAAATCAACACTTCCTGGTAACATCCAGCCATCAAAGAACCAAGAAGTTAGAGACTGGCTCAAAGCGAGAAAAGACAACCAATGCTATTATTACAACAGGCACACCAAGTATTCAGGCTGAAGACTTCCATTTAAGGGAATTTCCAACTTTCAGTGTCCATTTGGACGAATATTTTGGCGATTTTTCTTCAACATCTTCGCAAGATCCGTGTGATCTCGAGTCTAGGAAAACAGACACCAACGAAAGCCACACGACAGAAAATGCAGAGCTAACGCAAGAAGTAGATGTTTCCAGGTTTCCTGTAGTTTAAAGCGATGCAATACAAAAGCTCAAGGCTCTCGCTGTGAATAACAACACATCCCGATCCACAAAACAATGGATGAATATCTGCAAAAGCTGGTGCCAGTCACACCATCTTGAAAATGTCACCATTGAAACAACGGCACCGGAAGAACTTGACAAGGTCCTGAGTAAGTTCTACGCCACGGTCAAAAAAAAGGACGGAGATGATTACTAGCCAGAATCCCTTAAAATAATGCAGAGTGCCATTGAACATTATTAAAAGGAGAAAAACTATTCATCCAGCATCGTGCAATCGAGGGACTTTCACAATTCACAAGAAATCCTCAATACAAAGGCTATTTCTCCAGGAGCAACACGACGCCTAGGTGTAGGACCTAGTAATACGACTGCAAGAAGATGGCACTGAAGTTGTAGAGTCCCGTGAAGGTCCTACGAAAACACGAAGCGATGGTCTAACAATCAGGCTAAGAACAACACCACAAGTTATGTAGACTTAATGTATAGCACCGATGGCGGAAAAACCAATCCAGTGTGGCTCTTCAAACTTTGGTTGTCCAAGCGACCTGAGGGAATGAAAGACACAGGGCCCCTTTACCTGAGGATCATAAATCATCCAAAATCAACATTCATCTGGTACATCAAAATGCGAATGGGACAAAACACCATTGGCAATATCATGAAAACTATGGCCTCCTGTCTCAAGACAAATAAGGAGTTGACAAACCACAGCATCAGAAAAACATTGAAGAAATCCGGTCAACCGCCCAATGTTATCTGTGAAATAACGGGCCATGCACATGAATCTTCCTTAGATGACTACGACAAAATAACCAGAATCAAAGGAAAGAAATCTCTCACATTATCAGTGGATATAGAGAAATGCCAAACGAAATACTCCAAATGCAGTCTCCAACCAAAACACTGCAAATAAAACCTCAAAGCAAGAGATTGCTGTCCAACGCCAACGAGTCCCGCTGGTTCCTATTCATCATGTCCCACAAGGTGAAATGCGTCAAACCATGGGCTTCAATCCTGGGTTTCAGCCAGCTGGATTTTCCACTAAGGTTTCCTTCGCAGTTTCAGTACCACATGGCAGTCTTCACTTGTGCAGATCGTCCCATTCCATCGCAGAATTACACATGTTGCACCTTCAATTTTTTCTCTAAAGACAACGACAGTTTTCAACCACAACCTCAGAAGAAACGAAAGGCTTACATCATTGAGTTATACGAGGAGGATTAAACTTAGGTATAAACTGTTTTTGATCAGACTTGAATTTCCTTAGATGAAACGAAACGTCGTCTACAAATTTTTAATATGCATTTACGAAATGTTTTGGCTTGGCTAAGCCCTGAAGACAGGGCTTTCTTCAAATCTGGATCCGTACTGTGGAACAGTTTACCTGACAATATTAGAGAAATAACTAACATACAAAAGTTCAAAAAAGAACTTAAAACATCGTTATTAAGACTTGCCTATCAATGAGCGACAGTCATTTATATAAATATAAATATCCAAAAAAATTACTTTTTAGACTAATCAATCTATTTTTAATTATTTAGATTAGTTTTCAGATAATATAATTTTATTGCATTATAGTTTTAGGTATAATTTTAAATTTTTGACTCTAACCAGTTTCAATTGTAAACAGCGTCATCGAATATTTATAGTGAAGGCGCTAAATAAATGTATTATTATTATTATTATTAAACTAGCATGATACTGGTCAAATTGGCATACATGGAGGCGTAGACTGACATGCGTACGTACATAGGGGCGGTCGATGACGTCATTGCTATAAAACCAAAAATTTCTCGCATCGATGGGTTACCATAATTTTCTTAACTGTATTAACAGAAATTTCAAGCTCACAATACAACTTTTAAAAGACATGTTTCGGCATGACTCATGCCATCATCAGCATCATAATGTGTCATCAGGAACCCATGACCCAGAGCCTACAGCTCCCATACTGGGCCTATGTAACGGCATTTTCACAGACCGATCTATTTTTAGACTATCTTTTCCGGAAAAAAAACAAAGGCAGTTCCGGTTTGGTGACCCTATGACGTCAGTTTAATTTCTTGTAATAATTGGTCATCGGGCTCCTGTGGGAGTCTCATTCGCGGGAAATTCAATCTAAAAATAAATCGGTCTGTGAAAACGCCGTTACACGAACACAGTAGAGTTGTAGGCCCCGGGTCATGGGTTCCTGGTGTCGTTTCCTTTTCCACTGTATTAAATATGTTTACGATTTGAAAAGGAAACGACACATTAAACTGATGAAGGCATGAGTCATGCCGAAACACGTCTTTAAAAAGTTATATCGTGAGCTTGAAATTTCTGTTAATACTGTTATTGTCACGAAGTTATGGCAATGTTATATATTTTCTTAACTATGGTGCTCAAAAAAGCGCGCGCGGAGCTCCGCTAATAAATACTTGTATACTTGTGCCCAGCAACGTACATCTTTGATATTGGACATCTGTGTTATGGTCAATTGACACATGTCAAAACAAGGTATCCCCTGACCAGCATCAGGTGACCATATTTAGAGTTCATTGATGTCACCTGTTCACCGCTAACCTGATACTGATTTTCGATTCGATCGCAGGCTCAAGCCAGGTTAACTTATTGTAAGAATAAATAACCTGGGAGCTCCGCTTTTCGGCTTGGCTAAATCTATATGTTATTTTTTTTGAAATGGAGCGTAACTAAATCATCTATGGATAAGTTCTGTAAAGAACTCCATCGCACATTAAACTGACGATGGTATGAGTCATGCCGAAACATAACTTTAAAAAAGTTGCCTCGTTAGTCTTTAGTTTATTTTAATAAAAGAATAATTAGTATGGGCAATCAAATGGTGACGAGTGAAATTAGGGAAATTATTCCCT
>NC_090895.1:4714398-4731898 GCF_036669925.1 Montipora capricornis | reverse complement strand
GTTTTCTTGGCGGCAAATCATATTAGTGAAGAGCGACGCGATAAAGAGCAGAGAAGAGCACGAAAGAAGAGGCAACAAAATTTGAGAAATTTAAGCAAAGACAGCCTCGAGAGAAGCTGAGGAAGAAGAAGAAGAGAAACTTTCAATGAAAATCACCGTAAAGCTGAGAGAAATAGAGCGAGAGACAAAACATTTATTTACAACGGTTTTCAATATATGCCTCACTGCCTCACATATTTTGTAAAACTCACTAAAAAAAGAAGAAGGCCTGAAAACGTTTGCAATTCCGTGTTGACAGAGATTCTTACATATTTCAACCATCACACATACAGGCTTTTTGGGTGAAAGGGATGTCCAGTCGTGAGCTGCTTTGTTTGATTGTGAAATTGCAGTCGAGTGAGCGAATTTACTACGCCTTAGGTTGACTTTTAAATTAGTAAGATTTTTGCTGTTGTTCTAAATTGAGGAGAGAGGAATTAAAGATTGACAGTCTACGGAAAATTGTGTGAAAGAGATTATTCTGCATGTAATTTCAGTTATATAGGAGAAAGGAGCATTTAGAACACATGAAAGTTAGACATTTCGAGGCAAATGAAAGGTATAGACTCTATATAGGAGAAAGGAACACATACCGTGCATTTTCAACTTTCGACACACCCATCCGAAAAATTGGTTTTTGCCCTGAGCGGGACTTGAACCCGCGCCTCCCTGTTTACTAGTCGGGCATGCTATGCCACTACACCATAAAGGATACCACGCTGGCAACGCAGCAGATTAATGAGGTGATTTAGCAGCGTGGGGATCCCTAGGGCCCAACTTTCCTTCACTTGAGTGTGTATTCAACCAATTTTACGGATGGGTGTGTCGAAAGGTAAAAATGCACGGTATGTGCACCTTTCTCCTATATAGAGTCTATACCTTTCATTTGCCTCGAAATGTCTAACTTTCATGTGTTCTAAATCCTGTCTGGGGTTTTAGAGGCAAGGATACACACTCAAGTAAAGGAAAGTTGGGCACTAGGGATCCCCACGCTGCGAAGTCATGGGTGGGTGTGTCGAAAGGTAAAAATGCACGCTATGTGTTCCTTTCTCCTATATAGATTCTATACCTTTCATTTGCCTTGAAATGTCTAACTTTCATGTAATTTCAGTTTTATTTGCTGATTAAAATTGTCACTTATTGTTGCCAAGGCTTGTTTGTTTACTGCTGTCAGCTCACAGGTGTTTGATATGTTTGGTCACTGTTAACTGTATATAGTAATAATGACTATTAATTTTGTACTTAATGCAGAAGCATAATTATTTCCGTATACATTATATTGCTTTCTGGGGTTAGAAACGGGATCTCCGCTCCTAGGCTTGGCTAAATCTATATATTAATGAAAGAAGCCAGTGGAGACGTGAACATGACGTGGTTGATTTCATGGCTATGATGACCGCTGAACGTATGGTTCGTGGACATTGTAATTCTGCACATGCCGTGACGTCAGTTGACATCAGTGGCATAAGCAAATTGGCATGCGCATGCAGACCGATCTGTCCAATCATGACAACGCAGACAATGACCGCTCGAGCGATTTTTCTTTCTTGCTTTTTGTACCGGCTTGTGAACCAATCGCAACGGAAAAGATGGTCAACTTACGTGAGAATAAATGAAGGGAGCTCCTTCGTTGTGTTCTTGACGACTACGGAGGGTTTCAAGACAAAGCGCATGAGTGTGGCATCAATAAGCTTGGTTTTTTGATTGGTGTGAGGCATAAAAAGCCCGATCCACCACATTTCCCTTCCCTACAGACTTTTCACGGTCAGCTCGGAAGACGAATGGAAAAACTATCGAAATTTTATGTTGGGCAACAGCGCAAGAGTACGAACTTGTTTGGTAAGTTGTCCAGGTTTCTGTTTGAATAGTGTAATGTAAGCCAAATGACATGAAATAACACGAGAAACGTTAACACAGATTAATTTACAAAAGTTTAACTTAACAGAGGTTAAGAAACCAACAGAATTCCATTCACCCTCACCTACCATCCACAAAACCTTGCAGTCAAAAATGTAATTCTCAAAAACTTCAAAATTCTCCGCAATGATCCCGAAACTAAACACATCTTTTCTCTACCACCACTTATTTCATTCAAACGCGACAAAAACATAGGCAACTTTCTAGTTAGGAGCGCTTTCAAGTCAGACAATCAACCAGGAACTTTCAAATGTACACACACAAGATGCAAAACTTGTCCTTTTATTTCTAACAGAGTTAAGATGTAATTTTACAGAAAAGTAAATGAAAGGAGAAGCTTTCTTTCGACTTTTGTACATACTACAACCGGCAAATTTAACACGGTCTAATTAGCTCTTTCACGTAGTTACTAAAACAAGGAATGACCTAAAATGAGGTGCTACAGTATCTAAAACAGATGTCTCTAATCACCTAAATTGTTCTGCACCAATCAAAGCTGCGTTGCTGGGTGAATTCACAATCCTTACGCTGTCAACTCTGCACCAGTCAAACCTACATTGCTGGGCAAACTCAAAATTTTTGTGCCGTAAACTCTACGCAAATGACAACTGCGTTGCCAGGCGAACAGTTTTCTTTCGCGCCGTCATCTCCACGACGGGTGACAAGAAGGCTTACGTGACATGCTAATCCCGCTGTTTGCTAACGTTAAGGAACGTGATTGTTACAAATACCTTTCAACAGTAAAATTATCCGGGGGGGGGGGGGTACTCAATGTATCCCTGGTTGGGGAGGTACGGCGCGGCCCCTCATACCCTGACCCTGTTTAAGACAAATATCGCTGATTTTCTTACCCATTTTAAGACAGAATTCCGATTTTTGATACCCTGTTTAAGACATTTAACCCAGTTTAAGACAAAAATTGATAAATCGATACCCTGATTAAGACAAAAAATGATAAATTCGATACCCTTTTCAAGACAAAAATCCCTGGCCGCACGTCCCCATTAAGCCCTTATAAGGGAAACCCCCCCCCCCCCCCCCCCAGGAAAATTATACCCTCTCCCCTAAAAAAAATTGTCTTCAATGAAAACATTGGTAGTGAGAAGCTTTTTCTTTATTAATTTCTTCCGGAAGAATCGACTACCGAAAGTTACGATTTTGTTATCACACTTTTTAACTAGTCACCAGTTCCTCGCTCTAGTTTTTTAAAATTCTGTGTAACAGTTTTAACCGTCACTTCTGATGATGTATGCTGCAACATACGAAACGTCAAGTATAAAATGAAAATGTTTGTAACCGCTGTTTGTCTTCTTTTCCTGTTGAAATTGAAATGGCCCAAGGACAAAAGTATTTAAATGTCTCTCATGGGAAGAGGCGTTTTCTTTTCCTCTCTCCCCCCCCCCCCCCCCCCCTCCCCCACTCAAAGCAAATGCCTGTTAGTAAAACCGTGGAACCGAGTGTGTACCACAACTTACCACAAATGACCATTAACGTGAACGTTAATTGTTTGGAAACCACATCAATCAGTCAATCAATCAATCAATCAATCAATCAATCAAGTTTATTGTCATACGTGAGGCATGGTTGCCCAGTTGCCCGAGCCAAAGGGTCATGTTTAGAGCGTAAGACAAAACTATCTATGAGAAAAACTATATGAAATATATCAAAAACAGAACAATAAATGTGGAAATAAAATCAGAATGAAATATAAAAATTACTTAAGATACTAGGACAGGGTAAGAATTACATCTACAATAGAAAACAAATAGCGAGGTCAGTGAAATGATTTGTACCATTTTTTCTGTTTTATTTAATTGAAGGGATAACAGACGACTATATTTATTTTAGATAACCATTGTAGCACATTTTAGGTCATTTTAGATATCGTTGTGGCTCACTCAGTGATCTTGGTGTTTCAAGCAATATGATTGGTTCGCTATCTCGGAGTAATTGAGCATTATTCACTCCCTACGAGTGAAGAATGCGTGATCCAAACAAAACAAATGGCTGGCGTAAACTCGCCAGCATTTATGAATCGGAAATATTGAGAATACAAGATGATGCTGTGCTACAGAATACAAAGAGAGCCACAACATTTGGTCTGAAAGTTTTCAAAGGTAAGAGAAGAGTTCATACTTTTGCCAAGCAGTGTTTCACTTCGTTTTTCCAGATAATTATTCCCGAAAATTAAACAATCTTCACGCTAACTATTTGTTTCACTCAGAGTAATTCTATCTTTTAGGGCTGGTCGCCTAGCAAAACGAATTTGTTACTGTTTGTTACTGAAATCGAGGAATTAAAAAAACGTTTAAGAAAGTTCCACATGGCTGCAAGGATAGAAGATGGGTCATTTTACAACAAACCAACGCTCACCTCAATTAGAGCCGCCATTTCATGGGTCTTCCGCCATTTTGGTCCGGTATATGAAAGTCCACCCGGATCCTTTACCAACTGCACTTTCAAATCCATTTCAAATGAACCTCTAAAAATTTGATTGAACGGTGAAAAAGAAATGCCAATCAAAACTGTCGAATTGCATTATCCAATGATCCAGATTATAATAATGATCTGTATACCAAAAACATCTGAATAGCAACCCAAACACATATTTAAAAAATCCGTGTGGGCTTGTCCTTCTGCTCATCGTTACGTGGTGTCAGAAGTGCAATGATTTCTCACGGATTAGCTAGCGAGAGATTGTGGTTTAATTTGTCTAAATGTATGCCTGAAAGTAGTTGCCAAGGCCGTCCTTCGAACAGCAATACGAGCTCAACAACGATGGTGAATTTTCAAATACCTTCTCCCGACATATTTTACCTGAACGGTGGCTCCACAGCCCTTATCCAACAAAATGGGGTCTCTGCTTGGAATAACTACACGTTGGCCACCAAGCTCGATAAAGAGGGGCTGTTACCTCGGATAGTGAACCTATTACCTCAGTTGATTCGTGTTCCTCTCCTTCGTCATCTGTTCCTGTTTTAAGTTCTTCTGTTGTTGCTCATCGTGATAAGATTGATTCATATCTTCTTTCTTCTCTAGGTGACTTCTCCCGTAATGACGTGATTCGCATGTCTCCTGCTCGTGTTACTGACTTTGCTTCTCATGTGATAGAGAAGCATGGTTTGTCCATGTGATTTTCATAAGTATATGGCTAATTTTGTTTGATAAGTTCAGCTTGAGTTTTATGTGCAACTACAAACTCGCGAGAAATCTATGGAGTGAGTTCCAGCTAAGATGTCAGAATGTGAGGGTTCGCCTGTAGGCAGACCTGTCTGAGTCTTGTGCTTTCTAAATGAAATTTATGTTTGATCTTTTTTCTAGATAGACCTTTTTCGAGTTTGTACTTTATTTTTTATGATGATTGTAAATAGGCCTTTTTTATCTCGTGAATAAGGGAGTTTGTGTTTTCACGAAGAAAAAATAGCTGTCCATGGCTGCTAATTGACCAGGTGAAATTATTGTGGGCATGGGCGATGAATTAGTCACACTGGGTTGGTGTTTGTGTCACCTTACTTTTTTTGTTGTATTTTGATAATAACTGAAAAACTGTCTGATAGACCTTTTCAAAAACAAATGTTGACGGTCTCGTTTTCCTATTTTGTTACTAATTCCCAGAATTTTAACCCTGGTCGTACGGCTAGGTTTTGAGGAAAAAGGCCTTTGAAATGTCTCGTTTCCAGTGCCCCCTCCAAGAACTCGGTCAGGAGCTCGGCTTAGGGTTTAGAAGAATTGTAAACTCTAAACCCTAACCCTAACCATTTGTATGTCATATGTTGCTTTAATTTCACACATCTCAAACTCTTGATCTTTTTCTTTGGAAAACTGCAGTAAGCCACCTTAAGCAGAGCGTCCTCGACAGTGACATGCGTTCTGTCGTTCTGCCTTCGAGCTAGAGCACATCAAACATGAAGAAGACCTCAGTTTGTCCCTTGCCCGTCTGAGATGGTCGTGCGAGGAGACAGCCGAGCTGCAGATTCCATCCAATGTCATCTATCAAGGCCGGAGGCTTTGGCTCAGGCAAGTGAATATGACAGCTGTATTGGAACAACATGGATGAGCTGACCACAGAAGATTGGTTTACAAGGATTGGTTTACAAGGGCCATCGTCTTGTAATACCTGTTAAAGAGCGCCTTAGAATTGTAAAGAGCCTGCACGAGCCACATATGGGGATGAAAGGGAAACTGCGTTGGGCCCACGATATTGTCTACTCGCCTGGGATCACAGCCTAGCTCAAAGATTACCTGTCGAAAGGTGGCATTTGTAACAGCTACCGACCAGAAGAATGCAAAGAGCCCGCGAGGCCACATGATGTCCCAAAGTTATCTTGGCAGAGAGTTGGAGTTGATTTATTTGCGCTGGAAAGGCACACCTTTTTGACAGCTGTAGATAAATATTCTGGCTATTTTGATGTGCAAGAACTAAATAGCACCACAAGTACTCGCGACAGATTTGAAGCACAGATTTGAAGCCTTGGTTTTCAAGGCATGGTATTCCTGTGACCGTTGTCAGCGACAATGAACCCTCATTCAACAGTGAGGATTTTAAGACCTTCAGCACGGAATGGGATTTCACCACATCTCATCAAGTCCTTTTCGCGCGCAAAGTAATGGTCGCGTTGAAAACGCCGCCGAGACCTTCACGTCATTGCTAAGAAAAGGCCCATCTGATAAGCGTGATCCTATGTGGGCATTGCTGGAATGGCGCAATACATCTTTTGAGGGAATCGATGCCTCACCTGTTCAGCTACTGTATAGAAGGCGAACACGCACTCGTCTCCCAGGAGCCAGAAAAGCATTGCTAGTGCGACATGTGATTCCTGATTTACCCAAGAAGATCGACATTAGGAAGCAGAAGCTCAACTACAATCATCAATCACGCGAATTCCCAAAATTGGGAGATGCTATTAGCATGCGTTTGCCGGGGGAGGATGAATGGACACTTGGACGTGTCATTGGAAACTGTGATTTGCTTCAGATTCCATTATGTAAGACAAAAGTCTGGTCAACGTAGCTTTCGCTACAGAGCTGTCAGCATCTGGAACGATGTTCATTCTGATTTGAAGCAACTTACTAGTCTTAGTAAATTTAAAGGAGATTTGAAGAGTGACTTTTTTACCAAATTTTATTCTCTTGTTTAATATAAGACATTATAATTACAATTTTAACATTATTATTTTACTAACTTACTAGTCTTAGTAAATTTAAAGGAGATTTGAAGACTGATTTTTTTACCAATTTTATTGTCTTGTTTAATATAGGACATCATAATTACAATTTTATCGTTATTATTTTATTATACTCATTTTGTAAATCATATTGAAAAGCCCGCATGGGAACTATGATTAAAGTATGTATGTATGTATGTATTGGAGATGAGGGAAATCGTTCCTACCTGGTTGAGGTGAATGACAAGCACTATCGTCGGAACTGCACGTGGCTTAGAGCGACCCCGGAGACACCGGAGCCAGATAAAAGCAAACCTCGAGCCGTCCGAATTTAGTGACCTAACTGATTCTAGTCAAAGTGAGTTACCACAGCCTACACCGCCCCCGACAACCAACATTGTCATCGTTCTCAGTTTATTGTGCTTAAATTTTTGGGTTTTTTTTGCGTTTGTTGAACTATCAAATTTTAGGAAGGGAGATGTAATTAGTGTGCTCATCATATGCGTCGCTCGCACGCCCAGCTACCCTTGGTTTGCAGCCGCCATGTCAGTTTAGCTTCGCATGGTCCTTTGTCTGGTGCATCCAATTTTATACTTTTTCATTTAACTTCTGTTGTAGTCGCAGCATCTATTGATCGAATTATCAGCTCCTCCAATACTGTGAATGAAGGCAAATTTGTCAACGTGACGTGTCAGGCATCTGGTAATCCTTCACCAACAAATTATACTTGGATTAACAAGGATGGTCAGCTATTCAGTGGAAATGTTTTGAATTTCATCAACATCAGCAGAGCCGAGGCTGGACAATACAGGTGTGTGTTGGGAAATCGTTGTGGAAAGGATGGAAGAAGTACAACGGTGAATGTTCACTGTAAGTAATAAAAGTCACAATCACTTTAGGCTTTTGTGCTGCATCTACCTCTAAGGGCATCTGTCTCCCCCCCCCCCCCCATTATCTCCTCCCCCTTGCGGCATCCCCTTTGTCATTTCACCTCCCCCCCCCCAAAAAAAAGGAAAGGATAGTCTACCAGGGGCCTGTTCTTCAAAAGCCATTTATGAAACTGCCAACCACTTGTTTTAGAAAGCCGAAAAAAGACTGAGAAGTTTGAGGACTTAAATCATCTCCGTTCTTGAGATACAAAGGAAATTGTGACACCCGAAAATGGTCCGTAAAGTTTCGGGACCTTCGAGAAACGGGCACCAGGTTACAAACGGGTATCCGGGTTAAAAAAAACAACAACAACAAATTAAAGAAAAAGTGCTCGACATTTATTTTTTACAACAACAACAAAAACAACATATAAATTTGCTTCCATCGTCTATTTTCTTCCCTGAACACTTAATGAATGAGCTTACTCGAACTTTTCGATGCGTGAACCTTCTTGTTAAACCACAGCTGCATTCAGACACAAGACTATGCATGATATGCAAGTTGCGCTTCATTTTAAACTACGATGTACTAGTATCACAAAAAAAAGTTAAGTCCTGGTTGAAATTTACATTGTACGCCATTACTTTAAGTAGAAATAATTTCTGGACATGATCCTGTTTTAGTGAAGATGAAAGTAGAAATTTTCTAGGTCCTCCACTTATTTATTTATTTATTTGTTTATTGAGGCCATTGTAACATTATCTAAGCCTATTTAACATAATTTATTGTTTGATATCTCACCATTCCTTTGTCAAAGTGAAGTCACCAACAATACGGTGCACGTTATGTTACGTGTACATGCTTTGTTGTACCATAAGCTCTCGAAGTCTGTTGTCTCGATTTGAGCCTCAAAATTTTATCTCACATATTTTATCCTCCTCCGCCTTGCATCGTTGGAAATATTTTTCTCTGAAAGGAACTAATGGTGAAGTGTCTTGGGATCAACCGAAAACGAGGGAAGTTTTGAAAAATCAGTAAAATATTTGAATTTGTAAGCTACTTCCTTCCGAATATTAGCAGCAAATACTCTCCAAGGTTTCAATAAGTATTAACAGAGCAAGCTTTTACAGATGGGTGGTAAAAATTAATGCCCTCTGAGAGCCGTGTGTAAGCTGTAAAAGTAAATCTTTGACCATCCATTTTAACTTAAAACATATTACTAACGTCAATGACTTATGGAGTCCTTTATTGTGACAAGGTTTCAGGATATTTTTCGTTTCTAAAAAATGCAAGACAAAAATAACAGAAGTCCACTGTCAAGGCTGTTCGTCCAGAGTATCGCAGAGAATCTCGAAATTGTATTTCTGAATCGCCCTTTACTTCTAAAGGAAAAATAGGTAATAGCGGCCTTTTGGACTATCCACTGTAAAAAAAAGTACTTATTCTCGGCCATCGTGACTTGCTTAGGGCTTGAGAAACAGCGTTGTTAGCAACAAGACGAGATTCCCTTTATTAGCAAAGCAGTGACATTTACACCTACAGAAGCCTTTCCAGTGGTGACTGCAAAGAATGAATATACCTTCTTCGTTCTTATTTACTCGCAAACGTAATTTCGTGAAAATGGAAACGTTGAAAGGAACTAAATTTCGCGAAAATTGTCCAAATGATAATCTGCATCAACAGTCAGTCAGTCAGTCTCATTTCGTTTACACGGAACTTATGGATACGAAGCACTGAAGCCTCACCACTTGTGCAACGGGAACTGTAAATTCCAGTCAAAGTTGTTACTGAAATAGAGGCCAGGTTAATTGGTTGTAAATAAAAATGAAAAATGCGATTTTATATCTGTTAACAACAAAATCTACTTGACTACTAATACACCATGTTGAAAGACTGTGACATATGTAGTGGTCTATCCATTCGGCAAGCTCAGTGAAAAAATGCTTCGTAAAAGGGGAAAAAGGTATCAATAAAAAATATCTATAAAAAGTAAATTAATTGTTTTCATGTTTCGTGGTTTCAGTTTGTGAGAAAGAAATCTGCATGCTTCTTTCCTCCAAATTTAACAACAGTTTTGGGCGCCGAACCAATAAAGATAACTTTGTTTTTCGAGATGTCAGCATGTAAGCGGGCAATCCCATTCCCATGTCTTTGTTCCACTCTTATTGTGCTGAGCTAAGCATTTTAAATCCAGCTGCAGTCCATTAAGTTCACCCGCATTCCTTTTCATGATTGCAATGTTTTCTTTCATCCAGTGTGCATTTAGGCCTTATAAGACCATAATGTTGTGGTTCAAAATTTTCTAGGTTTCGAATTTTCAAACCAGTTTATAAATTAATTTTGATCTTTCTTTGTCTAATATTCATAATCATAATCTGAAACAATGGAAAATGGAAATTAAACTGGTTTTAAAAAATTTGAATTAAATGCAATAATTAACAAATGGTAAACGGCTCAGCGTGCACTTTTGAGTTATGGTGCACGCGGGAGGTTGCTAAGCACGAGAGAAGCGTAAGGAAACAAGACTGGTCATTTTAAAACAAACTAACGTTCACCTCAATTAGAGCCTCCATTTCATGTGGATCTTTACCAACTGCACTTTCAATTTCCATCTCAAATGAACCTCTAAAACTTTGATCGAGCGGTGAAAATATTTTAGCAAGCAAACTTTCGATTTAGATTGCTGATTTAAACGGTGTTAAGTGACAATTTTGCTGTTTTTGACGAGGATTTCAACGAAGTCTATTCATATTTGTCATCTTTGAAGCTTCTGTAAATACTTTCGCGCATGCTTCGTGCCGCTTGCACGTTTTCCACGCATGATGAGATGTTATTTAAATCGACTTTGGATGGTTTTCTTCTGCAATAGGCCATTTCCGAGTTAATGTCTGCCTCCTCTTCAAAACGAGTCTAAGTGCGAAGTTTTTGTTATGAAAATTAGTTTTCATTCATATGTAAAGTAGAACTAATTACCATCACCAAAACTTCGCACTTAGACTCGCTTTGAAGAGGAGGCAGACATGAACTCGGAAATGGCCTATTGTTGTTGAGTTCACTTCGTGAGTATATACTAAAACAATCTCGTTAAATATGGCAGAATATTTACCTCGATTTCAAATAATTGTTAATTATAAACAGGCAACACATGGTCATAGTCACAGCTTGGTATCCCATCATCCCAGAACGTAATTTAATGTAGCTCAGAATAAAAAAAACTCCCTAATCCAATCAAAACCTAGAAAAAGTTGAAAAAATCTACCTTTATCACTTTGGTGCTAAATGCCATTTCTATAGCAAACGTTGTACTGGTACAGACTGACTGTACACCCAGTTCATATGCAGCATGTTGTTAGTGCAAACAGGTAAATTAATACAACAGAGAATATTGCTTCATATAACAGAGCTCTATTTAGCAAAACAAAGCAATCCCTTTCGGTCTTGGGTTTCGATTTATCGTTTTTCCAACGAAACATAGGCTATGCTTTGTGGTCTAATGTAGTTTACCAAGCTCTGTTATTTCTCCCATTATACCCTTAAATTAAACGCGAAAGAAGTCAATAATTCATTTTAGAAGGCTGTAATTTGCCGTCATAATAAAAGGAAATCACGAAACGTAGAATCTAGATCAATCTCTTTGTCCCTTGTGTTTAGAGAGAACGTATGACTTCTGCGGTAGAAAGAAAATTGTGTTTAACAAATAGGAATATTGCAAACAGGAAAGCTTCGGTAGTTTGTGGCTTACCTTGGTACGGTTAACCAACCGCGCTGTAAAAAAGCAGGATGCAATCCACAAGTTTCAACGACCTCGTTGTTTATTGTGGTCAATGTGATATAAAAGGTGCCACGTAAAAAATACACATGCCAGTTAGCGCATCGGACGAATGAACAGCACTGGCGCTGTATTGCCCTTTTCTTGATTCTTCCTACTGAGTTATTCTCGATTTCTCGCTTTGATTTGGCTATCAAATTATTTTCCTTTGTTCAGCGGTTTGTCTCTTTTTGCGCCACTCGCTACCCTACCTACTCACGCGGCTGGATCACATCCATGTAATCCAAGTGTTTAATTAACTAACAACATACATTACTAGCACATTCCATCGTTTCTCTCATTTTTGTTTCACTTTTCCCTTATTCGCAGTAAAGGCTTACACACGGAATCACAGCGACTCAAAACCAAATCATTGACTATTACTAAGTTTTCGTGACAGTCACACTGTTCATGTGAGATGTAAGTCCAAAATTGGGCCTGATTACAGATTGATATACCATGTTTTACATTTTACTCTGTTTCTTTTGACCTATTTTGGCAGACCCACTGACCATAACATCCATTTCCTTAAATCAAACGGTTGATGAAGGAGATGTGGTGCTGCTCAATTGTACAGCTGATGGTAATCCCCAACCAAACATCACCTGGACCAGGCTGTCTGATAACAGTATTGTCAGCTTATCTCTGACCATCACAGGGAAACAGGATGAAGGGGGCTACAGATGCACCGCTGACAATGGAATTGGAGATGTTGCTTTTTCTGATGTCTTCATTACTGTTCAATGTAAGTCTCAACTGCTCTTCATTTTAAAATTTAGCTTTAAAATCAGACTGTTAACTTAAATTTCAATGAGCGTAGCACAGGTTAAATAGTAGTCAAAGAGGCCTGAATGAGCAAGGACAGCAATCTCATCCTGCCCTATTCTAAACTATTTGGTTCACTGTCTTGTGCCCAGCATCACATTCGATGGAAGCTTATTGTGCCTTTATCAACATGCAGACTCCGTGTCCTTGAATCCTTTTTATACAGCTACTGTCTGTTTCATGCATGGGCCCAATTATTGGTGTATGCTTTATTACCAGGTGCCAATTATGGTAACGGAAACCGCTCACTCCTAAAAATGCACCTGGATGCATAAGGCAAGATGTTTTTGTAAATTCTAACAACTAAATCAGGAAAGTCTCCCACCACACTCTTCTTGACGACATCACAAAAAGGCTCTCAAATCTATTACTGATTTCTTGGAGTGTATATTTCGTAATTTTATAATATTTTACTGTGGAATACAGTAGAATGAAATGAAAGTTGAAAAGGTCATCACATGTAATTATTACATGTATATGCCTTGTGTTTGTGGCCAATATAAGGGCATTATTCTCCCGTAATGCCCACAGACCGATTACGAATTATGCAAATTAGCAAAGAAAAAAACAAAATGGTATCCAAAGGGCACATTTGTTTTATTTGCATTGAAAGTAATATTGCTGAGACTAAAGGCTATGAGTGACGATGGACAATCGGAGAGTGCATTTTATTATCCTGCAGACGAGCTTGAATTTCAAGACAAAAATTAAGCCACATCAGTAAGCTTAGATTACAGACGAGTTGGTGCCGACGATGGCCAATGAAACAGTTCCAGCCAAGAAGAAATTGAAACATTCACAAAAAATCAAAAAGTGAAAACAGTACTAGGAAAACTGTAGGTGAAATGAAAACGTTCCAACGATATTTGTCCTCAATAAACAAGGGAAGTGTGGAAGTTTTGGACTTACCGGTTTCTGACTTGACCATTTGTTGGCGAAGTTTTTCAAAGACATCCGAAAAATTAATGGCGACGACGACGTTTGGCCGTTGATTCTTGAGAATGTCAACGAAATTTCTCTCGTCAATATTTTTTCACAACCATACTAAAATTTTGTTTGCGGGTTTAATATTCATTTTTTCCCGAGAATAAAGACATTTTTTTGACAGAGTGCGCATTAGTTCTCTGACTTGACCTGGGTTTGAAACGATGAATGAACAGATAAGCGCACGCATTACGGATGTGAAGCGATGAGTTCCGCTTGAACCAAGGTTTCTGTTTTTTCGTCTGATTTCTTCGGCTTCCTTTTCAACTGCTTAACTGCTTCAACTGCAACCACCATATAATAAACAACTTAATAACCTTGACCGTGCGGTCGTTACAGGAAATCTCAAACCTCGGCCTAGCTGTGTTAACCTCGCTATCGTGCAGTCAATACGGCAACGCCGTGGTTTGAGATTTTCCAATAACGACCTCACTATCGGTTATTGAGTAATTAGTAGCAACTTAAGCAGTTGCAAAGGAAGCCGAAGAAATCCAGGTTTGAACGGGACTCTATTAAACCCATGACCCTGCGATTGCGCTTCTGAACTAGATGTTACGCTCTTAGGGAGAAAGAATAAGTAAACTTGCTCAGGTGCCATGTAATTGTAGCAGGACAATATCTGTTGTGCTACTGTGGCCGTGAACAGTAGCGGGGTTTGGTCCACGACTTTTGCTGCCACAGTCTACCATTCTGAGCTTAGCATCTTACAGGCGTTTTGTTTTGTATGATTTTATAGCCTATCATCCAATCAACACAGTCTTCTCAACCAATCTGCCCAACAACACAGTAACTTGAATGAAAACTTTACTCTCTTATGCAATGCTGATGCAAACCCAGCTGCAAGCTATCGATTGTACAGGGAGCAGGAAAGTTTGAAGGAACAGAACAATGGCACTTATCTTACATTTGTTAGCACCAGAACAAAGCAGGTGGCGTACAGATGCATCCCATTCAATTCCTATGGTGATGGGACCTTCAAAGGTGATCACTGTCACAGTGTACTGTAAGTATATATACATCGACTATTCATCTAAAATTCTACATTCCTTGACTTGCGTGCTATGCTATTTCCGCTATGTAGGTGGCAAAAACAGTAGATGTCTCAACACCCTTTTTACACCGCCATCCTGGCAACAATGATGTGAAATCCCACGAGGATATTGTTATCTGTGTGTCTAGAGATTATTAATCACGTGATGCGTTACACGCCAAGGATACATGTTTTCCGTAGTTCTGTTGCATGCAGTAAGAATGCCTTTAAAATAAAGGTATATCAGGACTACTCTTCACAGACACCATGAAGTGCCCTATTTTTAAAAACTAGTTCTCTAGTCTTGAGTGTTTGCGTATGTTACAAGTAGCCCTGCCATCATCATCATCTATCATCATCATCATCATCATCATCATCATAACATAATGATACTAATAAAAATAATAATAATAATAATAATAATAATAACAATGAGTTTATTTTTATAGCGTTATTACGCTAACTGTTCATAAAGCTTTACAAATCATCATACAGAAATCTGTTCACAAGGAATACTCTAGAAATTACTAATTACATATCATTAACAAATTAAATATTCTCACATTACAGATACAATAAGGTAAAGCACTGTTTAAAGGTACATTTTCTTAAAGAGATGTATTTTTAGTTGACGCTTTGAGGTGTTGATGTCCGTAGCCTTTCTTAAGGAAACTGGCAGTTCATTCCAGAGCCTTGGTCCGGCAATGGAGAAACGCCTTATCTTCATAAATCTTAGTTCTAGATCTTCAAACACTTAAAAGAGCGTGAGAACAAGATCTGAGCGATGGCTTAAAACAGTGCGGGACTAAAAGATCGGAAAAATAAATAGACGCCAAGTCATGGAGTACTTTATAGATTAATCGACCAATCTTAAAAGTAATTCGCTGCGATACAGGTAACCAGTGTAGCGATTTCATTACTGGAGTCATCTAGTCATATTTGCAAGCAAGAGGGACCTCGCGCAGCAGTGTTCAATACTAATGGCAGCCTATTGATCTAAGATTTGGGAGTCCAACAGAAGAGCATTACAATAGTCAATCTTCGATGTAACAAAGGAGTGAACTAAGGTTTCAGCAGAACTTTGATCGAAGAATTTTCTAACGTTCCATATGTTTCGAAGATAGTGTTGGGTGCTTGTACATATCATACTAATGTGCTTATCCCTTGCTATTCCCTAGTCAAATATCACTCCCAAATTTCTTACAAACGGGTGGTGTTTAATGGTTTCGACTCCAACTTGAATCGGAGTGACCATGGGCCGCGGAAAGATCTAATAGTAAAAGAATGACTGAATGGTTACTGTCAATGCCACGAAGAATGTCGTTCTGTACTCTGACAAGAGCAGTCTCAGTAGAGTGATAGAGCTTGTAAGCTGACTGGAACCATAGAGTGGGAAGATGGTCTAATCTGTTACGGGTGAAATGAAAAAAAAATGATAATGGCTTTATTTACCACATATTACACATCAGTCTAATGGTGGTTTACAATTCTCTGAAAGGTTTACCACCACAAACAACGGTTATCTCCCCACTACTCTCTTCACGAACATTGTGTGGGTTATTTTAATGTCCCACGATGTTAGATGGGACTTACGGTTTATAGTGAGTGTCTTTATCCGAGAAGACTTAAAAGTCTTAACCATTTGCAGATGAACTTACGAAGACAGCACTTTCTCCTAAATTAGAAAAACCCAGAGTGTTGGTCTGACCTGGGTTGTGAACCCGAGATCAACCGCACGAAGGTCCTATGTTCAACCAACTGAGCGGACCGCTCGTCGGTGAAAGAAGCGAAGAAGAAAGAAAACACGTTTGAGGTTGTAGACGAATGGACTGGTAGCCACCTGAGGTTCCAATGACTGATACAATGACTGAATTTCTTTATTTAACGAACGTGGGTAAAATACGAAAATTATCTATGTACAAATGAAAAAGCAATTACAAAAAGAAGGTGCAAGATAATTGTTAGTATCTCCCAATACAATCTGTTCTGTAATTCGCAGAACCAAGAATACTTGAAATAAATGCATGCACTATTACTGGCTTTGCTGGGAGGTTTTTGGGCAGCCTGCAAATGAACTCTTGATTCCTCACAATTAGTCTCCTGAAATAGTCCAGGTGGTCAAAGTTCCCCATAAAACACGGCCAAACTTTGGCAATTGGGAAATTTCACCAGCGTTGGGATATGACCGGTCTTTCCACGCAAATAAATAAAGGAGAAGTGAGTGCTACATTGTAATGCAAAATACAATAAACAAAGAATCCTAACCCCGGGAGATTTAATTGAGTTAGCCGATTTGGTCTATTTGTATTTTCCCGCAAAAAAGTGATTTTAAAATGGACACTTTTCTGACGCTGGTAGGGACAAACATGATACCAGATTCTTACTCTTGGGTAGTGGATTGGGAGAGGTGAAGACAAAGTGAAATGAGGGGGGAAGGTTTGCTTCTGTTTGCTCAGTTGAGGAATTTATTTTAGAACAAGAAAACAAAAATGGCGCTCAAAAAAAGTGAACGAGATGTAAGATTGCTTTGAAAGACTTCTTTTGAAAACGAGGGCCGAAGCAGAGGAAAGTGGAAGTTAGTTTCCAGCGGTTGAGCTGAACGAATACTGAAACCATCGACCAAAATGAATTTCATCATCTCCGTCCGACACTGAAGATGGCAATGAATACGTGGACGACTTTCCTTTGAAGACCTTCGAAGCTTAGTGGCAACTGACTGAAGGAGAAAAAATGGCTATTCCGGAACAAGTGTAAAAAACGACTCAAACTGGGGCGCAAAAACTGGGCGCAAACTGCAGACAATCAGGTAAGTCCCACCATTTCAACCGTTACCACCTTTAAGACTCGCTATGGTGATTTGAC
>NC_090895.1:4696894-4714298 GCF_036669925.1 Montipora capricornis | reverse complement strand
CAATATGCTGGTAAGTTCTTCTTCAAGATCCTTGTAGCAAACTTCGAGAAAATCAAAGACTACTGTAATTAGCTTTACTTTATGACCTGGGTATAACTTCTTAATACCTAGTTTTAAATCTATACATTTATCTTTCTTGTGTTTAGTTTTCATTGTGATTGTTCCTGGTTGCATATCGTTCCGTCTATGATGATCCATTTTTTATTTTTACCCAATACACTGATATCCGGTCTAGTTGCGCCATCATTGGACATTTTTCCAGTTTCCAGGGTATGTCCACAAGATCTCTGCTTTGTTGTTCTCTTGGCTTGGTTGGGGATAGGATTGCTTGTACCACGGGTTAGAATACACAGATTCTTCAAATCTGTACCTTTCCAATAAAGCACGGTAAACGGGGCGTAGCATAGTCGTGTCGTGCTTTATACAGTGACTGTGCTATGTGAGAACAACCATAGAGAAGGTGTGATACTGTCGTCGGATCTTTAAACAAAGTCGGCAGGCCAAGTCGTCTACTTGTTCGCGTAACGTTTCTGATCTATAGGTCTTTGTGTTAAGGAGTTGCTGTCCAGTGCTTGTATCTACTGACAGGACTATATCAGGAATGTTCTTCCACTGTCTAAAGATGTCGTATGAGTGGGCTGATACTTCTGGATACTGCCAGTGTTGAGTCACAAACTTTCCGATCCATGCCTTTTTCATGCCTTTATTTTTGTGTTTCTTCATACTTGCTTTACGAATGATCTGTTTCATTTTCCTGGGTTCTTTAACGTTCACTATTGTTACGTCGTCAGTGCCTTCCAAGACTCCTGCGCCATCTTCAAAGTGGCAATTGAGTTCTAGTTCTTCTGCATACCTTTGGCATAAGTATGAATCGACAAGATTATTGTGTCTATCATAAGAAGATGAAGGAGTTGCTTTTTTTCTTTTTCTTCGGAATGATTTGACTAGTTTAATGCGTGGATCCTCACTGTTATTTTATGTAATGGACTACTTTAAGCTTGGCATTCTTGTACAGTGACTCTATTTCAATCAATTCTTCTCCTCCATCTTCTGATGATAGACACAATAATCTTGTCGATTCATACTTATGCTTTCCACTGCACTCATTGATTCCATGTCTTGTTAATCTATCGAGTTCTTTAAGGTTGTTAATACACCAGTCGGTTGACCACATGCAGTTTGTAAGATAGGCACTGCGTAGATGCTCGTTGCGCTGACCTTGCGTGGGACTGACAATGGGGAAGTCCAAACTGCCTATAGTGGGGTCTTGTACTCCTTGGCAGCTTCTTCTATGAGTGTTTCTATGAGTGTTTTGATATTCTCCTAGGAATTTATAGTGGTCATCATTGCTCAGAGCTGGGATGGTACAGTTGTTACTTACAGGCATTGCGCTGCTGATGTTATTGGTAATTAGTTTGCCTCTTTTCATGTGTATGGCAGCGCACTTGTTTATCCCCCATTCCATTGCAATGTCTGTGAACATTTTATTTAGTTTCCTTGTAACGGTCACAACTATGTGTTCAGAACGATGGTAAGTTTTTTAAGTCATCAACGAAATGCACATGTGTGATCTTTTGGTTCTGGGCATGGGACAATTTATATCCCTCTGTACCCCTCAGATACCATGCAATAGGATTACGTGTTAATGTAAATAGTCGCACACAAAAAGAATCCACTTGAAGAATTCCTCTCTTTACTTTGATGATTTCCTTGCCTTTGTTGATATTACTTCAAGGTTGATGTTCCATGCTTTCAGAATAGTTTTGATGAGATGGATGAGATCTGCGTTTACTCCATGCATTTCAAGTGGTTTGGTGATCCATTCGTGACAAACAGAATCGAAGGCCTTCTTGACATCGATCCAAACACGAGATAGATTCTTTTTATGGAAGTGGGCATCTTCTTGTATCATCTTATCAATTATGCATTTCTAAAAGGTGGTCAGTGACTGAGGTTATCACCTTGCATAGACTGTTTGAACAAGTTATTGGTCGATCGTCAGAAGTTGATAGGATAATTTTTATTAATATTAATATTATTATTATTATTATTATTATCATTATTATTATTATTGTTATTATTATCATCATCATTATTAATTATTATGGTATCTTTATTTGTTTCTTCAATGTATTTTCTTTTACAACAATGCGGGTGACCCATATGCTTTGTTGCCTTTGGGTTACGTGTAACACTGTTATAATCGTTATAATTATCTCATTGTTTTGTGAAAGGAGCCACTTTTAGCATTTAATAACAATATATTCAGTTTCTTTGTCTGTTCCTGTGATGTTGTTAAGTTTCTTTTCCATTCTCATATAATAACCTCATAGGAAGATCAATACTAAGTAGATTTGAGTTACTGTGTGATCCTTGTATAAGTTATTTATTCCTCTCAGTAGATCGATGTACTTTTCTTGCTTCACTGTTTTTGTTTTTTTTTTTTTTGATCCGTTCTACCTGGCATACAGTGCCTTCGATTAGCAACCACGACTTGCCTTGCTTGTCCAATATAGCCATATCGATCTTGTTGGCACCATTTTCTGGGGCACTGTCCAGTTGAAAGGAAGTGTCCCATAGAATCTTGGCGTTTGCGTTTCCCATGACATCTGTTGGTGTTGATTTCATATAACACGGTTTTTTGTTGTTACTCTCTTGGAAGTTGTATTTCTGTAGTAGGTGGTGGTAGATTGGCCGCAGCATTCTATCGTGTTTAGCTTGCCGACATGCATCCCAAGGGAGCGAGTCATAACAAATAACCAATTGTTCCCTGGAGACACTCTCCTCAACCCCCTTCCTTAAAATTCTGGCCGTTCCTAATAGCGTAGTTTTCTGCAACAGTCCAATTCTTATAGCCGAATCCTCAATTTTTCAATCCATTGAAGAAGTTTCTTAGTAACACTTCCAAGAGCCCCTACAATAACCGGTACTACATCCACGTTGCACGCCACATTCTTCTAATCTCCTACTTCAAATCCTGGCATTTTTTCGATTTTTTTTTTCAAATTCCTTTTCATGTACCCTACTACCTCCTGGGATAACAATGTCCACAATTAAGCATTTTTTTCTCCTTCTCGCTCACTACGATGTCAGGTCTTCTTGCTTTAACAACCGTTATCACATTGGATGTTCATATCCCAAGTAGCTTTACGGTACATTTCTCCACAACACCTTCTGGTGCGTTTTCATATCACTTTTTCTTCCTCTAAAGCTGGTGTAACTCATACAACTTCCCATGTATAATCCTCGCACTTTATCACATCGTCTTATATATTCCTTCTGGGCCAACATTTTGCACTCACTCACTAGATGAAATACCCTCTCTTCCTTTTCAACCCCCATTCTACACAGCGGTGACGCAGCAGTCCGATCAATGTAATTAGTCCTTTAAGCCTGTTCCTGTGCTGCGCAGATAGGGCCTTCCGTTTGAATCATCATCGTTGCCGACAAATACTGTCCTCAACACATACACATCTTAATACTTTCTTTAGTCCACTATATCAATATTTTAAGCTGCAAACAAGCATAAATTTCAGTAACAGAAGTGGGCTATTTACATGTGAAACCATAGAGGTAAGCTAGCGACTATGTATTCAGAGCAATTCCAGATGCTGGTCAGAGTACCTCTAAAAATTACATCTTATTTTAACCATTTGGCATCCCTGTTTTTCTTGCTTTCATTATATTATGAAAACACATTGCTTAATTAATGGCATTTGGTCGTCCGTGTGGAAAGAGTCCTGAGAAGGACTGTTAATTGCAGTAACCGACGTTTTAACAACATGAGCGGAAGTTATCTTCAGAGTCATGTAACGGTTGGAAATTTAAACGAATGTAGCGATGCTCTAGTCTGTGATGTGATCGGTAGTTGGAAAAGTAGTGTGATTGGTTGTGAAGCTGGTGAGTGGTGATTAGTGCATTACGTTCCGGCTTGTAAGTTTTCCATTAAGTAATCGTTTGTGAGGCGCAAGTAGAAGTTGGCAAGGGTTTAAAGTCGTTTGTTCTAAGTTTGTATACCAGCTTTAAAGTGTAAGTCGTCCGTACAGCCGGTTGAGCACTTAGCAGAGTCCCAGTCGATAGTGTGTTTTAGAATAGTGTTCAGCAATATTATTATTGAGATCACCATTCTTCGTCGCTTTTTTGTGTTCTGTTAAGTCGTGTGTTTAGGTTCCTGCTGGTTTCACCAATGGAACTGGCCTTGCAATCCCAGCATGTGATCTTGTATACTGCTACCTGTCTGTCCCTGGGCTCGTCTTTGTCTTCGAAATATCCTTTACTAAGCGTCGTAAAGTCGTTATAGGTGTGTGGGCAAAGCGTATAATTGCAAGGTTGCTGTATGCGTGCAATAGTTTAAGAAGTACGTCTTACTTACGGTATTAGTGACTTTAAGGTGCTACTACGGCTACGAGAGGTCCAAATCAATTCCAGTGACGCGAGCACACGCGTAGCAGTATGGCTTTCCACCCGTAACATTCTTTTCTACTCCGGTAAAGTGCCTCGCTTGGCGTGCTTCTCAATATGTGAGTATAAACGTTCATTTCCTTGCCATTTTAATGCTTATTTCTCTTTTTTTTCAGAAGTTAAGTTTATAGATAAAGTATTTAACCATACTATTAAGTTCTTAAATATTTACGGCTTTGTCTTTTGGTGAAAACTTAAAGGATTCCTTTGGACCCATCATGCCGGCTTGCCACGGACTAGAAAGCCTTATACAAAAAACAAGCAAGAAATCATAAGTTTCTAAGCTTCTGTTTATTCGATTGTCAAGACGTAATCAAATCACAAGTTGTTACTTTTTTGTGCTCACCAGCTTTGCAAACAGTTAACAAATTTGTTTTGTTTCTCTCCTTTTATAGCAATTAAAATGTAAACATCTTGTTTTGTTGAAATAATTTAACTGCCCCTTCTAGAGTTAATGCTGAGTCCTAGTATGTTCCTTTGTTTTATGAAACTGAAAAAAGCGATATTGCGCAAAGCGCTCGTCTTCGTTCAGCTAACTCAAGTCAAAAACAGGAAAAGAATCGTACGGCAAATCCAAGTTTGGTGAACTGTACGTGTCGTAAAGAAGACCAAATTAATCGTCTGTTATTAATTTCATCTAGTATGAAAGCAAAAGAAAGTCCCTAGTATCCGTAAACTGGGAAGGAATTTCAATGTTAACATATAAAAGAAGACGAAGAATACGATATATTTCACGCCCCAAACTTTGTTCATTTCCGTACTGGAAAGAAATCTTAACCATTTGAGTTTGGCGCGAAATACGCCGAAGTGACTTTAGTCCAACTTGGTCAAATCACCATAGCGAGTCTTAAAGGTGGTAACGGTTGAAATGGTAGGACTACCTGATGTCTGCAGTTTGCGCCCAGTTTGCGCCCAGTTTGAGTCGTTTGTTACACTTCCGGAATAGCCATTTTTCTTCAGTTGCCACTAAACTTCGAAGGTCTTCAAAGGAAAGTCGTCACGTATTCATTGCCATCTTCAGTGCGGACGGAGATGATGAATTCATTTTGGTCGATGTGTTCAGTATTCGTTCAGCTCAACCGCTGGAATAACTTCCACTTTCCTCTCTTCGGCCCTCGTTTTCAAAAGTCTTTCAAGCAATCTTACATCTCGTTCACTTTTTTGAGCGCCATTTTTGTTTCTTGTTCTAAAATAAATTCCTCAACTGAGCAAACAGAAGCAAACCTTCCCTCCCTCATTTCACTTTGTCTTCACCTCTCCCAATCCACTACCCAAGAGTAAGAATCTGGTATCATGTTTGTCCCTACCAGCGTCAGAAAAGTGTCCATTTTAAAATCACGTTTTGCGGGAAAATAAAAAATAGACCAAATCGGCTAACTCAATTAAAATCTCCGGGGTTAAGATTCTTTGTTTATTGTAATTTGCATTACAATGTAGCACTCACGTCTCCTTTATTTATTTGCTTGGAAAGACCGGTCATATCCCAAACGCTGGTGAAATTTCCCAATTGGCCAAAGTTTGGCCGTGTTTTATGGGGAACTTTGACCACCTGGACTATTTCAGGAGACTAATTGTGAGGAATCAAGAGTTCATTTGCAGGCTGCCCAAAATCCTCCCAGCAAAGCACCGTCATAGTGCATGCCTTGATTTCAAGTATTATTGGTTCTGCGAATTACAGAACAGATTGTATTGTGAGATAATAACAATTATCTTGCACCTTCTTTTTGTAATTGCGTTTTCATTTGTACATAGAGAATTTTCGTATTTTACCCACGTTCGTTAAATAAAAGAAATTCAATCTGGCTTTGGTACTTATTGAGTCCAGCAACGTGTATCAGTCATTGGAACCTCAGGTGGCTACCAGTCCATTCGTCTACAACCTCAAACGTGTTTTCTTTCTTCTTCTTCTTTCACCGACGAGCGGTCGCTCAGTTGGTTGAACATAGGACCTTCGTGCGGTTGATCTCGGGTTCACAACCCAGGTCAGACCAACACTCTGGGTTTTTCTAATTTAGGACAAAGTGCTGTTTTCGTAATTTCATCTGCAAATGGTTAAGACTTTTAAGTCTTCTCGGATAAAGACACTCACTATAAACCGTAAGTCCCATCTAACATCGTGGGACATTAAAATAACCCACACAATAAAAGTTAAAAAAGTTTTACAAACTCGGAGCTAAAAGTTAAAACTTATGAAATATTTCGTCCGTTTTTCAACCGGACTTCATCAGTCAATGATGTGAATGTTAAAAAGATGAATTTTAAAAAGGTTTTTTAACGCCTCTTGGGGGTTAGAATTGTGTCATAGATGGCTGCTAATTCGTAACCATTGTCTCTGTTTAACGCCGGTTTCGTAAGTTTAATTTGAATAGCTTCTTTTATCCTGCGTTTGAAGGTGTTAACTTCGGTTGATAGTACTTTTGTCTTATTTGGGTTCACCGAGTGGCCCTCCAGGCGACAATGCTCGTGAATAGCTGATGAACTTCTTGATTGGTGTTCTTTTACCCTGATTTCCAGAGAGCGGGCCGTTTCGCCAACGTACTCCTTCTTAAACTTCTCACAATGGATCTGGTACACAGTACCGCATTTCTTGAGATTGACAGTTGTGTCCTTGACACGTACCAATTGTGATCTTAGAGAATTGACGGGTTTATGAATAAGTGTAACCTCATGTGACTTGAAAGCTCTTTGCAGGCGTTCCGAGATTCCTTTGATGTATGGCGTTGATGCATAGATTTTCTTCTCGTTTTGAGGCTCTTCGGTATCCTCTGTTGTAGATTTTGGATGTGGTATTGTTAGCATCCATTCTGGATAGTTATCCATTTTTAGCGCTTGCTTCACGTGCTGTGTTTCTCTAGTTCTGTCATCGTTTTCCGTAACCAAGGTCTGAGCTCTCAACATCAGGTTGTTAACCACAGCTCTTTTGTGTTGTAGATGATGGTTTGATTGGAAGTTTAGGTACTGGTCCGTGTGCGTAGGTTTGCGGTACACGGAGATCTTGGTAGAACCATCTTGGTTAATACTCACACAGGTATCAAGGAAAGGAATCCTGCCATCCTTTTCTTGTTCCGAAGTGAACTGGATATGTTGGTCAATGGAGTTTAGATGTTCTGAGAAGGAATCGACGGCGTTTTCGTGAATCTTGGCCATCGTGTCATCCACATATCGATACCACATAGTTGGAGGGGTGGGGGCGGTGTCCAGAGCTCTGCTCTCGAACTGTTCCATGTAGAGATTGGCCACTACAGGGGAAATTGGAGACCCCATGGCGGTTCCTTTCTTTTGTTTGTAGAATTCACCCTGGAATGTGAAGTATGTGCTCGAGAGGCACATCTCTAGTAGAACAGATAATTGGGCGATGTCTAACGGGCATCTATCCGGTAAGCTCTGGTCACTTTCCAGTTTGGCTCTGACAACTGGAATGGCTTCATTGATCGGAATGCTGGTAAACAGTGAGGAAACATCGTATGAAACGAGTTTCTGTCCAGGGGGTACTTCAAGTTCTGCAATCTTGTTGACAAAGTCTTCACTGTTGACGATGTGATGACTGTTGAGGCCAACAAGAGGTTTCATAATCTTAGCAAGGAACTTGGCAGTATCATACATCACGCTACCAATGCTCGAAACTATTGGCCGTAGCGGTACGTCTTTCTTGTGAATCTTGGGTAGCCCGTAGAACTTTGGGACATTCTCTGCTGTGGGGTACAGTTGATTGTAAAGATAATTAGGAATTCTCTTTTCTTTGCGCCACTCCTTCAAGGTTTGAATGAGTTTGTTTTTGATGGCTCTGGTTGGGTCAGATGTCAGTTTCTCATACGTATTGGTATCGTCTAGAAGAGCCTTCACCTTGTTGTGATAATCTTGTTTGTTTAGGATTACCGTAGTGCGCCCTTTGTCCGCTGGTAAGATTACAATTGAATCGTCTTTCGCCAGAGCCTTAATGGCTTCCCTTTCAGCTCTGCTGATGTTTGATCTTGGGGGTTTGCTCTTGCTTACGATTTTAACTACTTCATTTCTCAGGCTCTCGGCTTGGCTTTTATCTTTTAGTTGATTACAGGCCAGTTCAGTGGCTGCCACGATCTCATCAACTGGGATCTTTGATGGAGTTACGCTAAAATTCAGACCTTTCATGAGAACCGAGCGTTCACTATCGGAAAGAGGGCGGTCAGAGAGATTCATAACCCACTTTGTCTGATCAATGTTGGTATCTCCAATGTTTGTCGTCGGTGATCGAGTTTCTTCTTTACTCAGTAGGCGGTCAAACTTTTGCCTCTGGCGGCTCTTTGCCATCTCAAAGTGCGACGAATGTGTTTTCTCGAAGAGAGTTAGAATTTGGTTGTTTATCTCTGTTGACACCTTGGATTGTAAACTTGATTTCAGTTCTTTTACGCTCTCCTCGTACTTTCTGATCGTAAAGTCGCATTGTCTTATTCGTTCCTGAAGAAGTTTCTTCTCGGCATTATGAATAATCTTCATGGTCTTAACACCTTTCATACAGGTTCGTAGTTTCAGGCTGTTTGGAGTAATGTTGTTGTATCTGCATCGGATGTTAAAGTGCTTGTGATTCTGCCACCGGGCGAGTTTTCCAAGCGTTTTCTCTCCTTTCCTAACCATCTTTAGGACTTCGCGTCCATGTTGTCGTAAGATACAATTAAAAACATTTGTTTCCTGCTCCGGAAGCATAATAAAAGTTAAAAAAGTTTTACAAACTCGGAGCTAAAAGTTAAAACTTATGAAATATTTCGTCCGTTTTTCAACCGGACTTCATCAGTCAATGATGTGAATGTTAAAAAGATGAATTTTAAAAAGGTTTTTTAACGCCTCTTGGGGGTTAGAATTGTGTCATAGATGGCTGCTAATTCGTAACCATTGTCTCTGTTTAACGCCGGTTTCGTAAGTTTAATTTGAAAACTTACGAAACCGGCGTTAAACAGAGACAATGGTTACGAATTAGCAGCCATCTATGACACAATTCTAACCCCCAAGAGGCGTTAAAAAACCTTTTTAAAATTCATCTTTTTAACATTCACATCATTGACTGATGAAGTCCGGTTGAAAAACGGACGAAATATTTCATAAGTTTTAACTTTTAGCTCCGAGTTTGTAAAACTTTTTTAACTTTTATTATGCTTCCGGAGCAGGAAACAAATGTTTTTAATTGTATCTTACGACAACATGGACGCGAAGTCCTAAAGATGGTTAGGAAAGGAGAGAAAACGCTTGGAAAACTCGCCCGGTGGCAGAATCACAAGCACTTTAACATCCGATGCAGATACAACAACATTACTCCAAACAGCCTGAAACTACGAACCTGTATGAAAGGTGTTAAGACCATGAAGATTATTCATAATGCCGAGAAGAAACTTCTTCAGGAACGAATAAGACAATGCGACTTTACGATCAGAAAGTACGAGGAGAGCGTAAAAGAACTGAAATCAAGTTTACAATCCAAGGTGTCAACAGAGATAAACAACCAAATTCTAACTCTCTTCGAGAAAACACATTCGTCGCACTTTGAGATGGCAAAGAGCCGCCAGAGGCAAAAGTTTGACCGCCTACTGAGTAAAGAAGAAACTCGATCACCGACGACAAACATTGGAGATACCAACATTGATCAGACAAAGTGGGTTATGAATCTCTCTGACCGCCCTCTTTCCGATAGTGAACGCTCGGTTCTCATGAAAGGTCTGAATTTTAGCGTAACTCCATCAAAGATCCCAGTTGATGAGATCGTGGCAGCCACTGAACTGGCCTGTAATCAACTAAAAGATAAAAGCCAAGCCGAGAGCCTGAGAAATGAAGTAGTTAAAATCGTAAGCAAGAGCAAACCCCAAGATCAAACATCAGCAGAACTGAAAGGGAAGCCATTAAGGCTCTGGCGAAAGACGATTCAATTGTAATCTTACCAGCGGACAAAGGGCGCACTACGGTAATCCTAAACAAACAAGATTATCACAACAAGGTGAAGGCTCTTCTAGACGATACCAATACGTATGAAAAACTGACATCTGACCCAACCAGAGCCATCAAAAACAAACTCATTCAAACCTTGAAGGAGTGGCGCAAAGAAAAGAGAATTCCTAATTATCTTTACAATCAACTGTACCCCACAGCAGAGAATGTCCCAAAGTTCTACGGGCTACCCAAGATTCACAAGAAAGACGTACCGCTACGGCCAATAGTTTCGAGCATTGGTAGCGTGATGTATGATACTGCCAAGTTCCTTGCTAAGATTATGAAACCTCTTGTTGGCCTCAACAGTCATCACATCGTCAACAGTGAAGACTTTGTCAACAAGATTGCAGAACTTGAAGTACCCCCTGGACAGAAACTCGTTTCATACGATGTTTCCTCACTGTTTACCAGCATTCCGATCAATGAAGCCATTCCAGTTGTCAGAGCCAAACTGGAAAGTGACCAGAGCTTACCGGATAGATGCCCGTTAGACATCGCCCAATTATCTGTTCTACTAGAGATGTGCCTCTCGAGCACATACTTCACATTCCAGGGTGAATTCTACAAACAAAAGAAAGGAGCCGCCATGGGGTCTCCAATTTCCCCTGTAGTGGCCAATCTCTACATGGAACAGTTCGAGAGCAGAGCTCTGGACACCGCCCCCACCCCTCCAACTATGTGGTATCGATATGTGGATGACACGATGGCCAAGATTCACGAAAACGCCGTCGATTCCTTCTCAGAACATCTAAACTCCATTGACCAACATATCCAGTTCACTTCGGAACAAGAAAAGGATGGCAGGATTCCTTTCCTTGATACCTGTGTGAGTATTAACCAAGATGGGTCTACCAAGATCTCCGTGTACCGCAAACCTACGCACACGGACCAGTACCTAAACTTCCAATCAAACCATCATCTACAACACAAAAGAGCTGTGGTTAACACCCTGATGTTGAGAGCTCAGACCTTGGTTACGGAAAACGATGACAGAACTAGAGAAACACAGTACGTCAAGCAAGCTCTAAAAATGAAAAAAAATGAATAACTATCCAGAATGGATGCTAACAATACCACATCCAAAATCTACAACAGAGGATACCGAAGAGCCTCAAAACGAGAAGAAAATCTATGCATCAACGCCATACATCAAAGGAATCTCGGAACGCCTGCAAAGAGCTTTCAAGTCACATGAGGTTACACTTATTCATAAACCCGTCAATTCTCTAAGATCACAATTGGTACGTGTCAAGGACACAACTGTCAATCTCAAGAAATGCGGTACTGTGTACCAGATCCATTGTGAGAAGTGTAAGAAGGAGTACGTTGGCGAAACGGCCCGCTCTCTGGAAATCAGGGTAAAAGAACACCAATCAAGAGGTTCATCAGCTATTCACGAGCATTGTCGCCTGGAGGGCCACTCGGTGAACCCAAATAAGACAAAAGTACTATCAACCGAAGTTAACACCTTCAAACGCAGGATAAAAGAAGCTATTCAAATTAAACTTACGAAACCGGCGTTAAACAGAGACAATGGTTACGAATTAGCAGCCATCTATGACACAATTCTAACCCCCAAGAGGCGTTAAAAAACCTTTTTAAAATTCATCTTTTTAACATGCACATCATTGACTGATGAAGTCCGGTTGAAAAAACGGACGAAATATTTCATAAGTTTTAACTTTTAGCTCCGAGTTTGTAAAACTTTTTTAACTTTTATTATGCTTCCGGAGCAGGAAACAAATGTTTTTGATTGTAACCACACAATGTTCGTGAAGAAGAGTAGTGGGGAGATAACCGTTGTTGGTGGTGGTCAACCTTTCAGAGAATTGTAAACCACCATGAGACGGATGTGGTATATGTGGTACATAAAGCCATTATCATTTTTTTTTCATTTCACCCGTAACAGATTAGACCATCTTCCCACTCTATGGTTCCAGTCAGCTTACAAGCTCTATCACTCTACTGAGACTGCTCTTGTCAGAGTACAGAACGACATTCTTCGTGGCATTGACAGTAACCATTCAGTCATTCTTTTACTATTAGATCTTTCCGCGGCCCATGGCCACTCCTATTCAAGTTGGAGTCGAAACCATTAAACACCACCCGTTTGTAAGAAATTTGGGAGTGATATTTGACTAGGGAATAGCAAGGGATAAGCACATTAGTATGATATGTACAAGCACCCAACACTATCTTCGAAACATATGGAACGTTAGAAAATTCTTCGATCAAAGTTCTGCTGAAACCTTAGTTCACTCCTTTGTTACATCGAAGATTGACTATTGTAATGCTCTTCTGTTTGGACTCCCAAATCTTAGATCAATAGGCTGCAATTAGTATTGAACACTGCTGCGCGAGGTCCCTCTTGCTTGCAAATATGACTATATGACTCCAGAAATGAAATCGCTACACTGGTTACCTGTATCGCAGCGAATTACTTTTAAGATTGGTCGATTAATCTATAAAGTACTCAATGACTTGGCGTCTATTTATTTTTCCGATCTTTTAGTCCCGCACTGTTATAAGCCATCGCTCAGATCTTGTTCTCACGCTCTTTTAAGTGTTTGAAGATCTAGAACTAAGATTTATGAAGATAAGGCGTTTCTCCATTGCCGGACCAAGGCTCTGGAATGAACTGCCAGTTTCCTTAAGAAAGGCTACGGACATCAACACCTCAAAGCGTCAACTAAAAATACATCTCTTTAAGAAAATGTACCTTTAAACAGTGCTTTACCTTATTTTATCTGTAATGTGAGAATATTTAATTTGCTAATGATATGTAATTAGTAATTTCTAGAGTATTCATTGTGAACAGATTTCTGTATGATGATTTGTAAAGCTTTATGAACAGTTAGCGTAATAACGCTATAAAAATAAACTCATTGTTATTATTATTATATTTTTTTTATTAGTATCATTATGATGATGATGATGATGATGGCAGGGCTAGTTGTAACATACGCAAACACTCAAGACTAGAGAAATATTTTTAAAAAATAGGGCACTTCATGGTGTCTGTGAAGAGTAGTCCTGATATACCTTTATTTTAAAGGCATTCTTACTGCATGCAACAGAACTACGGAAAACATGTATCCTTGGCGTGTAACGCATCACGTGATTAATAATCTCTAGACACACAGATAACAATATCCTCGTGGGATTTCACATCATTGTTGCCAGGATGGCGGTGTAAAAAGGGTGTTGAGACATCTACTGTTTTTGCCACCTACATAGCGGAAATAGCATAGCACGCAAGTCAAGGAATGTAGAATTTTAGATGAATAGTCGATGTATATATACTTACAGTACACTGTGACAGTGATCACCTTTGAAGGTCCATCACCATAGGAATTGAATGGGATGCATCTGTACGCCACCTGCTTTGTTCTGGTGCTAACAAATGTAAGATAAGTGCCATTGTTCTGTTCCTTCAAACTTTCCTGCTCCCTGTACAATCGATAGCTTGCAGCTGGGTTTGCATCAGCATTGCATAAGAGAGTAAAGTTTTCATTCAAGTTAACTGTGTTGTTGGGCAGATTGGTTGAGAAGACTGTGTTGATTGGATGATAGGCTATAAAATCATACAAAACAAAACGCCTGTAAGATGCTAAGCTCAGAATGGTAGACTGTGGCAGCAAAAGTCGTGGACCAAACCCCGCTACTGTTCACGGCCACAGTAGCACAACAGATATTGTCCTGCTACAATTACATGGCACCTGAGCAAGTTTACTTATTCTTTCTCCCTAAGAGCGTAACATCTAGTTTAGAAGCGCAATCGCATGGTCATAGGTTAGAGTCCCGTTCAAGCCTGGATTTCTTCGGCTTCCTTTTCAACTGCTTAAGTTGCTACTAATTACTCAATAACCGATAGTGAGGTCGTTATTGGAAAATCTCAAACCACGGCGTTGCCGTATTGACTGCACGATAGCGAGGTTAACACAGCTAGGCCGAGGTTTGAGATTTCCTGTAACGACCGCACGGTCAAGGTTATTAAGTTGTTTATTATATGGCGGTTGCAGTTGAAGCAGTTAAGCAGTTGAAAAGGAAGCCGAAGAAATCAGACCAAAAAACAGAAACCTTGGTTCAAGCGGAACTCATCGCTTCACATCCGGTAATGCGTGCGCTTATCTGTTCATTCATCGTTTCAAACCCAGGTCAAGTCAGGGAACTAATGCGCACTCCGTCAAAAAAATGTCTTTATTCTCGGGAAAAAATGAATATTAAACCCGCAAACAAAATTTTAGTATGGTTGTGAAAAAATATTGACGAGAGAAATTTCGTTGACATTCTCAAGAATCAACGGCCAAACGTCGTCGTCGCCATTAATTTTTCGGATGTCTTTGAAAAACTTCGCCAACAAATGGTCAAGTCAGAAACCGGTAAGTCCAAAACTTCCACACTTCCCTTGTTTATTGAGGACAAATATCGTTGGAACGTTTTCATTTCACCTACAGTTTTCCTAGTACTGTTTTCACTTTTTTGATTTTTTGTGAATGTTTCAATTTCTTCTTGGCTGGAACTGTTTCATTGGCCATCGTCGGCACCAACTCGTCTGTAATCTAAGCTTACTGATGTGGCTTAATTTTTGTCTTGAAATTCAAGCTCGTCTGCAGGATAATAAAATGCACTCTCCGATTGTCCATCGTCACTCATAGCCTTTAGTCTCAGCAATATTACTTTCAATGCAAATAAAACAAATGTGCCCTTTGGATACCATTTTGTTTTTTTCTTTGCTAATTTGCATAATTCGTAATCGGTCTGTGGGCATTACGGGAGAATAATGCCCTTATATTGGCCACAAACACAAGGCATATACATGTAATAATTACATGCGATGACTTTTTCAACTTTCATTTCATTCTACTGTATTCCACAGTAAAAATATTATAAAATTACGAAATATACACTCCAAGAAATCAGTAATAGATTTGAGAGCCTTTTTGTGATGTCGTCAAGAAGAGTGTGGTGGGAGACTTTCCTGATTTAGTTGTTAGAATTTACAAAAACATCTTGCCTTATGCATCCAGGTGCATTTTTAGGAGTGAGCGGTTTCCGTTACCATAATTGGCACCTGGTAATAAAGCATACACCAATAATTGGGCCCATGCATGAAACAGACAGTAGCTGTATAAAAAGGATTCAAGGACACGGAGTCTGCATGTTGATAAAGGCACAATAAGCTTCCATCGAATGTGATGCTGGGCACAAGACAGTGAACCAAATAGTTTAGAATAGGGCAGGATGAGATTGCTGTCCTTGCTCATTCAGGCCTCTTTGACTACTATTTAACCTGTGCTACGCTCATTGAAATTTAAGTTAACAGTCTGATTTTAAAGCTAAATTTTAAAATGAAGAGCAGTTGAGACTTACATTGAACAGTAATGAAGACATCAGAAAAAGCAACATCTCCAATTCCATTGTCAGCGGTGCATCTGTAGCCCCCTTCATCCTGTTTCCCTGTGATGGTCAGAGATAAGCTGACAATACTGTTATCAGACAGCCTGGTCCAGGTGATGTTTGGTTGGGGATTACCATCAGCTGTACAATTGAGCAGCACCACATCTCCTTCATCAACCGTTTGATTTAAGGAAATGGATGTTATGGTCAGTGGGTCTGCCAAAATAGGTCAAAAGAAACAGAGTAAAATGTAAAACATGGTATATCAATCTGTAATCAGGCCCAATTTTGGACTTACATCTCACATGAACAGTGTGACTGTCACGAAAACTTAGTAATAGTCAATGATTTGGTTTTGAGTCGCTGTGATTCCGTGTGTAAGCCTTTACTGCGAATAAGGGAAAAGTGAAACAAAAATGAGAGAAACGATGGAATGTGCTAGTAATGTATGTTGTTAGTTAATTAAACACTTGGATTACATGGATGTGATCCAGCCGCGTGAGTAGGTAGGGTAGCGAGTGGCGCAAAAAGAGACAAACCGCTGAACAAAGGAAAATAATTTGATAGCCAAATCAAAGCGAGAAATCGAGAATAACTCAGTAGGAAGAATCAAGAAAAGGGCAATACAGCGCCAGTGCTGTTCATTCGTCCGATGCGCTAACTGGCATGTGTATTTTTTACGTGGCACCTTTTATATCACATTGACCACAATAAACAACGAGGTCGTTGAAACTTGTGGATTGCATCCTGCTTTTTTACAGCGCGGTTGGTTAACCGTACCAAGGTAAGCCACAAACTACCGAAGCTTTCCTGTTTGCAATATTCCTATTTGTTAAACACAATTTTCTTGCTACCGCAGAAGTCATACGTTCTCTCTAAACACAAGGGACAAAGAGATTGATCTAGATTCTACGTTTGGGGATTTCCTTTTACTGTGACGGCAAATTACAGCCTTCTAAAATGAATTACTGACTTCTTTCGCGTTTAATTTAAGGGTATAATGGGAGAAATAACAGAGCTTGGTAAAATACATTAGACCACAAAGCATAGCCTATGTTTCGTTGGAAAAACGATAAATCGAAACCCAAGACCGAAAGGGATTGCTTTGTTTTGCTAAATCGAGCTCTGTTATGTGAAGCAATGTTCTCTGTTGTATTAATTTACCCGTTTGCACGAACAACATGCTGCATATGAACTGGGTGTACAGTCAGTCTGTACCAGAACAACTTTTGCTATAGAAATGGTATGGAGCACCAAAGTGATAAAGGTAGATTTTTTCAACTTTTTCTAGGTTTTGATTGGATTAGGGAAATTTTTTTTATTCTGAGCTACATTAAATTACGTTCTGGGAAGATGGGATACCAAGCTGTGACTATGACCATGTGTTACCTGTTTATAATTAACAATTATTCTTTGAAATGGAGGTAAATATTCTGCCATCATTTAACGAGATTGTTTTAGTCTATATTCACGAAGTGAACTCAACAGCAATAGGCCATTTCCGAGTTCATGTCTGCCTCCTCTTCAAAGTGCGAAGTTTTTGTGATGGTAATTAGTTCGACTTTACATATGAATGAAAACTAATTTTCAT
>NC_090895.1:4681894-4691894 GCF_036669925.1 Montipora capricornis | reverse complement strand
TGGCTACTGGGAGACGAGTGCGTGTTCGCCTTCTATACAGTAGCTGAACAGGTGAGGCATCGATTCCCTCAAAAGATGTATTGCGCCATTCCAGCAATGCCCACATAGGATCACGCTTATCAGATGGGCCTTTTCTTAGCAATGACGTGAAGGTCTCGGCGGCGTTTTCAACGCGACCATTACTTTGCGCGCGAAAAGGACTTGATGAGATGTGGTGAAATCCCATTCCGTGCTGAAGGTCTTAAAATCCTCACTGTTGAATGAGGGTTCATTGTCGCTGACAACGGTCACAGGAATACCATGCCTTGAAAACCAAGGCTTCAAATCTGTGCTTCAAATCTGTCGCGAGTACTTGTGGTGCTATTTAGTTCTTGCACATCAAAATAGCCAGAATATTTATCTACAGCTGTCAAAAAGGTGTGCCTTTCCAGCGCAAATAAATCAACTCCAACTCTCTGCCAAGATAACTTTGGGACATCATGTGGCCTCGCGGGCTCTTTGCATTCTTCTGGTCGGTAGCTGTTACAAATGCCACCTTTCGACAGGTAATCTTTGAGCTAGGCTGTGATCCCAGGCGAGTAGACAATATCGTGGGCCCAACGCAGTTTCCCTTTCATCCCCATATGTGGCTCGTGCAGGCTCTTTACAATTCTAAGGCGCTCTTTAACAGGTATTACAAGACGATGGCCCTTGTAAACCAATCCTTGTAAACCAATCTTCTGTGGTCAGCTCATCCATGTTGTTCCAATACAGCTGTCATATTCACTTGCCTGAGCCAAAGCCTCCGGCCTTGATAGATGACATTGGATGGAATCTGCAGCTCGGCTGTCTCCTCGCACAACCATCTCAGACGGGCAAGGGACAAACTGAGGTCTTCTTCATGTTTGATGTGCTCTAGCTCGAAGGCAGAACGACAGAACGCATGTCACTGTCGAGGACGCTCTGCTTAAGGTGGCTTACTGCAGTTTTCCAAAGAAAAAGATCAAGAGTTTGAGATGTGTCAAATTAAAGCAAGATATGACATACAAATGGTTAGGGTTAGGGTTTAGAGTTTACAATTCTTCTAAACCCTAAGCCGAGCTCCTGACCGAGTTCTTGGAGGGGGCACTGGAAACGAGACATTTCAAAGGCCTTTTTCCTCAAAACCTAGCCGTACGACCAGGGTTAAAATTCTGGGAATTAGTAACAAAATAGGAAAACGAGACCGTCAACATTTGTTTTTGAAAAGGTCTATCAGACAGTTTTTCAGTTATTATCAAAATACAATAAAAAAAGTAAGGTGACACAAACACCAACCCAGTGTGACTAATTCATCGCCCATGCCCACAATAATTTCACCTGGTCAATTAGCAGCCATGGACAGCTATTTTTCTTCGTGAAAACACAAACTCCCTTATTCACGAGATAAAAAAGGCCTATTTACAATCATCATAAAAAATAAAGTACAAACTCGAAAAAGGTCTATCTAGAAAAAAGATCAAACATAAATTTCATTTAGAAAGCACAAGACTCAGACAGGTCTGCCTACAGGCGAACCCTCACATTCTGACATCTTAGCTGGAACTCACTTCATAGATTTCTCGCGAGTTTGTAGTTGCACATAAAACTCAAGCTGAACTTATCAAACAAAATTAGCCATATACTTATGAAAATCACATGGACAAACCATGCTTCTCTGTCACATGAGAAGCAAAGTCAGTAACACGAGCAGGAGACATGCGAATCACGTCATTACGGGAGAAGTCACCTAGAGAAGAAAGAAGATATGAATCAATCTTATCACGATGAGCAACAACAGAAGAACTTAAAACAGGAACAGATGACGAAGGAGAGGAACACGAATCAACTGAGGTAATAGGTTCACTATCCGAGGTAACAGCCCCTCTTTATCGAGCTTGGTGGCCAACGTGTAGTTATTCCAAGCAGAGACCCCAGTTTGTTGGATAAGGGCTGTGGAGCCACCGTTCAGGTAAAATATGTCGGGAGAAGGTATTTGAAAATTCACCATCGTTGTTGAGCTCGTATTGCTGTTCGAAGGACGGCCTTGGCCACTACTTTCAGGCATACATTTAGACAAATTCAACCACAATCTCTCGCTTGCTAATCCGTGAGAAATCATTGCACTTCTGACACCACGTAACGATGAGCAGAAGGACAAGCCCACACGGATTTTTTAAATATGTTTTCGGGTTGCTATTCAGATGTTTATGGTATACCTATCATTATTAAAAACTCGATAATATGATAAAGCAATTCGACATTTTAGAATGGCATTTCATTTTCACCGTTCAATCAAAGTTTTAGAGGTTCATTTGAAATGGATTTGAAAGTGCAGTTGGTAAAGGATCCGGGTGGACTTTCATATACCGGACCAAAATGGCGGAAGACCCATGAAATGGCGGCTCTAATTGAGGTGAGCGTTGGTTTGTTGTAAAATGACCCATCTTCTATCCTTGCAGCCATGTGGAACTTTCTTAAACGTTTTTTTAATTCCTCGATTTCAGTAACAAACAGTAACAAATTCGTTTTGCTAGGCGACCAGCCCTAAAAGATAGAATTACTCTGAGTGAAACAAATAGTTAGCGTGAAGATTGTTTAATTTTCGGGAATAATTATCTGGAAAAACGAAGTGAAACACTGGTTGGCAAAAGTATGAACTCTTCTCTTACCTTTGAAAACTTTCAGGCCAAATGTTGTGGCTCTCTTTGTATTCTGTAGCACAGCATCATCTTGTATTCTCAATATTTCCGATTCATAAATGCTGGCGAGTTTACGCCAGGCATTTGTTTTGTTTGGATCACGCATTCTTCACTCGTAGGGAGTGAATAATGCTCAATTACTCCGAGATAGCGAACCAATCATATTGCTTGAAACACCAAGATCACTGAGTGAGCCACAACGATATCTAAAATGACCTAAAATGGGCTACAATGGTTATGTAAAATAAATATAGACGTCTCTAATCCCTTAAATTAAATAAAACAGAAAAAATGGTACAAATCATTTCACTGACCTCGCTATTTGTTTTCTATTGTAGATGTAATTCTTACCCTGTCCTAGTATCTTAAGTAATTTTTATATTTCATTCTGATTTTATTTCCACATTTATTGTTCTGTTTTGGATATATTTCATACAGTTTTTCTCATAGATAGTTTTGTCTTACGCTCTAAACATGACCCTTTGGCTCGGGCAACTGGGCAACCATGCCTCACGTATGACAATAAACTTGATTGATTGATTGACTGATTGATTGACTGATTGATGTGGTTTCCAAACAATTAACGTTCACGTTAATGGTCATTTGTGGTAAGTTGTGGTACACACTCGGTTCCACGGTTTTACTAACAGGCATTTGCTTTGAGTGGGGGAGGGGGGGGGGGGGGGGGGGAGGAAAAGAAAACGCCTCTTCCCATGAGAGACATTTAAATACTTTTGTCCTTGGGCCATTTCAATTTCAACAGGAAAAGAAGACAAACAGCGGTTACAAACATTTTCATTTTATACTTGACGTTTCGTATGTTGCAGCATACATCATCAGAAGTGACGGTTAAAACTGTTACACAGAATTTTAAAAAACTAGAGCGAGGAACTGGTGACTAGTTAAAAAGTGCGATAACAAAATCGTAACTTTCGGTAGTCGATTCTTCCGGAAGAAATTAATAAAGAAAAAGCTTCTCACTACCAATGTTTTCATTGAAGACAATTTTTTTTAGGGGAGAGGGTATAATTTTCCAGGGGGGGGGTTTCCCTTCTAAGGGTTTAATGGGGACGTGCGGCCAGGGATTTTTGTCTTGAAAAGGGTATCGAATTTATCATTTTTTGTCTTAATCAGGGTATCGATTTATCAATTTTTGTCTTAAACTGGGTTAAATGTCTTAAACAGGGTATCAAAAATCGGAATTCTGTCTTAAAATGGGTAAGAAAATCAGTGATATTTGTCCTAAACAGGGTCAGGGTATGAGGGGCCGCGCCGCACCTCCCCAACCAGGGATACATTGAGTACCCCCCCGGGATAATTTTACTGTTGAAAGGTATTTGTAACAATCACGTTCCTTAACGTTAGCAAACAGCGGGATTAGCATGTCACGTAAGCCTTCTTGTCACCCGTCGTGGAGATGACGGCGCGAAAGAAAACTGTTCGCCTGACAACGCAGTTGTCATTTGCGTAGAGTTTACGGCACAAAAATTTTGAGTTTGCCCAGCAATGTAGGTTTGACTGGTGCAGAGTTGACAGCGTAAGGATTGTGAATTCACCCAGCAACGCAGCTTTGATTGGTGCAGAACAATTTAGGTGATTAGAGACATCTGTTTTAGATACTGTAGCTCCTCATTTTAGGTCATTCCTTGTTTTAGTAACTACGTGAAAGAGCTAATTAGACCGTGTTAAATTTGCCGGTTGTAGTATGTACAAAAGTCGAAAGAAAGCTTCTCCTTTCATTTACTTTTCTGTAAAATTACATCTTAACTCTGTTAGAAATAAAAGGACAAGTTTTGCATCTTGTGTGTGTACATTTGAAAGTTCCTGGTTGATTGTCTGACTTGAAAGCGCTCCTAACTAGAAAGTTGCCTATGTTTTTGTCGCGTTTGAATGAAATAAGTGGTGGTAGAGAAAAGATGTGTTTAGTTTCGGGATCATTGCGGAGAATTTTGAAGTTTTTGAGAATTACATTTTTGACTGCAAGGTTTTGTGGATGATAGGTGAGGGTGAATGGAATTCTGTTGGTTTCTTAACCTCTGTTAAGTTAAACTTTTGTAAATTAATCTGTGTTAACGTTTCTCGTGTTATTTCATGTCATTTGGCTTACATTACACTATTCAAACAGAAACCTGGACAACTTACCAAACAAGTTCGTACTCTTTCGCGCTGTTGCCCAACATAAAATTTCGATAGTTTTTCCATTCGTCTTCCGAGCTGACCGTGAAAAGTCTGTAGGGAAGGGAAATGTGGTGGATCGGGCTTTTTATGCCTCACACCAATCAAAAAACCAAGCTTATTGATGCCACACTCACGCGCTTTGTCTTGAAACCCTCCGTAGTCGTCAAGAACACAAAACTGAAGGAGCTCCCTTCATTTATTCTCACGTAAGTTGACCATCTTTTCCGTTGCGATTGGTTCACAAGCCGGTACAAAAAGCAAGAAAGAAAAATCGCTCGAGCGGTCATTGTCTGCGTTGTCATGATTGGACAGATCGGTCTGCATGCGCATGCCAATTTGCTTATGCCACTGATGTCAACTGACGTCACGGCATGTGCAGAATTACAATGTCCACGAACCATACGTTCAGCGGTCATCATAGCCATGAAATCAACCACGTCATGTTCACGTCTCCACTGGCTTCTTTCATTAATATATAGATTTAGCCAAGCCTAGGAGCGGAGATCCCGTTTCTAACCCCAGAAAGCAATATAATGTATACGGAAATAATTATGCTTCTGCATTAAGTACAAAATTAATAGCCATTATTACCATATACAGTTAACAGTGACCAAACATATCAAACACCTGTGAGCTGACAGCAGTAAACAAACAAGCCTTGGCAACAATAAGTGACAATTTTAATCAGCAAATAAAACTGAAATTACATGAAAGTTAGACATTTCAAGGCAAATGAAAGGTATAGAATCTATATAGGAGAAATGAACACATACCGTGCATTTTTACCTTTCGACACACCCATCCGAAAAATTGGTTTTTGCCCTGAACAGGACTCGAACCCACGCCTCCCTGATTACTAGTGGGGCATGCTAAGCCACTACACCATCAAGGCTACCACGCTGGCAACGCAGCAGATTAATGAGGTGACTTCGCAGCGTGGGGATCCCTAGTGCCCAACTTTCCTTTACTTGAGTGTGTATCCTTGCCTCTAAACCCCAGAAAGGATTTAGAACACAAGAAAGTTAGACATTTCGAGGCAAATGAAAGGTATAGACTCTATATAGGAGAAAGGTGCACATACCGTGCATTTTTACCTTTCGACACACCCATCCGAAAAATTGGTTGAATACACACTCAAGTGAAGGAAAGTTGGGCCCTAGGGATCCCCACGCTGCTAAATCACCTCATTAATCTGCTGCCAGCGTGGTATCCTTTATGGTGTAGTGGCATAGCATGCTCGACTAGTAAACAGGGAGGCGCGGGTTCAAGTCCCGCTCAGGGCAAAAACCAATTTTTCGGATGGGTGTGTCGAAAGTTGAAAATGCACGGTATGTGTTCCTTTCTCCTATATAGAGTCTATACCTTTCATTTGCCTCGAAATGTCTAACTTTCATGTGTTCTAAATGCTCCTTTCTCCTATATAACTGAAATTACATGCAGAATAATCTATTTCACACAATTTTCCGTTGACTGTCAATCTTTAATTCCTCTCTCCTCAATTTAGAACAACAGCAAAAATCTTACTAATTTAAAAGTCAACCTAAGGCGTAGTAAATTCGCTCACTCGACTGCAATTTCACAATCAAACAAAGCAGCTCACGACTGGACATCCCTTTCACCCAAAAAGCCTGTATGTGTGATGGTTGAAATATGTAAGAATCTCTGTCAACACGGAATTGCAAACGTTTTCAGGCCTTCTTCTTTTTTTAGTGAGTTTTACAAAATATGTGAGGCAGTGAGGCACATATTGAAAACCGTTGTAAATAAATGTTTTGTCTCTCGCCCTATTTCTCTCAGCTTTACGGTGATTTTCATTGAAAGTTTCTCTTCTTCTCCTTCCTCGGCTTCTCTCGAGGCTTTCTTCGCTTAAATTTCTCAAATTTTGTAGCCTCTTGTCTCGTACTCTTTCCTGCTCTTTATCCCGTTGCTCGTCAGTAATATGATTTGCCGCCAAGAAAACACGGAGTTGCCAAATGCAACTCTGCCACTCGATTTCTTGTCCAAGGAAAATTGCCCGAACACTCCCCTCCCCAGAGGGTCTCCTGCCTCCCTACCGCGACAGTCTGTACGTGTACGTGGCGTCATAACTAAAATTTCTCGCATTCAATTCTTGCACAAATCCCATAATACACCTTTTACCCCTCAAAAATCTGCATATGCATTGTTTTCGACTTCTCTTGGGACATTTTCATGTCCCATGAGAAATTGCAAACAATGGTTATGGAAAAGTTTTGGGGGTAATAGAGGTGTATTATGGGATTGTGCAAGTAGTGAATGGATAGATTTCCCAAAAATTTTTAACCATGGTGCTCCGCTGGAGTGCTTCGCGCCCCTGAGCTCCGCTAATATCATTGTCTTTTCGACTGGGATTAAACTTTCAAGTAAACTTAATTTTTAAATAATAAGAACCGGTCTAACTTCATACTCTATCAGGATATGTAACCAAAATCTCGAGAAACGTACATCTACTTTATACATGAAATTTTAAAAAGTGACATACCGAATCCCCATCTTTAAGCTGAAATATACCGTATACCCGATTTAGAAAGCTACTGTATACCGTATACTCAAAACTCCTGGGCCCGGTTCCTCGAAAGCCGATTAACTTAATCCAGGATTAGCGTAAACTTTTGTTTCACGTTTCCAACTTTTTGGTGAAAGTTTCTTTTGATTATTTTGTTTTTCAAGATTGACGTCTTCTCATGGAAAGTTCTCCCGAAACTCTGCGCTGAACAACATTTGGGCGTAGAGAAATAAACTGCTAGGATAAGTTTTAATCTTAGATTCGCGTCAATCGGCTTTTGAGGAACTGGGTCCTGGCCGACCCTGAATCTCAGTCTTTTAAAGGTCTTTTAAAAGACATTTTCACTGTGGAAATCCGCTGCTTTGTAGCCGCGTTACAGCGGTTCCAAGTCGAACGAAATCTTATACATTTACTCCAATTTTTGCCGTGTTTGTTCCCCAGCCAAGATGGCGTCATTGACCGCGGAAAGGTTTCTTAACTTAATACCCTGCCATTTAGACATCTGAACTGTTAGCTAAAATTGATACCAAAAACATACCTACCTTCCAGAAATATACAGAAAGTATGTTTCAGGGTAGGCATGTATATAATTAATTAACTATTTTTGGTATGTTAAGTTACTGGTATTACTGCATATACGTGTTTGGGAGATCGCTGAATCTCTACAAAGTACTCACATCTGACTGTCACGTTGACTGTCTTGTTGGCAACTCCAGCTCCATTGGAAGCTGTGCAGCGATATTGTCCACTTGAGTTTCTGTTGGTGTTGTTTAGAATGTAAACTCTGTTTATCGCTGGCAATTTCTCGATGACTGTACCGTCACTTGCTACTCTTCTCCAGGTGATGTTTGGAGTTGGCTTACCAGTTGCATTACAACTCAAAATAAGAGTGGCGTTTTCACACTCATCATAATCACTTGTCAAGTAATCAACTTTGGGGGGCACTACAATAGAAATGCAAATGTAATAATTCATTTATACACTAAAACAGACAAAATAATACATGTAAAAGGGACATGTTGCACTTTTCAACTTAAAAGGACCTCAATTCACTTTACCACCTTTAGCCATCTGTCATTAGTTTTGTCACAAATAATGTCCAATGGACGAAAGAATGAATGAAAGAAACCATTTGTTTGTTCCTACTCACATTAATTCACATCATTTCTACACAATATTTGATGTTTTGCGAAAAGCACTGGTAACTGACCTTTCACGGTTTCGGACACCTTATTGGTTGGGGGGGGGGGAGGGGGGGTTACATTACAGTGAATGTACTGTATGGGAATTTTTCCGACTTTGAACCCTTACAAATCCTCTAAGGTCTGACGGTTGTGGTAGCGAAAGAACTTCTCAAAAAGCACTTTTATTGAGATTCTTTTCCTGAAGTATGGCGATCAGACTCAAGCTACAATGACTGCAAACGAAATTTGTACATTTCATTTACATACAAGTATAAACCCTTGTAATCAAAATTCTGCAAATTTCCGCAAAATTTGAAGCGACACGAGGAGATGTCTACTATTCAATTTTCAGACGTTGTGCTTTGTGCAATGATCTAATTTTCCGTCGACTGAATGACATCAATAAAATGACTAAAAAGATTTCAAAATTTTTCAAATCTACCGCTTTGTGGCGGATTTATAGAGGTTTTAAGGACTGTGCCTACTATTGGTATTGTGCATACGTTCTGCGCATCTCAGGACACTCGGATTTCCTTTTGGTAGTAATAGGTCTTAGTAATAATAACAATAATAGGTCTTATTGTTTTTTAAGCAAAAATAGATGCTAAAACAAGAACACTTACATTAAAAATAGCAGAAAGAATTAATTAGAATTACAAGGCTATCGACATTGCATAAAATAGACATTACATTAAACAGCCACTCTATATTTGAAAAAAAGCCTGTTAAAAAAAACTATTTTTAAGACGCTGGGTATTAACCCTAGGGCGCTGAGCTTTCTTTCATTTTGGGGACGGAAGGGTGCAGAGGATGACTGGTCATACTGGAGATCTTCTCGAAAAGTGAGCGATCAACCTCTTTTAATACGCTATATTTGTCAATTTGGTACGAAATATAGTTGCGTTTAAAGCAGCGCTGTACAAAATTCTGGACCGTTGTTAATTCAGGTATTGAGGAGGCGTATACGAGTAGACCGTACAGTAGTTTAGGTAAAACAATTGATCTAAAAACGTAGTCTACATCTGGTTGTTGGTATCCCTCTTTGCGTAAACATCTTATCACATAAAGACACTTGTTGGCCTCCTGCAGCTTAACCTTAATATGCTCATTAAATCTATGATTACTTTGTTTTGTAACCCCTAACACTTTAAAACAAGAAACTTGCGTTATATTGTTCACAGGGTCTACATAATGAGCAACCTTCTTACAAAGTATTAGTTCATTACATCTTTTAGGATTACATGCCATGGCATTATCTTGGGTCCAACTGAAAAACTGATTGACAACCTTTTAAGAAAGATCTATTTCATTTTTACATACTTTGACTAGCAATTAAGGTGGTGTCATCAGCACATTTAATTATGCTGGTAAGACTATATATCCCTAATGGCCAAATCGTCAATAAACAAATTGAA
>NC_090895.1:4664394-4679394 GCF_036669925.1 Montipora capricornis | reverse complement strand
TTCCTTTTCAAATCGTAAACATATTTAATACAGTGGAAAAGGAAACGACACCAGGAACCCATGACCCGGGGCCTACAACTCTACTGTGTTCGTGTAACGGCGTTTTCACAGACCGATTTATTTTTAGATTGAATTTCCCGCGAATGAGACTCCCACAGGAGCCCGATGACCAATTGTTAAACTGACGTCATAGGGTCACCAAACCGGAACTGCCTTTGTTTTTTTTCCGGAAAAGATAGTCTAAAAATAGATCGGTCTGTGAAAATGCCGTTACATAGGCCCAGTATGGGAGCTGTAGGCTCTGGGTCATGGGTTCCTGATGACACATTATGATGCTGATGATGGCATGAGTCATGCCGAAACATGTCTTTTAAAAGTTGTATTGTGAGCTTGAAATTTCTGTTAATACAGTTAAGAAAATTATGGTAACCCATCGATGCGAGAAATTTTTGGTTTTATAGCAATGACGTCATCGACCGCCCCTATGTACGTACGCATGTCAGTCTACGCCTCCATGTATGCCAATTTGACCAGTATCATGCTAGTTTAATAATAATAATAATAATACATTTATTTAGCGCCTTCACTATAAATATTCGATGACGCTGTTTACAATTGAAACTGGTTAGAGTCAAAAATTTAAAATTATACCTAAAACTATAATGCAATAAAATTATATTTTCTGAAAACTAATCTAAATAATTAAAAATAGATTGATTAGTCTAAAAAGTAATTTTTTTGGATATTTATATTTATATAAATGACTGTCGCTCATTGATAGGCAAGTCTTAATAACGATGTTTTAAGTTCTTTTTTGAACTTTTGTGTTAGTTATTTCTCTAATATTGTCAGGTAAACTGTTCCACAGTACGGATCCAGATTTGAAGAAAGCCCTGTCTTCAGGGCTTAGCCAAGCCAAAACATTTCGTAAATGCATATTAAAAATTTGTAGACGACGTTTCGTTTCATCTAAGGAAATTCAAGTCTGATCAAAAACAGTTTATACCTAAGTTTAATCCTCCTCGTATAACTCAATGATGTAAGCCTTTCGTTTCTTCTGAGGTTGTGGTTGAAAACTGTCGTTGTCTTTAGAGAAAAAATTGAAGGTGCAACATGTGTAATTCTGCGATGGAATGGGACGATCTGCACAAGTGAAGACTGCCATGTGGTACTGAAACTGCGAAGGAAACCTTAGTGGAAAATCCAGCTGGCTGAAACCCAGGATTGAAGCCCATGGTTTGACGCATTTCACCTTGTGGGACATGATGAATAGGAACCAGCGGGACTCGTTGGCGTTGGACAGCAATCTCTTGCTTTGAGGTTTTATTTGCAGTGTTTTGGTTGGAGACTGCATTTGGAGTATTTTAGTTTGGCATTTCTCTATATCCACTGATAATGTGAGAGATTTCTTTCCTTTGATTCTGGTTATCTTGTCGTAGTCATCTAAGGAAGATTCATGTGCATGGCCCGTTATTTCACAGATAACATTGGGCGGTTGACCGGATTTCTTCAATGTTTTTCTGATGCTGTGGTTTGTCAACTCCTTATTTGTCTTGAGACAGGAGGCCATAGTTTTCATGATATTGCCAATGGTGTTTTGTCCCATTCGCATTGTGGTGTACCAGATGAATGTTGATTTTGGATGATTTATGATCCTCAGGTAAAGGGGCCCTGTGTCTTTCATTCCCTCAGGTCGCTTGGACAACCAAAGTTTGAAGAGCCACACTGGATCGGTTTTTCCGCCATCGGTGCTATACATTAAGTCTACATAACTTGTGGTGTTGTTCTTCGCCTGATTGTTAGACCATCGCTTCGTGTTTTCGTAGGACCTTCCCGGGCCTCTACACCTTCAGTGCCTTCTTCTGGCAGTCGTATTACTAGGTCCTACACCTAGGCGTCGTGTTGCTCCTGGAGAAATAGCCTTTGCATTGAGGATTTCTTGTGAATTGTGAAAGTCCCTCGATTGCACGATGCTGGATGAATAGTTTTTCTCCTTTTAATATTGTTCAATGGCACTCTGCATTATTTTAAGGGATTCTGGCTAGTAATCATCTCCGTCCTTTTTTTTGACCGTGGCGTAGAACTTGCTCAGGACCTTGTCAAGTTCTTCCGGTGCCGTTGTTTCAATGGTGACATTTTCAAGATGGTGTGACTGGCACCAGCTTTTGCAGATATTCATCCATTGTTTTGTGGATCGGGATGTGTTGTTATTCACAGCGAGAGCCTTGAGCTTTTGTATTGCATCACTTTAAACTACAGGAAACCTGGAAACATCTACTTCTTGCGTTAGCTCTGCATTTGCTGTCGTGTGGCTTTCGTTGGTGTCTGTTTTCCTAGACTCGAGATCACACGGATCTTGCGAAGATGTTGAAGAAAAATCGCCAAAATATTCTTCCAAATGGACACTGAGAGTTGGAAATTCCCTTAAATGGAAGTCTTCAGCCTGAATACTTGGTGTGCCTGTTGTAATAATAGCATTGGTTGTCTTTTCTCGCTTTGAGCCAGTCTCTAACTTCTTGGTTCTTTGATGGCTGGATGTTACCAGGAAGTGTTGATTTGAACACTCGGTCATTCTGTAATTCAGCTCGTGATGGTATATTGGAAGTCAGTAGCGTTGTTCGTAGAGCCAACAGGGCTAGGTCCATGTCTTCTTTAGTTTCCCTGCATTTTAGGATCGTCTTCTTAACCAATTAAACTTGGCGTTCGACGAACCAGTGGCCACGTGGGTAGTGGGGAGATGACATCACTATTTCAAAACCAAATTGGCTTGCCACTTGTTGGAACTCGCTGCATGTGAACTGAGTACCGTTGTCGCATTGAAGAGATTTTGGGATTCCATTTTCTGCCAATAGCATTTTCATCTCATTTACGACAGCTCTGGTTGTGAAACTTCTTGACAAATGGGAACTTGGGAGTAGTAGTCAACAACTATGAAGAGCCACGACTGTTTTACATAGAACAGATCTGCGCTTACTGTTTGCCATGGTCTTGAAGGGATCTCTGATGATATCATAGGCTCTTTTTGTTTGGAATTGTGGTATCTCTGGCAAACATTACATTAATTTGCAATTTAAGGTTTTCTCTTTCTTTGTATATGCTTGGCCAGTAAACAAAGGATTTGGCTCGTAGCATTTTTCTAAACCAAAGTGCCCGCTGTGGATTTGGTGCCGGATGTTGCCTCTCCACGATTCAGGTACTATAACACGGCTTCCAAGAAGTAACAGCCCATAGTCTTTTACAGATATAAGGGCCAGTATTGTTTGAGGGCCGGAACAATTTTCCTCACACTATCAGGCCAACCTTGTATAACCTGACAGGAAAGATGCTGCAAGATTTCATCTTTTGCAGTTTCCTCTTCGAATTCTTCCATTTTAGCTGGGGTGATCTGATTAGGTGGTGAACTTTCACATTCATGTCTGATACTTCAAATTCAACCAACAGCGAAAGGGGTGACAGGGCGTCAGCTGTAAACATTTCTTTTCCTGGAAGATAGTTAATAACGCAATCTTAGGGTTGTAGACACAACAGCATTCTTTGAAGACGTGGAGGCGCTTGCATCAGGTTCTTTTTATCGATCTGTTCTTGGGGCCGATAGTCTGTTTTAACCACAAACGAACTTCCGTAGAGATATGAATTGAACTTTTTGCAGCCATAGACCACTAATAGTTCTCGTTCAATATTGGCATATCTGGTCTCCCCAGGGAAAAGTGTTTTCCACGCAAAAGCTATTGGCATGTTGTTTTGGAACACAGCTGCACCTAAGCTCTTAATGGATGCGTCAACGTGAAGGGCCACTGGTTCATTTCTGTCATAGTACACCAGGGTCGTTGTGGAACATATCAATGACTTCACCGTCTCAAAGGCTTTCGAATGTGATGGGCTCCACGCAAAGTCAATGTTCTCCTTATCTTTAGAGATTCCTTAAGGGGGCAGTGTGGTCAGATAGATTGGGGATGGATGAGCTCATGTAGGTTGCCATCCCCTAAAAGGTGTGAAGCTCCTTCTTGTCTTTGGGTGGTTCTAAATTTTCTATGGCTCTGACTTTATCTGGGCTGGGCTTGACACCGTCTGGTTTGTAAAGCATACTAAATAAATTGCACTCGTTTGTTTTGATAATGCACTTCTCGCCATTTAAGCTTGATGCCAGCCTTTCTAGTACGCTCCATGGTTTCGTGTAGGTGTACAAGTAAGTCATGCTCGTTTTCGTTCTTTCCATAGACTGTACCGACCAAACGGTGTATTAAAGGGTTTCAGGTACAGGGATTCCTCATCTAGTTTGACATTCCGAGAGCCGTTGCGAGCGTCAAGCTTGCTAAAAAGCTTTGCTCCTGCTAATTTGGGTGTGATTTCCTCTTAGATAGGTATGGTATGAACATCCAACTGTGCCATTAAAAAATTCTGGGTACATCTCCATCAGCTCTTGTTTACTTGTGATTGATGGCCGCTCTTCCAGTGATACATGTACATGACTTCCAATGCAATTCGCGCTTTTCTTGCAAGTACCCGAATTTTGATCTGGGGCATTGAAGCTGTTAGTGAGATCAGCCTGGTCTAATTGATTTGTTCTTAGTGTGCAACGTAAGGACACTAGGTCCAGTGCCGTGAATGCTTTTAGACCGAGGATAGCTGGCCCTGAAGTGTCTGTGACGTAGAAAATGCAGTTGATCTTCTTCTCTTTGGACTTGCAAGGGATGTTTACAGTGCCAACCTGCTTGATTATAAAGCCACCATATGCCGAAAGGACGGCTTCATTCTCTTCCAGTGCTTCTGGTTTGGGGTTTCGTTCTTCGTCAAATAACTCTGGGGCAATTATGCGAAGTAGCCTGATAGGCAAAACATTATTCTGCGCACCTGTGTCTATATATCTTGCACTGAAGATTAATTTTCCGCTTTTGGCTGAGTTATCTCAAGTGTTGCAAAGGCTTCATCTCCTGTGTCGTTTATCCGATGTCGCATATCTTCTATGGTGTTAACCTCTATGGTACTGTTTGTCAGAATTTCATCGTCATACTTGTCGCCTCTGTCCTCAATCGTGTAGATAACTTTTTTGAAGGCCGGCTTTCTTCCTTGGTTCAGTTGTTTCCGCTTGCTGGACCGGCAGACAGACTGCCAATGATAAGCTTTACCGCATTTTCAACATGATGTACCGTAGGCTGGACATTTGTTCCTCGGGTGTTGCTTTCCGCAGTTGCTACAGAATTCCCTTTCTTGTTCCTTATGAATGGCATCAATACTCCTGTCATCTTGATGGCTTTCACTACTTTCTGCTTGTGTCTTGTCGCCTCGTGGCCCCTTGCAATCTCAATAGCGGCTGCAAGGGTCAGTGATTTGTCTCGGCTTATGAAAGACTTAAACATTGCAATTTCTTGACCCCCAATTAAGCTGATCCAAAACTCTGTCTTCAACTTCGGCGTTGTCGTGAAATTGACATTTTGCTGCTAGATTTTTTCAATCTTGAGATAAAATCATCCACTGGCTCGTTTTGTTTTTGTCGTATTCATTGTAGTGTGTATCTATGAATTTGATGACTCGTCTTCGGCCTCAATTCGGATTCTCGAACCATTCGAAATTAACGGCAGGCTTTTTCCGGTCTTCCTCCTTTGTGAATGTCCAACTGTTGTATATGCCCAGGCCTTTTTCTCCCGACCAGAGTAGAATATAGCTCACTTTTTCTTTGTCATCTGCGCCTTCGAGAACGCTTGAAAACAGAAGCTGACGAATGCAGTTATCGGATCAGGAGCTTCCCAGTTCATCTGTGGCGACGCAAAAGATGTTGCTGCTGCCATAATTCGCTTCTGATGGCCTCTCTCGATTTAACTTTACAAATTATCCTTGTAAAATGCTGCCACCATGTAGTAAGTTGTGGAAGGCTTTATTCCGTCTTGCTCATACACACCGCCTGTATGCTTTCTGGATTTACATAATCTGCTAGCCTACTTAAATATGCAAATACAAAGTATAACATACAATAGGTGCTAATTATCACGTGCCAATGTTACAACACCCCCCTTGAATACAATGTATACCCACCCCCTCAACACCGCTCACAGATGAACTCCCTACTTCTGGATCTGTTAACCACCGACCAGTTGGCTCAATCGAAAGTGCACTGGACTTCAGTACGGGAGGTCGTGGGTTCGAACCCGGGCCAGACCAAAACTCAGGGCCTTTAAATATCTCAGGAGAAAGTGCTGCCTTTGTAATGACATCTGCAAATGGTTACACTTTCTAGTCTTCTCGGATAAGGACAACAAGCCAGAGGTCCCGTCTCACAGTTCTTGTTCATTAACTCTGTGGGACGTTAAAGATCCCACACACTATTCGAAAAGAGTAGGGCACTGAGTTCCTGGTGCTGTGGTCTGACCTTTGATGTCATGTGATTGGCTTGGCAGGATTAGCTTGAAGGACTTCTGTGTGAATGAGACCACAATTGTTTATAACAGCCACAAGTCAGGCTACTTAGCCAAGTGCTGGAGCCTCTCTCAAACTCAAACTCAAACTCAAACTCAAAACCACTCTCTAATCTGCTTGACCATGCAAACATTCATGCAAATCCTTCAGAATAATTCTAAGTAATACCTATTCATTTCAGGCCACTCTCGGTTAAAACTTAAATTTATTCACTTGATAACAGCGTGGTGGAGTGGTCAGCATGTCGGACCCGCAATCCAGCGGTCCCGGGTTCGAGTCTCGCGCTCTGACCACTATCTGGATTTGTTTCTCGGTAGCCCCGAATTCAAATCCTCTGCCACGCATGTAAATAGCCAGCTGGCTTGCCTCCGGCCAGTTGGGATTCTTAATAATGTTACGTTCAATTTGAAATATTTGTTTCAGTCGTTTGCTCGGCCCCACTAGCACTTGTGCTATAACACTGCCGAGGGTAAATAAAGGTTATCTATCTATCTATAACATGGCAGAGTGACACATCAACGTAATTGTGTAAATGAATTTGATGTCGAAGTAAAGGAATTCAAACATCAACTTAAGACAAAAGACTTTACCCACACCCTCACCCTCACCCTCACCATCACCCTCAATTTAGCAATGCCAGATTTCTGCATAATTTTCTCGAAGCCACTTTTCTGGACTGTCATCCTCTGTGAGAAATTGGACTGTGTACTTGGGACAAGATGTCAAAGAGTTCCTGTTTTGGAATCAACTTTCTTGTTGTTTCCTGTGAAGAGTTTACTGTTGCTGTAAACCCATTTCTTTCCAGTTATTATTATCAGTTGTTCCCATTTTGTTAACTGTTTCGGCTCAGATCAATACTCGTTTCCTGAAAGGCCTCTTTCTTCCCTCTTTCAAGAAATGTTTGGCCTTGTTGTAAAAATCATCTTCTAAATAACAATTTATTTGTGAGTGCTTAACCCTAATCGCTGTTTATAAGCTGAGCGTTTAATTAACCCTGGTCACATAATTTACTGTTAACATGCAATTATCTTTGATTATTAGAATGATTTCTCTAGTTTATTTTGAATACTACCAGAAGGGTTTCTGATACTACATATACTTGCATGGCATCTGACAGGATGCGGCGATGCGGATCCGCATAATTTCCAAAAATCCACATCCTCCACATAATCACGACATTTTCTGTGATAAAAAAGCTGGTTACGATCCTCACAAACATAAAAGCCAAAGAGATTGACTGTTTTGAAACTCTTATTTTCCTGAACATTGAAGATCGATTGAAGAAAACACGCCATTTTGTTTGCAATATGAAAGGTCGTCAGCAGTTTCTATGAACCTGTGTTATAAAATTACAAATACCCAAGGGTCGAAATTTTAAAAGATATCCAGTCCCAATTTTGCGACAAGGTATATGAACCCGCTATACATATGTGTAAAAAAAACCGCTGAAATTGGTTAATGATGAGAGAAAATTCGAGGGAATGGATCGCGGTTCAACCATATTACAATTTTTGTCCATATCTCAAAATTGAAACAAAATACATGACGAGAAACAAAATAATTTTTTATGGCAAAAGTTGCAGCAAAATGCCAACTGCTAACCCTTTTATTTCAACGGTGAACGCTGGTCGCAAATTGGCGACTCCTCCAGATATTTCAATCACAAAGGGAAAAAAATCAGTCACAAATGAAAGTGTATTGGTCGCAATTTCGAGTCCTGATTTACTATAAGCATGTTTAAAGCTAAATACATTGGACGGGCCTAATTACATGTATGTTTTTTTTTTTTTTTTGATTTTTAAATTTGTGGGTAAAATTCAAGAATCCGATCCCACCAACGCGTCGGCCGACTGTCGGTCGACTGTTGGCCGACTGTCGGCCGACTGACGGTCGACTGTCGGCTGACTGTCGGTCGACTGTCGGTCGACTGTCGGCCGACGCGTTGGCTGCTGTTTAAACTTATAACGTATAAGATACGTCGGTGGCGTGTCGGTGACTCATTTGGGCCTTAACTGTTGAAAACCTAACCTGAAGTATCATTATGCGGCAAGGAAGCAGGACTTTGAAGTATCATTAAGCGGCAAGAATATATTTGAGCACAAGGGAACAACATAACGCAATTGAATTGGTCATAGACTTTTGCAAACTTGGTGGCTCCTAAAGGAGCCGTTTTTTTTTAAGTTGACAAAACCCTCTAGGAATTTTTCATTGTGTCCGTTCGTGTTGCACACTCCTATTTACTTAACGTTCTTCAATAGGAATTTTTCATTGTAAAAAATTCCTATTGAAGAACGTTAAGAAAATAGGAGCGTGCAACACGAACGGCCATGTATGACTCAAAAGCGGTAAACTTCAACGAATAAAATCACTCTTGGTTACACACTGATGAGTGCAGGACAAACTAAACGTCCTGTACGAAACAGATCTGTATGGAAACAAGAGGCAAAAGTATGATCGTATCCCAATTATTCATATATATATATATGTATATATATATATATATATATAATATATATATATATATATATATATATATAACTAACTGCAGACAGTACTGTTTCGGCCTTCTGGGCCTCATCAGTGCAGTGCTGATGTCTAGGATGGAGGTTAAGCTATAAAGCCACCCCAGATGTCCCACGCATGTGGTACATCCAAGCCATGCCAGAGTGCTCAAACTAGCGAGCTAGTGAGCATGCGCAATTGCTAGCGGCAATATATATATATATATATATATATATATATATATATATATCCCATAGAATGAGGAAATGAAACCCATCCTGTAAATCAACTGATTAATTATTTCGAATGAAAAACATGAAGAATTACCCTGAGCGGGATTTGAACCCAAGTCCCCCTGAACACCGCGGTAGGGTGTGATGACCACTACACCATCAGGACAACCACGCTGGCAGCTATCCAGATAGTGACTTGGCCCAACGTGAGTATCCCGGGGTTCTTTCACGAGTGAGATGGGAGAGCCTAAACCCCTTCAAAGCCTTAAACCTAAGGATCGACTAACGATTTACAGGCAAACACCAACTTAGGCATCAGCTAATCAGAGGGATCAAGTTAATGATGCAGGCTTATTTATATATACTGTAGAATGAAGAAATGAAACCCATCCTGTAAATCAACTGATTAATTATTTCAAATGAAAAACATGAAGAATTACCCTGAGCGGGATTTGATCCCACGTCCCCCTGGATTAAACGTCCCCCCCCCCCTCCTTATTAAAAACTGGATCATTGGATAATGCAATTCGAGAGTTTTGATTGGCTAAGCCATCATGGGTTCTGAGCCATTATACCATGATCTACAAACACGGCAAGTATATGCGTGATTTTTTTGGGCCTTTTTATTTTTATTGTAGTCTAGTTTTCTATACTTTGGGGGCGTTTTTAATAAAACAATTATTCCACTCGCGCTTGTTGGATAATAGCCAAGGAAAACCTAGTATCATTCAATTAAAATTGCCTTTTTAGAACAAAAGTTCAAAGGAGAGATCAAGGAGTTATAATGCCTGGAGCATTTTGCGCCACTTCTGTTCGAATGCTTTTTGTGTTCCTGTAATAATTGATACATGTTTTTCTTTTTTTAAGTTGCTTCTAACCTGATTAACGAAGGATGGTCAAATATTTTTATACGTACAAGAATAAATGTAAAATCTGCCAAGTAGTAAACAATGATTGAATATTAAAGTGTCTTTCTCTCCTTTGAGACCTAAACATTGACATAGAGTTAAAGCTTGCGAGGCTGGTATCAAATCGACAGAGACGAAAAATTGTTGAACGCTATTCCAAAAGGCTTCTGTGATCGGGCATTCCCAAAAAAGGTGAAGCAACTTTTCTTGTGCTGACTGACAAAAGCAACAAAGATTTGATGCCAAAAGTTTAATTTTAAACAGAAAAGAATTTGTACCTATTCTTCTGTGGACAAATTTGAACTGGAAATTCCTTAATTTCGTGCTTAAGGTACATATCCTAGGTAGTAGATAAATTGACTCCCAGTTAATCGTTTAAATTTCCACACAATCTGGTGTAATTTCCGCATAATCAACACATGTTTATGCACAATATGGCCAAAAATATCCGCATAATCTTTATTTTTTTCCGCATCCTATCAGAAGCCCAGTACATGTAAATACAATGTATTACATAGTTTTAATTAATTGCAGAAAAATATCTATTATGTTACAATGGGAAGCATTAGAAAAATCTTAAACTAAACAAAATTAAACCATCGTGCAACATGTATTATGCAATTATCAAAGTAGATAATGTTATATAAATAGAGGCTGAGGCAGAAGATTAATATGATACACTCACCAAGAACTGTCAAATTCAACACCAGCTTAGCAAGGACAGTGGCAAAAACGTCTTTAACATACCGAATCTTGTATTGTCCTTCATCATCTCTCTTCACATCATTAATATGCAAAGTAACTGAGTCTGTCTTATGATTTCTATCAATCACAATATGTGGAGACAATGGCTCTCCGTAAGAAAGAGGAGGGTTAACGCGAGAAAAGAATGTTTTTGAAGCAATCTGATCAAACACCAGTGACGAGAGATTGAACTTGAACCACTGAATCAAGAAAAAACTCTGACTGTTTGTCTGTTCATCAGAGTTGAGGGAGTAATTCCATGTAAGCACCACATTACTTACATCTATTGCTTCTGTTGGGTTGTTATGCTGTCTTGTCCACGTCAGTGGGTCTGCAACATGGATTTCTCCAGTAAGTTTCTTAAATATTCACAATTAAATTAGCCTTCATTTTGTAATGTTTGAAATAAATAATCATGCATACAATAATTTATAATTATTAAATATATAATGCACAAATATTATGCATGGCACAATTTTACTATCATGTTACTCTCATTTTGATTACAGGCATCAAAAATACAGTACATGTATTAAGCCAAGGAGCCGCAAAAATATAAGCAAATTTATACCCAGATAGATTTAAATGTAGTTTTATACATGTACATGCAACTGAGCAAAACATTACAAACAAAGTCATTCATTATACAACCTCACAGTGCGCCCTATAATGGCCCACAAATAAAGTGAAAAAGTAAAGTGGTGCATTTACATGTATACAGCGCCTTTATCACAAACGTCTCAAAGGCGCTTTACAATGATCAATTTGCCCCCAGCGGACTGGAAGAATATACAGGTGCAAATGGCAGCCGCTTCTAAGCAGTCCATGCATGCTGGTACCACCGCTAAAGAAAATAAATCTGATCACGCACAAAAAAAAATCATGATCCAAAAAGAAATTGCTAACAGAAAAAAAAGGAAATTATACCTCAGAGCAAAAAGGTGTTCCAGGCTGGCATAAAAAAAGAATCTCTTGATTGAAATGAAAATTGTTTAAGCAATTTAAACAAAGTTGGATCCAACACTCCAACATTGCTTGATCCAACATTGTTTGAACGTTTTGCTTTACAAATGTACATCCACATGCAAAGTAACTAGAGTAAATTGCTTTTGATCAAACAAATAATTACACCCAACAATTCTGCTCAACGCAACAATCACAACAATGTTGCAGTGTTTTGCCACTCTTCTAACAAAGTTGTGTCCTGAATCAAATAACGTTTGCGATGCTAGCCAATCACGAACCGCTACCTTATTTTCAAGATGGTGGACAATAACAAAGAGACATCGTTTTGTGGCTCTTGTCACGACATCACATGAGTGACAGCCTCAAAATTTGAAATTTACAGTAATAAATTGTTTTGCTGAATTAAATATTAATAATTATTATATATTAATATTAAATATTAGAAGATCTACAATGTACACCTTGTCATTTACTTTTTACCCACATTATCAGCTTATGAAGCTTTAATTAATTCAGCCAGATTGATTCCGGGGCTAAATGCAGGAACCAATCTGAATGCTAAAAGACATAACACTGCTATTACCTCGCTACTGAGATCATCATTATGCAAACATCACTGAAGTGTAGCAGTGGCTCTCATGCAATGGAGACTGTCAGGTCACTCAACCCCGGTGGCAGAGCTGACAGTGGGAAAAGAATGCAGAATCTGAATGTACATGTAGATTACATTCAACTCTTTAAACAGCTTGCTGTGCTTACAATTTTAAATTTGGCTAAAATACTGCTGGTCCTAGCCAATCACATAATTCATTTTCAAAATTTCTCAGCCTGTAGTATAACTCTTGTAATGACTCTTTGGAACTGATCTGTGAGGAGGACTGCATTAAAATATCTGTCATTACGAGTGGGTTGAGCTAAAGTAATGATGCAAACTGAAAACAGCACTAGAATTACACTAAATAATTTTATTCATGATCAGACTCCAATTCAAGAGAGAAATAAAACATGCTACTATCTGTGAGAATAAACACAGGTCTACAGCTTAGACACACAATTTGAAAGCTCAGTTGTCATGTTGAAAAGCAGAGAGAGGGAAGGTTGAGAGGTGACCAGAAAGTCAGCTAAACACTCATTGCAAATCAAAGGACAAGGAAGTTCTTTATTTCTTGGCTTTTTAAGCTGAACATTTTGGGCATTTCATGTTTCCTATTATCAACTTATCAACTCTATGTGATGAAGCGTACAGAACACTCAAAATTTATCCTGAGTCTGCGCTGACTGTGAATTAATATTTAATTTTATGGTACGTGTATGTTACTTAATTCACAATTAAAAGATCGATCAAACCAGTTTCAAACTAATAGAGACACTCTTTAGAAAGATTGACGCTACATGTACAAAACTATATCACTTAACAGCAATGCTATGATACCATATCAAACGCTGATTACTTCCAAACGAGATGGGGTAATTATTGCAACTTAATAAGTTATCTTGGCAACGGGAAAGCCCAGCACAAATACCCTATGTTTGGGACTGCTCATATCTCAAAAACGAACTCGGTGACCCATTTTTGATTACGTAGAAGTTATCATTAGACCAAGGGGAAACATCCTGCAATATATGTGGAGCAAATTCAGAGCTACCTTAAATCAGTGCTTTATTAAGGTGGCTCTGAATCCGCTTGACAGATTTTTTTTAAACTTTGCAGAAAGTTTCATCTCGGCTTTCTGACCACTATTCAGCAATAGAAATGGGGGTCATCATACTTGTTGATACTATGTAAGCCGGCCCTTGGAACGAATCTAAGCAATCTCCAGATCAAGGAGATTCACACAGGAGAATCACAAATTAAACTTTTCGGAATCAAATATTTGCTCTCATAGTTAAAAGCGAAACAACCATTGTTGCGTGTCTTCTGAGAATTTGGTCAACAAATTTCGGCTTTAGCTAAGTTGTTAATGCAGCCTTTAATTTAAAGTTGTAATACTTTTTACCACTTCTTTTTTCTGTCGCCCAAAGTAAAAAATGGCAACGAGAAACTGCTTCTGCTGTCACATTTCTTTTAAAGCTGACCCCTCTGACAAGGCAACTGGAACTGAATTCAACTCGTGCGTGATTTTGTCATTTTAACCTTCCCTTCACTAAGCAAATACAACTCTCTGAACAAAATATCCTCAACTGGAATCCATCTGCTTAATTTCGACAGATTGAGCACAACGAAACACGGCTATTTCACGAGTTTCCATTTCAATTGATCATATTTATTTATTTATTTATTTATTTATTTATTTATTTATAATAATAATAATAATAATAATATTAATAATAATAAAAGAAGTTTAATTCCACCATCATCGCAGTTAATCTGAATTACAATGTGGTTACAATTGTACAACTATAAACATTACATAAAGTTGATCAAAGAGGGACTGGGTTACAAAGGTTTTATAATAAAATTACAAATAAATTTATTCTTATACAAGTTAAAATATGAGTATATATATAGCCTAAAAATCTAATGATTATTAAAAGCTAAGCTAGTACTTGGGAAAAAACTACGACGCAATCTTTCTGTCCTGCATTTAGGTAATATATATTTGTTAGCGCATCTCGTTTGATAGTGATGCATGTGCTGACTTGTCATTGGGAGAGCTTTTACAAGAGGTGCTCCTCTTGAAATCTTTTCAAGAGTTTTAACATAAAGTTCACTACGTCTTTCGTCTGATGTTCTTAAGTTTAAAAACTGAAGAGCTTAGAACTGAGTAAGAATTATAAAACGCTGGACTACGATTTTAAGAGCCAGTCTCTGTAAGATCCTCATATCGAGTTTTGCCCACGAAATTGATTTCCCTCATAATTTTCCTGTAGACTTCTTTAAATAGATATATAACAAATATGAAACTAGTTTGGAAAAATTCGCTTCAGTAATTTTTTTTTTTGACCAATTTTCTTTCAGCATCCCATAAGGACCTGAGATGCTTGTGAAATACGCGAATTTTAACAAAATTCAACCGATTGCTCCGGATAAAAGAGAGCGTCCCAAAGCTTCCAGTCTACTAGTTATTTTAATTGAACCTTTATCTTCAAATAATACAGGTTAGGATCATCGACACATACTTGTATAGAAAATCCGAGCGAACACGCTTAGCCCCTTAGACCCACTTAGCGAAACATGCTATTTTAGCCAAGTTCAGTGGATTAAATCTTAAAAGTGGCTTACACTTTTAATACTG
>NC_090895.1:4649394-4651894 GCF_036669925.1 Montipora capricornis | reverse complement strand
CTACAACTCCACTGCAACCGGTATCTCTTAAAACGTCGACAGTCTTCTCTCCAACTCTGCCCTTTACAACAGGCATCTTACTTTTTACACAGGCATTACTTAGCAACGGGACTTTCTGGCCACAGGCTAACAGAAGCTGATCATTTTGAATACACGACTTGACTTCCTCGGGGGTAGCGTTAAGATCTGGTGACTTAACCAAACAGCCAGCACTAACTTGACCTCGTTGCACAGGGTTACCATCTTTACCTTGGCCTCCTGACTTCCGTCCACCTGATCAACCGTTCCTCGCTTCATGACCTTGCTTGCCACATAGGAAACACTTTCTTGCTAGAGTTGGGCAGTTAATTGCTTTGTGTCCGCGGCCATTACACTTGTAACACTGGAGAGCTGTTGTGTCACTCTGTGCGTTCTTTGTTTCTTCCGCCTTGGGCTGTACTTGCAGCTTCTTGTTCGCAGAGCTAAACAGAGGCTTTTCATGTGCTTCCAAGTATTGATCGGCGATCTTCGCTATCTGATCAAGCGTTTCCGGGGCTCTTTCACGAAGGTGAATTGCTAACTCTTTTGGACAAGAGTCAATAAACTGTTCTTCCACAATTAGATCTTTCAAGACCTCAAAAGAACGTTCAGTGTGCGACAGTTCCAACCAACTCAACAAATATCTCTCCAGTCGCACTATAAACTGTTCTGGGCTCTCATCAACTTCCGGCTGTGATGCTTTAAATTTACGGCGTTAACCATCCTCCGTAAGGTCATATCTCTTCATCAAAGCTAGCTTTACTTGTTCATAATCTTGGGCTGCTTCCTCGGATAACCGCGAATAAATTTTTAGCACACGTCCAGACAAAAGAGCACTAAGTTTCGAAGCCCATCCTGTCTTCTCCAATTTAGCTGTCGCTGCAAATCTTTCAAATCTTTGTAAATAAGCATCCAAGTCCTCCTTGCCATCGACAAATGAGGGAAGCTTGGGTGCCTTGGTCCTATCCTCTCTCACTTCAGGACGCCCGTCAGCATTCGCCACAACCAAACGTGCAATCTCCAAATCGCGTTCTCTTTTTGCCGCTCTTTCTGTTTCAACAGCTTGGCTTCCATCTCCAATTTTCTCAGTTTGCGTTCTTGTCGCCTATTTTTCTTTCCTCGTTTTCCCTTCTTCTATCTTCTTCAAGTAATCGACGTTTCTCTTCCTTTTCTTCTTCAAATTGTCTACGTTTTTGTTCTTTTTCTTCTTCCAATTGTCTACGTTTTTCTTCTTTTTCTTCCTCTTCCCTTCTTCTTTCTTGTTTTAACTCTTGTTGCTTCTCTACAAACTCGAGCAGCTTTTGTCCCTCCAATCCGAACTTTTCTCCAATCTGTATAAACTTATCCATTTCAACAGCAGTAGTTCACACAATATCTACTTCCTTGAAACACGTCTTCTTACTTTTTCTGTAACTCCTTCTTCTCAATATGTCCTTTCCTGGTTACCGTAGTCGACAAACAAATGAATTCCTCTCCCGGACAGGCCCCAATGTTAGGACTTCGAATGTTTTGAGGATGGGTAGCTTGCAAACTAAACTGAACGCAGGGTTGTCGGAACAACAACAACAAGATTTATTCCAAAATGAGCGTAGTTTCCACGAGGTAAAACTCTAAACAGCACTTAACTCGATAAACTTACACGGCCTCCGCCAACTTGAATAAACACTGCTTCTGTCACACTTCACTAAACGCGGCTAACGCCAACTCCGCTTGTGAAAACTACTCAAAAATCATAGCTCAGACTCGCTTACTTATATACTAACACAATAAGATTCTAGCACTTTCTACAACTGTAAACAACCTAATTATAGAAAGATTACAAAACACACCGATTTAGAAACGCTTACGCACGAACCTAGAAAAATAAACAAACTACGAACTCTCGGGAAGCTTCTGGAAAGTACTGGCGCTAGTCACGCAATGCTACTTTTCGCAACACGATGCTTTATCATTTAGAGTGAAGTGTATTGTGCTCTGGTAGTACGATTCCACCCAACCAGCCGGATAGTGTCGCGCTTATATGGGGAAAGAACCAATGAAAAGGCATCGACGTAACACGGTCAAACGAGTTTAAAACAAGTTAAGGGTTAGTTAAAAAAAACCAGTTTTGAAGATGATGAGTATTCAAAAGGGTCTCCTTAATAATGTAGACTAGAAAAAACCCGTCAAACCGGTTTGCCTTTCATCCTTATGGCTCACCCAGAAATGCATTCGTGTATAAAAGTAATGGAAAAAAGTTTCAATTCAGAGATGGACGGAATGATCGAACAGTAGATTTTTGCTTTGGAGATGGACGCATTAAAAAACGGTTTGCAACGACTGCAATTGGGCAACAAAATTCGTAACCTTGCTGCATGAACTTTGAAATAAGAGGAATAAAGGAGTCAGTCACAAAGTTGAAATAACAAGTGAGAAAGATAGAATAGAAGTCATATCTCGTTTGCGCATTCAAAACTCGAATTTTGAAATCATAGAAACTACT